>NC_133384.1:12471225-12632772 GCF_049309525.1 Garra rufa
TGACTACTCCTTAAAATATCATGATCTCTGTTCAAACACCCATGCGATCTTATTCATGAATGACAAGGATTCAGCGGTGTCTATTACAACTGATTCACGCGCTCCACTGATGCTTACGATGTGAGTTATTGAAGACATTCAAATCTGCATTCTTACTGCTGCGGTTTCAGAAAGCAACACAGTCTTTTTAACCACATAATCATCAATATTTCTTTGTTACAGACATTTAAATAACATAAGTACTGGGATAAAAGCTTATAGTTGGGTACAACACTTATTGTCTACAATAGCGATCAAAACGAAAGTATCTTCTAACACGTCTGTAGAGTAACGTTTTTTCTCTTCCGCCAGGAGGTGGCGACAACTGCACGTTTTAAAAAAGTATTTGTCATTAAATTAAACATTTAAGAGATTCCAATAGTGAAACAAGCCTTTATTAATTGAGACACTGGCTCCTTCATTTTTGTAAATTTTTGTTCAAATATAGACTTAAGCAATGAACATTATGTCAGAAACACTAGTAAATTACGTAATTTTGTTTAGATTTCTATTCCTTTTTTTCTTCAGAATGGAGATCTCCAGTTTATAAAAGAAAATTGTTTTTCAATTTATCCAGAATCATGCAGCATTAGTTTACATGTTTATATAATATAATATAATTCATTAAAATAGAAGTTTAATTTCATAAAGTACAAGTTCATATCAAAATGCACCTACATTTTTGTTGAATAAAATACAATTTTCCCCTATATATTTCATCACTAAGGATTTCTTTAAAATAGTTTAAAAATCTCGTCTCGTCTTGTTCTCGTGAACCCAATCTCGTGTCTCGTCTCGTCTCGTGAGATAAGTGTCTCGTCACACCCCTAGTCTCTGGGGCTCATCTAGTTGATGTGGTCTCTGCTGACATTCAGGGCTTTAGAGGATATCTCTGGGTGCTGATGGGCATAGACTAGATCCGGGAGACTGCAGTGACCGTCTGATCTGGATACAGGTGACTACGGTGACCTCGGAATAAGAAGGAAAGATACTAATATTAGCGTAGATGCCATTCTTCTTCTGATGCAACGAGTACAAGAGTTGTTATAGGAAGTGTCCCTGGTTCCGGTTGACCTAAATAATGCAGCCTAACAATCCTTTAACGGATTTGGAATAGGAAATGTATTAAGTGTAGGCCAGGTTAAAGAGATGGGTCTTTAATCTAGATTTAAACTGACAGAGAGTGTCTGCCTCCCGAACAGTGTTAGGTAGATTGTTCCAGAGTTTGGGCGCTAAATGTGAAAAAGATCTGCCGCCCGCAGTTGATTTTGATATTCTAGGTAAAATTGGAGGAATTTTGAGAACGCAGCGAACGTTGAGGGACTATAATATGATAAGAGCTCGCTCAAGTACTGAGGTAGAGGTCTGCATTCCTGCAGGAACCGCAGGACCCGACCAGAATTCTTGCGACGCGGGAATAAATTTCCAAATAAAAGCGGTTGCGGTCGGTAACTCCGGTGTAATTTGAACGGGAGCGGGCGGTAACAATATCCCGTTCCCGACGTATTTTCTGAACAGCAAATCTGAGCTTTTTTTTGGTGTTTTTCTGTGGGCAACTGTTTATCAGCGTTACTCCAGAGCGCAAAGCCACGTTTGGAGTGCCAAAATCTTCATAAAGTTATGCTGACTGATTTTTCGCAATCCGTGTGGTTGTTAACTCCTGACCCAAACCCATCTTTTTTCCGCTTTGCCAAAACAACTTATACTACTACGGCAATTAAAACAGTTCAGTTTTGTATGTAATGGAAAAGTGGTTATAATTTTGTTTCTTTTTTATTAAGTTAATTTAGAAAAAAGCGTTTGGAGCATTTTTTGTTCGTTAAATGTAAGCTTTTTGTTTCTTAAAATAACGACCAAGCGGAGTTGACTTACTCTGTGTTTGAATTTGACTTCTCAAATCACGAATTGGCTACATATATAGATATAAATAATAATATATAAATGTGCGCTATTTGGCGCATGTCTGTGCGGAGAGTGGAAGCTAAAACGCATTTAGGCTCAAGCGTGATCAGTTAAATTTTTTTTCAGTGTAAACTATTTAACCGTTGTTTTTGTCAGACATGATAAATATATATAGAAAGCTTTAAATTAGTACTTAACGAAATAAAACAAATCGAAAACAAAAAATCTTTTATTATGCAGCTAATCCGTAAAGATGAATTTCTCTCTAAAGGTGCGTCCAATGAGGAGATGGATGAGGAGGATCGTTAAAAAACTCAGAAAACACTAGAGTTTATAAATAAATAATTAAAATATCCCCTTACTATTTCACAGTCATGTTGATTATTTTTGCTGATGCTTTGTGGCAAGCTTTAGCTGTCAGGATTATGTCTGTGTTTTGTCCTGTTCTGTCTTTCCTAGTGTTTTTTCCCCCTATGTTTCATAGTCCTTTTGGTTTAGTCCTTGTCTCCCCTTTTGGTTTAGTCTAGTTGGTTTAGTTATGCCCATATTTGTATTTCCCCCTCGTTAGCCTTGTTAGCTTGTTTGTAACCACGCCCTGTCTTCAGTGTATTTAAGTCTGTTGCTGTTCACTCCCTGTTGTCCGTCGTTAACGTTACATGTCCTCGGTTTATGCTCCTGGTTTTTGTTTGTTTGTATTATCCTCAGTATTTTATTTAATAAACTGTTTACATTTCATTCTATCCGGTTCTCCTCATCCATCTCCACTCCTCAACCCCGTCTGATTGTGACTGAACGACGGACCAAGACAAAGAAATATGACCTGGGCTGAGGACAAACTATGGAACCTCCAGCAAGGTGAGCGTTCGCTGGAAGAATATGTGGAGGAGTTTCTGAGTATTTACCATCTGGTGAGATGGAGTGATAAAATGATCAACGCATGCTTCCAGATGGGACTCAAAGATAATTATTTGTTCCAGTTGATTACTCCAAATGATTGCTACCGTCCCGTAGCAGATTTTGTAAATTTCGTTCTCGATTTGTGTGGTTCCTCGTTCTAAGTCATGGTGGAGGATAGTAATCCTCCTCCCATCTGGAAGCCTGCAATCACCCCATCTCACCAAAAGCCAGAACCCTCCGCATATCACTCCAGCGACCTCACCCCCCTCCTTGCCTCCCACGTGTCCCCAAGTCCTCCTAAGCCCCACGTTGGTCCTCAGCCCAGTACCTCAGGCAGCTGCGTCAGCTTACAAAATGGCCGCCACGCCAGCTCACAAGATGGCTGCCATGCCAGAGTCTGCAAGCAAGATGGCTGCCATGTCAGAGTCTGCAAGCAAGATGGCTGCCATGCCAGATTCTGCAAGCAAGATGGCTGCCACGCCAGAGTCTGCAAGCAAGATGGCTGCCACGTCAGAGTCTGCACGTAAGACGGCCTCCGTTCCTGAGTTCCCGGCCAAGATGGCCGCCGTTCCTGAGTTCCCGGCCAAGATGGTCGCCAAGCCTGAATCCCTGGTCAAGATGGCCTCTGTTCCAGAGTTCTCGGCCAAGATGGCCGCCAAGCCTGAATCCCTGGCCAAGATGGCCGCCGTTCCCAAGTTCCCGGCCAAGATGGCTGCCGTTCCTGAGTTCCCGGCCAAGATGGTCGCCAAGCCTGAATCCCTGGCCAAGATGGCCTCTGTTCCAGAGTTCTCGGCCAAGATGGCCGCCAAGCCTGAATCCCTGGCCAAGATGGCCGCCGTTCCTGAGTTCCCGGCCAAGATGGCTGCCAAGCCTGAGTCCCCGGCCAAGATGGCCGCCGTTCCTGAGTCCCTGGCCAAGATGGCCGCCAAGCCTGAGTCTCCGGCCAAGATGGCCGCCAAGCCTGAGTCTGCACATAAGATGGCTACCGTCAAATCAGAGTCTCCGCTGGTTCCGCTCAGCCTCCCTGAGTCTCCGCTGGTTCCACCCAGCCTCCCTGAGTCTCCGCTGGTTCCGCCCAGCCTCCCTGAGTCTCCGCTGGTTCCGCCCAGCCCTCCAGTGACTGCGCCGCCAGAGCGCCCTCCAGTGACCGCGCCGCCAGAGCGACCTCCAGTGACCGCTCGCCCAGAGCTTGCTCCTTCAGTGTCTCCGCTGGAGACGCCCAGCCCTCCTGAATCTCCGCTGGGGTCGTCCAGCCGTCCAGAGCCCGCCCCTCAAGAGCGCCGTCCAGAGCCCGCTCCTCAAGAGCACCGTCCAGAGCCCATTCCTCAAGAGCCAGCGCGCCCTCCAGAGCCGGAGCTCTCTCCTGCGCGCCCTCCAGAGCCGGAGCTTTCTCCTGGGCGCCCTCCAGAGCCGGAGCTCTCTCCTGCGTGCCCTTCCGTGCTCTCCTGGGTGGACTATGCCCTAGGTTCCCCCAAGAAAATTTTTTTTTGGGGGGGGGCTACTCCCCTGATCTGTTTACCTCCTGGCCACCTGGACTGTTTACTCGGCCATGGCCTCCTGAACTATTGACCCGGCCATGGCTTCCTGAGCCCCCAGATCCGCCATGGCCACCTGGACTGTTTACACGGCCATGGCCTCCTGAACTATTGACCCGGCAATGGCTTCCTGAGCCCCCAAATCCGCCATGGCCACCTGGACTGTTTACACGGCCATGGCCTCCTGAACTATTGACCCGGCCATGGCTTCCTGAGCCCCCAGATCCGCCATGGCCACCTGGACTGTTTACACGGCCATGGCCTCCTGAACTATTGACCCGGCCATGGCTTCCTGAGCCCCCAGATCCGCCATGGCCTCCTGGACTGATTATCCGGCCATGGCCCCCTGAACCCCCAGACCCCCTGAGCTTCCTGACCCGCCATGGAGACCACACCTGTATCCTGTGTCCCCTGTATCCCTACCTAGCGGTTTCCAGGGCGCCCACCCTCCCTCCCTTATGGATGTTATTAGGCGTGAGATGCGACTTTGGGGGGGGGGGGGGGGTAATGTCAGGATTATGTCTGTGTTTTGTCCTGTTCTGTCTTTCCTAGTGTTTTTTCCCCCTATGTTTCATAGTCCTTTTGGTTTAGTCCTTGTCTCCTATTTTGGTTTAGTCTAGTTGGTTTAGTTATGCCCATATTTGTATTTCCCCCTCGTTAGCCTTGTTAGCTTGTTTGTAACCACGCCCTGTCTTCAGTGTATTTAAGTCTGTTGCTGTTCACTCCCTGTTGTCCGTCGTTAACGTTACATGTCCTCGGTTTATGCTCCTGGTTTTTGTTTGTTTGTATTATCCTCAGTATTTTGTTTAATAAACTGTTTACATTTCATTCTATCCGGTTCTCCTCATCCATCTCCACTCCTCAACCCCGCCTGATTGTGACATTAGCCTACTGCGTGCACTTTTTTATCACCATTGAATGTATAAAATATAATTGTAGCCCGCATTTGATCTATGACGGGCTGAAATACAGGGCTGTAATATACGTCTTAAAAGTGGAACATGGAAATATAATAGATGTACTGCGAAAAAAAAGTTTTATAAACTCGATATTGTTTCCTGATGGTTAAATGTGAGATTCTGGAAACGAGAACTAATTTTAGCGGGAACGGTCGGGTTGGGAAGAAAATTATTCTAAGCGAGCAGCGGGTGAACAAAGTGTGAATATATAGCGGGAGCGGGTGGGTGCGGAATAAAACCTCGCGGGAGCGGGACTAGAAAAGCAGTCCCGTGCAGACCTCTATACTGAGGAGCTAAACCATCGAGGGCTTTATAAGTAATTAGCAAGATTTTGAAATCTATACACACGAAATCGAATAGCACACCTAGGTTCCTGACTGATGACGACGAATTGACAGAGCAGTCATTGAGTATTAGACTGTGTTTTAGGTTATTACATGCGGAGGTTATAGGTCCAATAATTAACACCTCTGTTTTTTCAGAATTTAGCAGTAAAAAATTTCTTGCCATCCAATTTTTTATTTCAACTATGCATTCTGTTAGTTTTTCAAATTGGTATGTTTCGCCGGGCCGTGAAGAAATATAGAGCTGCGTATCATCAGCATAACAGTGAAAGCTAACACCATGTTTCCTAATGATATCTCCCAAGGGTAACATTTAAAGTGTAAAAAGTAATGGCCCTAGTACTGAGCCTTGAGGTACTCCATACTGCACTTGTGATTGATATGATACCTCATCATTCACTGCTACGAATTGATGCCGGTCAGATAAGTACGATTCGAACCAAACCAGTGCACTACCCCTAATGCCAACATAATTTTCTTTCTCTAAGAAAGAACACAATTGTGAGAACACTACCTTTTCTAGTATCTTTGACAGAAAAGGGAGATTTGAAATTGGTCTGTAATTGTTTAATTCATTGGGATCAAGTTGAGGTTTTTTAATTAGAGACTTAATAACAGCCAGTTTGAAAGTTTTGGGGACATATCCTAATGATAGTGACGAATTAATAAAATTCAGAAGAGGATCTATGACTTCTGGAAGCACCTCTTTTAGTAGCTTAGATGGAATAGGGTCTAACATACATGTTGTCGGTTTAGATGATTTAATAAGTTTGTACAACTCTTCCTCTCCTATAGTTGAAAATGCATGGAATTGTTCCTCAGGAGATTTATAGCATATCTGATGTGATACTGTAGTGGATGGCTGCATAGTTACAATTTTATCTCTAATAGTATCTATGTTGGTAGTAAAATAGTTCATGAAGTCATTACTGCTGTGCTGTTGGGAAAATTCAGTGCCTGTTGGTGCTTTATTCTTCGTTAATATAGCCACTGTATTGAATAAATACCTAGGGTTATGTTTGTTTTCTTCTAAGAAAGATGAAAAATAATCTGATCTAGCAGTTTTTAATGCTTTTCTATAGGATATGTTACATTCACGCCAGGCTGTACGGAAAACCTCTAGTTTTGTTTTCTTCCAGCTGCGTTCCATTTTTCGTCGTGCTCTCTTCAGTGCACGAGTGTGTTCAGTATACCACGGCGTCAGACTGTTTTCCTTCATTTTTCTTAACCGCAGAGGAGCAACTATATCTAAAGTGCTAGAAAAAAGAGAGTCAATAGTTTCTGTTGCATCATCAAGTTTTCCTGAGCTATCGGATATGCTGAGGAATTCAGATAAATCAGGAAGGTTACTTACAAAGGAGTCTCTTGTGGTAGAAGTGATGGTTCTACCGTACTTATAGCGAGGAGATAGTTCTACAGTTTTAGTTATCTGGAGTATACACGAGACTAGATAATGATCTGAGATATCATCACTTTGATGCAGAATTTCAACGCCATTAACATCAATTCCGTGTGACAATATTAAATCTAAAGTATGATTTCGGCAATGAGTAGGTCCTGACACGTGTTGTCTAACCCCAATTGAGTTCAAAATGTCTATAAATGCTGATCCCAATGCATCTTTTTCATTATCAACATGGATGTTAAAATCACCCACTATTAAGACTTTATCTGCGGCCAACACTAATTCGGATAGAAAATCAGCAAATTCTTTAATAAAGTCTGTATGGTGCCCTGGTGGCCTGTATACAGTAGCTAGTACAAGCGTCACAGGAGATTTATCATTAATACTTGATTCTTTGGATAATGTTATGTGGAGCACCATTACTTCAAACGAGTTATACTTAAAGCCCGTTCTCTGAGAAACACTGAACATATTGCTATAAAATGTGCAAACACCTCCTCCCTTACCTTTTACACGTGACACATGTTTGTAACAGTAATTTAAATGAGGGGTAGCCTCATTTAAAATAATGTAATCATCTGGTTTTAGCCAGGTTTCTGTCGAACAGAGCACGTCTAGCTTATGATCAGTGATCATATCATGTACAAAAAGTGCTTTCGTAGAAAGTGACCTGATATTTAATAAGCCAAGCTTTATCATTTGTTTCTCAGTATTGTATACATTTTTTAATTGTTGAACATCAATTAAATTGTTACTCTTACATTGTTTTGGATGTTTATTGTATTTTCTAGCTTGGGGAACAGATACAGTCTCTATAGTGTGATATCATTGTCGTCAGAATTTTACGCACGTTAAAAAATAAATACGACCTCACGTTATGTCAATTACTGTAACACAGACTCAGGCTGGTTGGAATCCATGTGCAGCTTTATTAAATATTCCAAGAGAATAGTCAGACAGGCGTGGGTCAAAACACAGAGTATGCAACAACGTAGGCAGAGAGTAAATCGTAACCGTAGAACAGCAGGAAGATCAGGGCAGGCGGCTGGCAGATAGCGGGGTAGTCCAGTAAACGAAGCACAAGGTCAGTGGGCAGGCAGAAACGGGTCAGAAACGGATAAACAGTCCAGATCAATAAACAACAAGACAGGATACAGGGGGTAAACGCTCAGAAATGTCAGCAAGGCAGAACAAGACTTCGCGAAGAGCTGTAGACAGAAGCTGGTTTAAATAGTCATGATAATGAGTGGCACCTGTAAGGTGATCAGTCCCAGGTACGGGGATTATGGGAAATGGAGTTCGAAAAGGGTTAATACTCGGGAGATGGTTCCCGCTGGTGGTGATCGGAGGGAACCACAGAGGTTGTGTTTGTGACAGAGCCCCCCCCCCCTGCGAGTGGCTCCTGACACGAGGAGGTAACCGTCGCCGGGGTCTACCTCTGGGCCTTGGGGCAGGTCGACCAGGATGAGCATTATGAAAGTCAGTGGTGAGTGAGGGGTCCAGAATGTCGACGGCGTCGACCCAGGAGCGTTCCTCGGGACCATACCCCTCCCAATCCACGAGGTATTGCAGAATTCTACCCCGGCGACGAGAGTCCAGGATCTCTCGGACACGATAGACCTCCTCGCCGTCTATGATGATGGGGGGAGCCCTCTGGTCACCAACCTCCTCCTGGATTTCCGCTCCTCTCGGTCCACCAGCGGGCTTGAGCAAAGAAACATGAAAAGTGGGTGAGATTCGGTATTCAGCAGGCAAAGATAGACGGAATGAAACTGGTGTGATTTGTTTAGTGATTTGAAAGGGACCTACGAACCTGGGACTGAGCTTCTTGCAGGATTGTCTGAGGCGGAGGTCACGGGTGGATAACCAGACCCACTGGCCGGGGTGGTAGACCGGACTGGGGCGTCGATGGCGGTCCGCTTGTTCCTTGGTTCGACGAACAGCTCTTTGAAGATGGACATGAGCTTCGTTCCAGGTTGCTTCGCAACGTTGGATCCATGCATTAACTGCAGGTAGGTTGGAGGGCTCGCCAGACCAAGGGAAGAGTGGTGGTTGGTATCCCAGCACGCATTGGAATGGTGTGAGGTTGGTGGCAGGTTTGCGAAGGGAGTTTTGAGCGTACTCGGCCCACAACAGGTAGCGGCTCCAATCAGACTGATTGCGGTGACAATATGATCGAAGGAAGCGGATAAGTTCTTGATTCAGGCGTTCAGTTTGTCCGTTGGCCTGAGGATGGTATCCAGATGTTAGACTGACGTTTACATCAAGCATCTTGCAGAAGGCAGACCAAACGCGGGAGGTGAATTGAGGGCCCCGGTCAGATACAATGTCTTCAGGAAGACCATAGAACCTGAAGACCTGTTCACAGAGGGTTTCAGCAGTTTCTAGAGCAGTGGGTAGTTTGGGTAGAGGGATTAGGCGACAGGATTTGGAGAATCGATCTACGACTGTGAGAATGGTGGTGTGACCCCTGGAGGCTGGCAGATCCGTGACGAAATCCAAGGCTATGTGGGACCACGGTCGTTGTGGTATAGGCAGAGGTTGAAGAAGGCCGGCAGGTAATTGATGTGAGGATTTCGTAGTATTGCAGATCTGGCAATTGCGTACATACTCAATCGTATCGGCCTGTAGGGATGGCCACCAGAAGCGATTGGTCAGAAGTTGCACGGTGGCCGTGATGCCTGGATGACCAGAGCTGAGAGAGGCATGAACTTGTTGAAGGACTCTCGGACGTAAAGCCTGCGGAACATAGGTGCGATCCGGTGGGCATTCAGCTGGTGGTGGTTCCCTGGTGTGTGCTTCCGCGATCTCGGTCATGATATCCCATTGTACTGGTGCGAGAATTATGGACGTGGGAATGATGGATTCGTTGGTAGTGGGAGATGTGGAAGGTTCGTGTAAACGTGAAAGTGCATCTGCCTTGGTGTTGCGTGAGCCAGGTCGATAGGTGACGGTGAAGTTGAAGCGGGTGAAAAACAAAGCCCATCTCGCCTGTCTGTAATTGAGTCTTTTGGCGGATTTGAGGTATTCGAGATTTCGATGATCGGTGAGTACGGAAAAGGGAAATGTGGAGCCCTCTAGCCAATGACGCCATTCCTCAAAAGCAGCCTTCATGGCCAGAAGCTCACGGTTTCCTACATCGTAGTTTTGCTCGGCTGCATTGAGTTTACGTGAGTAGAAAGCACATGGATATAATTTGGGCGGCTCACCATGATGCTGCGAGAGAACAGCGCCGAGACCCGTGCTAGACGCATCCACCTCCACAACGAATTCCCGGTCCGGGTCCGGATGATGCAGAATGGGGGCTGAGGTAAATCTTTCCTTAAGGTTCTGGAAAGCCTTGATGGCCTCAGGAGTCCAAGATAGACGTTGTTGTCCCCTCTTGGTCATGGAAGTTAATGGGGCTGCAACAGAACTGAAATTTCGGATGAACCTTCGGTAAAAGTTGGCGAATCCCAGGAAGCGTTGCATCTCTTTTAACGTTCTTGGTTGGGGCCAATTAAGGACTGACTGAACCTTCCTATCATCCATGGCTATCCCGCCTGCACTGATGATGTAGCCCAGAAATGATATTGTGGATTGATGAAACTCACACTTCTCTGCTTTGGTGTATAGCTGATGGGATATCAGACGTTGCAATACAGCACGAACGTGGCTCAGATGGTCCTCCAGGGAATCAGAATAAATGAGGATATCGTCAATATAGACTATGACATACCGATTCAGCATGTCCCGGAACACGTCGTTGATGTACGCCTGAAATACAGAGGGACTGTTGGCCAGGCCGAAGGGCATCACCCGGTATTCATAGTGCCCAGTCGTCGTGGAGAAGGCAGTCTTCCACTCATCGCCTGCCCGGATGCGAATTAGGTTGTAAGCGTTGCGCAGATCAAGTTTAGTGAAGATTTTAGCCTTGCGGAGTTGCTCGAGGGCGGCTGGAACCAGCGGTAACGGGTAGCGGAACTTGACAGTAATATCATTGAGACCTCTGTAGTCGATACATGGGCGGAGACCCCCATCCTTCTTCTTGACGAAGAAGAATCCTGCAGATGCTGGTGAAGTGGAGGGACGAATGAACCCCTTGGTTAATTCCTCATCAATATATGCCTGCATAGCCTCTGATTCGGGTTGAGATAGTGGGAACACCCTCCCCTTGGGTGGAACAGTACCTGGTAGCAAGTCAATGGCACAGTCATTGGACCGATGAGGTGGTAGATGAGTGGCTTTGGACTGACTGAAGGCTTCGGCCAAGTCTCGGTATACCTCTGGGAGTTACGTTGATTGTGGGTCTTTCAGAGATGTGGTTTGAAGTGATGGAGGCAGGCAATGTTGATGGCAGAACTCTGACCACTGACTAATTTGTTTGTCCGTCCAGGAGATACTAGGGTTGTGTGTCTCTAGCCAGGGGAGACCCAGGATGATCGGATTGTGTGGAGATTGGAAAATGAAGAAGCGAATGGTCTCCGTGTGCAGGACTCCGATGGTGAGTGAGATTGTCTGGGTGATGAATTGTATCTGACCGGAACCCAACGGACGTCCATCTAATGCTGCCACTGCCACATGAGATTCACAGGGAACAAGAGGAATATGATGAGTTTTTGCGAACGACATGTCCATGAAATTACCAGCAGCTCCTGAGTCTATGAGAGCATTAGTATGGATGGTTAGACCACTAATTTTAACTGAAACAGGTATTTCAAAACTGGTAGATTGAATGGTAGATTCACTCACCATAGTGGATCTGCGTGAGGGTCGAGTGGGACAGTTGGATCTCATGTGGCCTGGAAGACCGCAATAGAGACACAAATTTTGCTGTATGCGTCTCTCTCTCTCTTCCGTGCTGAGATGAGTAACTTGAGTAACTCCGATCTGCATGGGTTCGGTCTCAGACGTCTGTACAACAGTGGGATTAAACTGACGGAAGGGACGTCGAACTCTCACCACATTATCCACCCGTATGGCCAGCTCAATGAATTGATCCAGAGTTTTATCCTCATCCCGACATGCCAGTTCGGATTGCAGATCGGAATTCAATCCCTTACGAAACAGAAGTTTAAGAGGAGATTCTTGCCAGCCAGTCTGAGCAGCGAGTGTCCGGAACGTTAGAGCATATTCTGCGACAGAGTTCCTTCCCTGTCGAAGTGCTAACAGCTGTTCACCAACCTCTTTGCCGCCCGTCGGATGTTCAAACACCTCCCTGAAGCGTTGCAGAAAGTTAGTGAAGGAGGGAAACGTAGCGGAATCCTCACACCAAACTGCGGTCGCCCAATCCAGAGCCTTTCCCGTGAGCAAAGAGCAAACAAACGCTATGCGACTGTCCTCAGTGGGGTATAGTAATGGTTGTTGTTTAACAAACATATTGCATTGAAGTAAGAAACCCTTACATTTGGTGGGCGACCCGTCAAACTTCTCGGGAAACGCCAAGCGTGGACTGGCAGCGGTGATCGGTGAGGAAGAAACGGCGGCTGATGGTGGCTGGCTGGGTGGAGGTACACTGCGTTCAGCTAGTAACGGGTGGATGGCTTGAAGCGTTTTGCCCAGCTCCTCCGTGAGCGAGGTGAGACGAACGAGCTGTTGTTGGTGTACTGCTAAAACAGAGGCTTGAGCGCTTAACTCTGTGGAGAGTTGCTGGAAAGCCGCTGGATCTGTGTGTGGCGAAGTCTTCTGTAACACAGACTCAGGCTGGTTGGAATCCATGTGCAGCTTTATTAAATATTCCAAGAGAATAGTCAGACAGGCGTGGGTCAAAACACAGAGTATGCAACAACGTAGGCAGAGAGTAAATCGTAACCGTAGAACAGCAGGAAGATCAGGGCAGGCGGCTGGCAGATAGCGGGGTAGTCCAGTAAACGAAGCACAAGGTCAGTGGGCAGGCAGAAACGGGTCAGAAACGGATAAACAGTCCAGATCAATAAACAACAAGACAGGATACAGGGGGTAAACGCTCAGAAATGTCAGCAAGGCAGAACAAGACTTCGCGAAGAGCTGTAGACAGAAGCTGGTTTAAATAGTCATGATAATGAGTGGCACCTGTAAGGTGATCAGTCCCAGGTACGGGGATTATGGGAAATGGAGTTCGAAAAGGGTTAATACTCGGGAGATGGTTCCCGCTGGTGGTGATCGGAGGGAACCACAGAGGTTGTGTTTGTGACAATTACACTTGCACACTGCCTCCGAAATTTTCGTCCGTCATAAAAACATTCAGATCGGATTAGATTTTTTGCGTTTTTCGCATCCGTTGCAAGCATTTTGAGAGGTGTTTTGACAGTTCAGAGCCACCATACAAGCGAACGCCAAAATCCAGAATTGCGTCTGACAAGTTCATTCACTTTGTTTCGCAGCACAAAGCACTGTAAAAGTCCTTGTACACTGAGTTCACAGAAATTAGTGGTCTTCTTTATAATATGTAGCTCCAGTAATGCTAGCAAAGTATCAAAGATTACTGACATCCTGAAATAAACTTTGAATCACCTGGAATAATCCCGCAGTTTATTAATAAGGAGGTGCGCATTAAAAGTATTCTCTTATTCCTCTCTCTGTCTTTTTCTCTTTTTAAGAAGAGATTAGACAACAACAGCGTTCTATTTCGTATTGTTTTGCGTTTTTTGTTTTACGTATATAAACGCTGCAAAGGTAAAGTAGACACTTTTTGTTTCACAGACACTATATGTTCAGTTTTAAAGTAATGTAATACATATGCATCATATTATAATTCTATAATAGGTGTTTGTGTGGTAATTGCTCCAGTCTCAGTCCCGGGGAGAATGTATGTTATAAAGACATAACAAAGGTAACACTACTAATGCACTGAATCGTTTCTGAAGCAATATCACCTAAACGTATTTATGTTCCAGCCTATACTAACATAAACTTAAAATGAACATATTAGAGTTTCATGAAGACACGCATGATACAAAATCTATTTACCTTTATTGATTTAATGACATTTGGATGATAAGTAGAATATCATACAAAGACATCAGTGTATCAGTGGAGACAATGACGAATGTGAACATTAGCATTCAGTCTTTCTTCAAAAGAAGACGATCCACGAAACCGGTTTGCACGAGTCCCCAATTAAAAAAACTACGAAATGTTCCTTACAGACAAATTTGTTATCCCAAGAGGACCATGGAGAAATCCCAAGAGGGCATGAGGTGCAACCTAGGAGGATTAAGTCTCCTCACACCTCTCAGGAACCTGACAATGCCTCCCTAGGGGACGATCTGTCTACTGCATCATTGTGGGCTGCGATGGCAGCGACGTACATGTTCAAAGTAAGGAAGGACAGCCTCCGCTCCAGCTTTTCTTGCAGGAAGGAAAGCACCACACCAACCAAGCATCTCTGAGGGTCCTCTTGGCAAGAGGAACACCACTCAAGGAATAGACCTCACTTCAGAGCATAGGCCGGCCTCATAAAGGGGGCTCTAGCCTGAGTGATAGTATCCATCACGACCCGAGAAAGGTCTACCACATCCCGTCCAGAAGCCAGACTTGCAGGTTCCATAGATTGGGTCGTGGGTGCCAGATTGTGCCCATCCACTGAGAAAGAAGGTCCTTCCTCAGAGAAATCCAATGCAAATCAATCCTGGTGTTGAACGCAAAAAAGGATGCGCTTCTGAGTCAGCATCTTGAACAGAAGCCTGTGTAGGGACCGATTCAAGACTCGTAATTCCAGGATTGGCCGTAACCGACCGCTTCTCTTGGGTGGGTTAAAATAGGGACTGTAGAAACCTGAATTCATCTCGGCCGGCAAGGCAGGCTCTATTGCATCCTTCACCAAGAGGACTGCAGTCTCTGCACGCAGGACAGATGCATTTCTGTCCGAGGGGAATTGCATAGCTGAGACGGACCGTCCGGATTAGCCAGCGAGACGGGCTGGGCAGTGCTAACCAGGCCCCAGCCTCTGTACAAACAGAATTAATGGAGCGGATGTCTACATACCCATAATGGTCCACTCACGAAAATGGTTGTGCAAACACAGGGACCTGGTGCTCCAACACCTTAGCCATCTGGGGATTCGAATCAGCTGGCAAAAGAGCAAACTCGTTTCTCTTTATAGAATTGGACACAGTCAACCTGATTGGACTCAGTCAACCTGATGGCATGTCTCTCAACCAAGAGTGCCCAGTCAATGCTAAACCTTCTGAATTCTTTCAAGACAGAAAAGTGATCCCACTGAAACAATTTCAGAGGCTCTTGGGGCATATGGCTTCTGCAGCTGCAGTCACAGGTTGCTTTATATGAGTTCACTTCAGCGTTGGCTTCACGACCAAGTCTCAAGATGGGCATGGCAACGTGGTATGTACTGGGTTACAAATCTTCAGCCCTTGGTCAGACCTTGCTTTTCTACTGGCAGAAGTTCCCCTACTGCAAGTGTCCAGGCATATTGTTGTCTCACCAGATGCCTCTGCCGTTGGCTGGGGGGCAGTGTACAATGGGCATGCAGTGTCAGGCTCCTGGACAGGACTTCGACTGCAGTGCCACATCAGTTGCCTAGAGTTGCTAGCAGTATGGCTTGCTCTGCGCCACTTCAAATCTTCAAGCACATACTGGTTCATGGCGGAGCGCCAGACGCCAGGTCTATCACTTGTGTGTATGCCCAAGATTCCTGTGCTAAGCTAGGTGCCCATGTGTTGTGATTACCCCTATGGGTGATCCCACATGTATTCTTCCATGATACAGCTTCCCTTACAGTGAGCTTGTGTCTTTCCCTGGCAGAGCTGCTCTGCCATCTGTGCTTGGTAATGATTTCACCCAAGCTAGGCTGAATCTACCACAGAGACCTTCCATATGTAGCACTGATGGGCCAAACCTTTTAAACGTAGCACTGATGGGCCAGTCCATGTGTGTAATTTCCACATAATACCTCCTGCATGCAAGATGTGGTCTCCATAGCATTCCCTTACAGGGGTACACTTTTTTTTCCCAATGTTTTCCAAATGTCTCATTGTGCCAATGACATATTAACTAGTGGGAATGTGATAATATGTCGTGGCCGCTAGATATTAATTCGTGGGAACATGACATTAACTTGGGGGAACATCATATTATGTTGTGGACAGCGCTGCCTGTTGTGAACGCGCTCCATACAGCTGAACATTCCGGTGGATCAGAGGTAAATAATGATATAAAAACTGTTCAGTTTCTAGCACAGATCGATCGTTATGTGTCTTAAGAGCTCAATGTATCGTCACAAGCCGCAGGGTTTAATTTGGTTTTGTCTGTGTATGTGTTTTTTACTCTTAAAGATTTGGTAACCATTGACTGCCATTATATGACTGACTGACTGCAACGGTTTGAGTCTTTGTTTGTGTTCTACTAAAGAAACAAAGTGAACTATATCTTGGATGCCCTGGCAGATAAACACCAGAATCGCTGTTTAACAAGAAAACTATTTTGGATAACAAGCCACATTGGAACAAGGACCCCACCGAATGACGTTGGGCCGTAATCTCTCCGACACAAATTACCCTTTCTAAGGCCATGCGGACCTTCGACTCGACCTGCTATGTGAGTGTAGAGACAAAGAGTCTCTAAGGTATAATATACTCGGGAGTGGACGGGCGCTTAGAATGGTCAAAAATATGAGATAACGTGTCGAGCTTGATGTTCTTGGAACCCGGATGGTAGGAGATGGAAAAATCAAAACGACCGAAAAAAAAGTGCCCACCGAGCCTGCCTGGAGTTGAGTCATTTGGTGGATCTAATATACTCGAGGTTCTTATGATCTGTCCAGACAATAAAGGGCTGTCCTCTGAGAAATACTGAAAATATCCCTATAAATTGTAGCAACATCTCCCCCTTTACGCTTTAGACGCTGCTCATGTTTATTACAGTAATCATGAGGGTAGACTTTAAAATAAAAATGTTTAAAATAATGTAATCATCTGTTTTTAGCCAGGTTTCTGTCAAACAGAGCATATCTGGATTATGATCAGCAGAGGTTGGTAGAGTACCCAAAATCTGTACTCAAGTAAAAAGTACAAAAGTACAAGTACTTATGAAAATATTTACTCAAGTAAGAGTAAAAGTAACAATCTTAATAGTTACTTGAGTTAGAGTAAAAAAGTATCAGATGGAAAAACTACTCAAGTAGCTAGTTACTAGTTACTTCTGATCTGATTGATATGAAGCGAAAACCCTGAATTTCAAACTATTTGGAAAGCTTCCACACACCTCTCCTTGAAAGTCTCATTGTCCTGCTTATATAAAACATAGTGTCACGGGTGGGAAGGAAGACAGGACAGAAAACTCACTGTTTAGCCCCGGAGGGTGGATTTATTAACAAACGTGTAAGCAAAAGTGAAAGTGAAAGTGTTGGCCGCTGGCTGAGTGAAGCTCGTGACAGTCGGTGCTCTCAGTCTTCGTGCTCGGTGCAGATCCAGTGAAACGTGAGGGAAATCAGTCTTCAGCTGCTGTCTGAGAGAGAAGAGAGAAACCATTAGTCAGAGCTCTTTTGGAGATCGATCTCAACTGAGTCAGCCGGCACGTGGCTTATAAGGACGCCGGCTGATGAGATGCAGCTGAGACTGATTCCAGCGTGATGAGCGTGAGGGCATGGATCTCGTTGGTTTCCAGGGCGACGCTGCTAACTGTGCGGGACGCTCGTCACACTCCCCCCCCCCTAAGCGTCGACCTGGTCCTGTGGATGAGATGAGTTAAGAGGGGAGAAACAGGGGGTGGGTGGGGAGTGACCCCTGACAGACCTACGAAAGCTGCCCAGATCCGAGAGAGTCCGTCGGCGTTGGAGTTGGCGGCCCCAGCTCGATGTTTGACGTCGAAGTGGAAGTCCTGGAGCGCGAGGAACCATCGGGTCACCCTGGCGTTGGTGTTCTTAGCTCTGGCCATCCATTGAAGAGGGGCGTGATTGGTTACCAGGGTGAACCTCCGGCCGAGGAGGTAGTACCGCAGCTCCAGGACTGCCCACTTGATGGCCAGGGCCTCTTTTTCCACTGTGGCATAGTTTCTCTCGGCTGGGGTCAGCTTTCGGCTGATGTATAAGACCGGATGCTCTTCTCCTTCCTGGACCTGGGAGAGGACCGCTCCGAGACCGGTGTCCGAGGCATCCGTCTGTAGCAGGAAGGGACAGCTAAAGTCTGGGGCGCGCAGGACTGGCTCCGAGGTAAGGGCGTCTTTTATCCGCTGAAAGGCTTCGTCCGCTGTTGGAGACCACTGAACTTTCTCCGGCTGTCCCTTCCTGGTCAGGTCTGTCAGAGGGGCGGCTAAAGAGGAGAAGTTAGGGATGAAGCAGCGATAATACCCCGCCAACCCCAAGAAGGCTCGTACCTGGGTCTTGGTTACTGGCCTTGGTGCGGTCCTTATGGCTTCCACCTTCTTTTCCTGAGGCCTGATGATGCCCCGTCCGACTTGGTAACCCAGGTACTTCGCCTCCCGTAGTGCTAGGTGGCATTTGCCGGGGTTGGCGGTCAGTCCAGCCTTTCGCAGCTCCGTCAGCACCCTCCGGAGACGGTCAAGATGGTCCTCCCATGTCTCTGTGTGGATGACGACGTCGTCCAAGTACGCAGCTGCGTACGTCTGATGCGGCCGGAGGATGACATCCATCATTCGTTGAAAGGACGCGGGAGCTCCATGAAGACCGAAGGGGAGGGTCCGGTATTGCCAGTGGCCGCTAGGGTTGGAGAAGGCGGTTTTGGGTTTGGCATCTTCAGAGAGAGGTACTTGCCAGTAACCTTTGGTAAGATCCAGAGTGGAGATATACCGGGCCCGTCCCAATCGGTCTAGAAGTTCATCCACCCGAGGCATGGGGTAGCCGTCAAACTCTGACACCTCGTTGAGTCGTCTGAAGTCGTTACAGAACCGGAGGGTGCCGTCTGGCTTGGGGACCATAACGATGGGGCTGGACCATGGGCTGCGCGATGGTTCGATCACCCCTAACTTCAGCATTTGTTGGACTTCGTCCTCAATAGCCTGCCGACGAGCCTCTGGGACCCGATAAGGCCGCTGCCGAACGACGACACCTGGTGGCGTACGGATGTCGTGATGGAGGACGTTGGTTCGCCCGGGGAGGTGTGAGAACACATCAGAGAACTGACCGATCAGGTGTTGTAGGTCTCCCTTCTGGGCAGCGGAGAGGTGGGGGTCCATGTCCACAACCACGGGCTCGGAGAGGCAGAAGCCGGCGAGCTGGTCCCTAGTCCCGACCCATCTCTTGAGGAGGTTAACATGGTAGATCTGGTCTGTACGTCTTCGCCCCGGCTGTCGGAGGCGGTAGTTGGCGGGTCCGACTCGTTCTATGACGGTATAGGGGCCCTGCCAGGTAGCGAGGAACTTGCAGGCCGCGGTAGGGACTAGGACCATCACTCGGTCTCCGGGTTGGAACTCCCGTGGTTGGGCTGTCCGGTCGTAATGTCGCTGTTGGCTCTGCTGGGCTTTTACCAAGTGTTCCCGAACTAATGGCATCACCCGGTCGATCTTCTCTCGCATCTGCTGGACGTGTTCAATCACAGAGCGGTGACGGGCAGGCTGCTGCTCCCAGGCCTCCTTCGCCACATCCAGGAGGCCACGGGGTTGTCGGCCGAAGAGGAGTTCGAATGGGGTGAAGCCAGTTGAGGCCTGTGGAACCTCACGGATGCCAAAGAGGACATAAGGTAGCATCAGGTCCCAGTCCCTTCTGTCCTCTGCACTGACTCGTCGAAGCATCTGTTTTAGGGTTTGGTTAAAGCGTTCGACGAGCCTGTCGGTCTGCGGGTGGTAAACTGTGGTCCTCAACTGCTTCACCCGCAGCAGCCTGCAGAGATCTGCCATTAGCCGGGACATGAAGGGAGTACCTTGATCGGTCAGGATCTCGGTGGGTATGCCGACGCGGCTAAAGAGCTGGAAGAGTTCCTGGGCGATGTTCTTGGCCGTGGCTTTTCGGAGAGGGACCGCCTCCGGATACCGCGTGGCATAATCGACCACCACCAGGATGTGCTCATGGCCCCGGGCAGACTTCGGCAGCGGACCCACCAGGTCCATCCCGATGCGCTCGAAGGGCACGTCGATGACGGGTAATGGGATCAGCGGTGAGGGGGGAGGTTTTCTTGGGGAGGTCCGCTGGCAGGTAGGACAGGCTTGACAGAAGTGTTTGACCTCGCCGTCGAGGCCCGGCCAGTGGAAACGGTCCCGAATCTTCGGGACGGTGTTCTCCTGTCCCAGGTGGCCGGCCATGGGATGCGAGTGTGCCAGCTCAAGGACCGTCTCTGTTCTCGACCGTGGGACCACCAGCAGACGTTTTTCCTCCCCCCTTCGCTCTGCGACACAATACAGCAGGCCGTTCTGGACCACGAAGTGCGGGAGAGGGTGTGGAGCTGGCTGGACATCGCGGCCATCGATAGACCTGACCTGGTTCCAGCAATGCTTGAGCCGATCATCCTCTCGTTGGTCCCTGGTGAAAGAGCCCCCTTCAGTAGCCTGTTGGAAGACATCATAAAACACGTTAGGATTTTGTGAAGGGGACTCACCATCTCTCCCGCTATCCGAAGCCAGTAGAGCTGGACGACGGCGTGGCCCACGAGGTGTTTTTGGCTTCCGGCGGCTCCCTCTTGGGCTGGCGGGCTGAGTGGCGGCAGCAAACAGGCGGTCGAAACCTGGCCAGTCCCTTCCAAGAAGAACCGGCACGGGGAGGTCCTTAACCAGCCCGACTTCTAGAGGCCAGTTACCTGTGGCAGCGGATACGGTGATTCGTCTGACGGGAACCTGTCTTGTTTCCCCATGGACGCAGGTGATGGGTAGCACCGCCTTAGACTCATCCTTGGGAGGGAGGATATGGTACTGCACCAGGCTGACCGCACTGCCGGAGTCCAGAAGGGCACGGAAAACCTTCCTGCCGATTTTTACTTCCACCTCCGGAGCTCCTGATGGTACGTCTGCGTGTACGATGCAGCCCGCCAGCCAGTTCTTGGTTGCCCAAGAACTGGCTTCGCCCGTGCCCAGTCTTCCCGTGGCCAGTCCTCAGATATGGCTGTACTCTCGAACATCTGTAGGAAAGCCTCGACATTGTCATGAGGTGTTAATTTAGGCAGTAGGCGGGCCGCCTGAGCGCGCGAGTCCAGTAGCGGAGCGCGTTGGGCGGCGGCGGCTGCTTGAAGGGCGGCTAGTTCCTGCTCCATTTGACCCTGCCGGGTGGCGAGGTGTTCGACAATTTGTTGTTGGCGGATGCTAACCTCTGTGAGCCGTTGTAGCAGCTGGTCCATCTCTGGGGAGGAGCGCACGCCTACCGCTGATGTCTGTGACATAGTGAAAGCAGAAAAAAAAAGTTCGGGTGAGAAGTGAGTTGGTTTTCTGCCTGAAAAACCTTCACCAATCTGCCCGCATTCTCCACCAGACTGTCATGGGTGGGAAGGAAGACAGGACAGAAAACTCACTGTTTAGCCCCGGAGGGTGGATTTATTAACAAACGTGTAAGCAAAAGTGAAAGTGTTGGCCGCTGGCTGAGTGAAGCTCATGACAGTCGGTGCTCTCAGTCTTCGTGCTCGGTGCAGATCCAGTGAAACGTGAGGGAAATCAGTCTTCAGCTGCTGTCTGAGAGAGAAGAGAGAAACCATTAGTCAGAGCTCTTTTGGAGATCGATCTCAACTGAGTCAGCCGGCACGCGGCTTATAAGGACGCCGGCTGATGAGATGCAGCTGAGACTGATTCCAGCGTGATGAGCGTGAGGGCATGGATCTCGTTGGTTTCCAGGGCGACGCTGCTAACTGTGCGGGACGCTCGTCACAATAGGCTTAAGTAAAGTAGCCTATGTATAAAGTATATATATATATATATATATATATATATATATATATATATATATATATATATATATATATATTGTGTGATTAATGGTGTGAATGAATAATGTGCTGGGCTAAGCAGCTCTTCCTTTTAAAAGCAGTCTCCTTTAAAAACATTTATTTACTTTATTCTTACATTTTATAAGTACATGCGTTCATTAGATAGGAATAAATTAAAATGCAATGCCGTTTTTATTTTGTACATGTTCTGCACTTAACGTTAGGTGAGGTGTCACAAAAAACCTTTAGTGAAGTGTATGAATTTGTGTATAACGTCACAGTATGCACTTCAATTTATTTAGATTTGTGGAAAATGGATATGAAAACATGCAGACATTTAGAATAAACGTTTTTGTTTTTTTTCACGAACGTGTGTTGTTTGTAAGGTTCACAAGATATTTGTCATTACTTGCACAATTGCGCATATGAGGAAAAACATTTGGACAGTGTGTGAAATATGGTATTATAAGGTCAAAGTGCCCATAGTTACCAAATTACCATTAATAGGGTTCAAATAGGCATCATATTGACACTTACCGCTACATGTTTTTTTAGGTTGGAGCTGGAATTTTTGTACGCAGCGATGTCACTTTGTTTTGGTGCACACAGTCTGCATCGCATTAAGAAACTATTCTTTTTGACATCTTGAAGTGAAAACATAGACTTTATTTGAGGCCACGGGTGATCTGCTCCCGATAACTCACACACGTCATCCTCTGCTTCAGCCATCATCTTTCTAAACATGCACTGAACTTAAGCGGGAGATGCATAGCAGACTCTCGCGAAGCAGCCTCTCCAACGCCTCGCAAGACTTGAGATCAAGTCACATAAACCAATTATTATTTTATATATCTAATATTTATTACAATTTTGTCAGTAACGGAGGAATGCCATCAAATGTAGCGAAGTAAAAGTAAAGTTTTTTCACTAAAAAAGTACTTGAGTAAAAGTACCTATCTTTAAATATACTCTAAAAGTACTAGTTACCCCAAAAATTTACTCAAGTAAATGCAACGAAGTAAATGTAATTCGTTACTACCCACCTCTGATGATCAGTGATCATCTCATTTACAAAAAGCGCTTTCGTAGAAAGAGACCTGATGATCAATAAGCCAAGCTTTAGCGTTTGTTTCTCTGTATTATATATTTTTTTATTCATTAAACATCAATTAAATTGTTACTCTTAAATTAGTTTACATAACGCTTGATTCTTAATACGTTACCTGGATTTATATATTTATTTATTTATTCTGATAGCTGTTCATGAGTGCATTGTTTGTCTTGAGCAGAAAAGTTTGCCATGATTGTTTCATATGTTTATATATTAGAAATCATTACTGCATTTTAAAACTGAGTGACTGATCATTCTTGAATAACCATTGCTACTACAGGCATGCTGTGCTCTCTTTTTACAATTTCACTTCTCTGCATTGTTTTTTGAATAATTATATTTCTATGCAGAGTTTAAAAGGTCACGACACAATAAAATTCTCTTGTTATCACTACTGCCACAGGACAACCCTTGCATTGTATTTAGTTTAAGAAAATTGTTTCAGGCAATGTGATTACAAATTTAGGGGGCCTACAGAGGGGGCCAAGCTTGTCGACACATGGGCACTGACCCCCCCACCTCAGAACCATGCAACCAAAATCACCCCTGCATACATGTCAGAATCAGAAAGAGCTTTATTGCCAAATATGCTTGCGCATACAAGGAATTTGTTTCAGTGTTATTAGCTTCCAGTACACAGAGACAACAACGCACAGACAATAAAAATAAGAGAATAGGAAAAATACACATATGTAAGCATAAACAGACAAAAAATAAAAATAGAAAATAATAATAATTTGTAAAGAATAAATTGACAAATAAATAGGTGGTATGTACAGTTGTGCTATAGGTGATAGGATGGAATGCAGGGATGTGTTAGGCTGGAGGTGGTAGCAATAGATCAGATTATTCCACACATTTTTATTGCACAATGGGAGGAACATTTTAACTGTTTATAAGGTGGATTGCCTGGGGGAAAAAAACTGTTCATTCGTCTGGTAGTCCTGATATTTGGGGCTCTGTAGCGCCGGCCGGATGGTAAGAATTCAAAGAGGGGGTGGCTTGGATGTGAGGGGTCCAGAGTGATTTTTTGAGCTCTTTTCCTTACTCTGGATGTATACAGTTCTTGAAGGGTGGGCAGGGGAGCGCCAATAATCCTCACGGCAGTCTGAACTGTTCTCTGCAATCTTCTGATGTCTGATTTTGTAGCTGAGCCAAACCAGACAGTTATTGATGAGCACAGAACATCTCGATGACGGCTGAGTAGAACTGTCTCAGCAACTCCTGTGGTAGGTTGAACTTCTTCAGCTGGCGAAGGCAGTACAACCTTTGTTGGGCCTTTTTTTTTTACAATGGAGTCGATGTGAGTGTACCACTTCAGGTCCTGGGAGATGAAAGATCCCAGGAACTTGAATGTCTCCACTGTAGTCACAGTGCTGTCCATGATGGTGAGTGAGGAATGTTCCAGGGGGTTCCTCCTGAAGTCCACTATCATCTCTACAGTTTTGAGCTTGCTCAGCTCCAGGTTGTTGTGACTGCCAGCTCTTTAACCTCCTGTCTGTAGGCAGACTCGCCACCGCCCCGAATGAGGCCGATAACCGTGGTGTCGTCTGCAAACTTCAGGAGCTTGACAGAGGGGTTTTTAGACGTGCAGTCGTTGGTGTAGAGGGAGAAGAGCAGTGGGGAAGAGAACACAACCCTGAGGGGCGCCAGTATTGGTGGTACAGCTGCTTGACATGAATTTCCCCAGTCTCACCAGCTGTTGCCTATCTGTCAGAAAGCTGGTGATCCATTGACAGATAGGGCTAGGAACAGAAAGTTGGTTTAGTTTGGTGTGTAGGAGTGAAGGAATGATGGTGTTGAAGGCCGAACTGAAGTCCACAAACAGGATCCTGTTTGCTCGGTAAGCAAACTGCAGGGGGTCTAGTAAGGGTCCGGTGATGTCCTTCAGATAAGCCAGAACCAGTTTTTCAAACGACTTCATGACAACAGATGTTAGCGCCACAAGTCCTGTTATCTTGGATTTCTTTGGAACAGGGATAATGGTTGAGCGTTTTAGGCAGTCAGAGACTTCACACAGCTCCAGGGACCTGTTAAAGATCTGTGAAAAGATGGGGGCCAGCTCGTCAGCGCAGGTTTTTAGACAGGCTGGTGTCACACCGTCTGGGCCTGGTGCCTTTCTTCTTTTGTTCTTGCTGAAGACCTGGCGCACCTCATCTTAATTGATTTGAAGTGAAGGAGGAGGGAGAGAGGGGGATTGCTGGAGGTGGTAATGGTTGTGTGAAGAGATCGCCAGAGCAGGTGTGGGGGGTTTCGAATCTACAATAAAACTCATTCAGGTCTTCATCAAGTCGTTGAGTCTCCTCAGTGCTTGGAGGTGGTGTCCTGTAGTTTGTGATGGTTTTCAGGCCTTTCCACACTGAACTTGGATCATTTGAAGTGAACTGATCTTCTAACCTTTTTGCATAGGTCCTTTTTGCCACTCTATTCTCTTTATTCAGTGTGTTCCTGGTCTGGTTGTACAAGATTCTATCCCCTTTTCTGTAGGCATCCTCCTTGGCCTGATGAAGATGTCTGAGTTTTTCTGTAAACCATGGCTTGTCATTGTTGTATGTTAAATAAGTTCTGGTAGGAATGCATATATGAAGTAACAAGTCTCTGTGAGCTCGTCCAGATCAGTGGCAGCAGCTTCAAAAACACTCCAATCAGTCAAATAGAAACAGGATTGTAAGACCTGCTCTGTTTCGTTGGTCCATTTCTTTACAGTCTTAACTACAGGTTTAGCAAATTTAAGTTTTGCCTGTAGGTTGGTATAAGATGGACCAGACAGTGATCAGAGTCCCAAAGCTGCCCGTGTTGTGTAACAGTGATCCAATATATTACTGTCTCTGGTGGAACATGTAACATGCTGTCTGTATTTTGGCAGTTCACGTGAGAGATTTGCTTTATTAAAAGAATGATTAAAACAGAGTGCGGGTGTTTCCCAGTTTCTGTAATGCCAGACTTACGTGCGCTTGTGGTGGAATGTACACGCTCACCAGAATGAACGAGCAAAACTCTCATGGCGAATAGATTGGCTTACAGTTAATGAAAAGCGCTTCTATGTATATGTACTATATATATTTTCTGTCATCTTTCCACATTATTTATATATATGTGTTGGGTGTTAATAATAATAAATAACAGCACAAAAAAATGTTGTTTTAAATTATTTTGTTTAATAGTGTTGCTTTATTATGTGGACACTCTCACTTTTTTGCTGTGTCTTCTTTAGTATCCCGCTCTTTGCTTTTCTGATCTATCATGCCCTTAGTGATTCTTTGTTCAGATTCTTCATTTCCTGTCTACTGTCTCTCTAGTGGTGCTTTCTTCCTGCAGTGAGCTGTGACCTTGGCAGCTGAAAAGAGAGAGAGGATGTAGTCTTCCCAATTTTGTATTTCATCTGAATCCAAGTTTATGAATCTAAAACTTATTCAACTTCATATGTAATGAATATCTCTCACAGGAGACACATTTTATGAACTTTGTTTCCTAACTATAGTTAACATATTCCTGAGAAATCATTGTTTCCCTGTATACACATTATAATATATACTAAAATATTATGTGGAGCATGGTCACTGTGAAATGTTGTTTGTTCACTCAGGAGTGTTTTTCTCCCCACATTTGATTTATTTAGTAAATGTGTGCATACATGTACAAATGTTTTCAGGCATGGGCTGCACAGCATGATCCTGGTCCCTCTGAACACACCAGGAGTGAAGAAGATAAGACCGCTTACCGTTTTTGGTCAGGATGGTGAGTTCTGAGTAACACAATCTACCTTGCCACATGAAGCTTATCAGATCCTTACTTCAGGTTCACTCTTTGATGACCCCTTTTATGTCCTATCCCACTATCGTTCCACACCCATATCACAACACTCACTCTCTCATCATCCTCTGTTTGATTCTCTCTGTGTTTCCACCATATCTTTTTCAGTATGTTGTAGCACAGATTGTAGATTGTATGTATTGTGGGCTCTTGGGGTTCCCTTGCTTTTTACCACAGAGTGAGATGTTGTTGTTTTTTATCTCTGTAGATGCAATTCATGGTGGCCATTTGAGATCCACTTTGACAATGTGAGGGTTCCTGCTTACAACATTCTTCTTGGTGAGATTTATTTATCAGAATCTGTGTGTGTATTTGTTTGTCTGTGCATGTATTCACCTACTGTGTGTGTGCATACCACTTCTGCTAATGACTAATGAGCTACAAAAAACTTCAAAAACTTGGGGTGAAATCAGAAATCAGCATTATTTATTTAAGAACATTAGGAATTAATTTCTTAAACCAATTATATATATATATATATATATATATATTTGTTTGTTTGTTTGTTAAAATGATTTCATACAGATATTTATGCTTGTTAAATAATTACGTTATTGCAGTCAGTTTATGTTTGGTTCGGCATTTGATTCACTGATTCATTAGTTAAATTATTTGTTTGCTCTCTGATTGGTTGGTTGTAGGTGAAGGCCGGGGCTTTGAGATTGCTCAGGGACGGCTGGGGCCAGGTAGACTTCATCACTGCATGAGGGCTGTGGGGCTTGCAGAGGTGGCTCTGGAGTTGTTATGCCAACGCGCAGCCCATAGACAAGCCTTTGGAAAGAGTCTTTACCAACACGTATGTAGACTTTAAGTAATTTACATGCTGTTTGTTGTATGCTACCTTGGATCTCTTTTATATCCAAGGTAGCACACAACAAACCTCTTTTTATTAAAAGGAAGATTATATGTTTTTGTGTGAATGGTGTACACCCAATGTTTAGAACAATTTAAGTCAGGCCAATAAAAATGGCCAGAGGAATCTTCTAAAATGTGCTCTGATATCTGGCAGCACCATTACTGACACCCAGTGGAAAAGCATTTCATTGCAACTGGTGTACTTCTACCTCATGCATCAATGCTGTAGTTTTGGTTTGATTTAAAGTACGTAATATAGTCAGTTTGTCATTGTTCA
The DNA here is from genome assembly GCF_049309525.1 of Garra rufa. Classification (NCBI taxonomy): domain Eukaryota; kingdom Metazoa; phylum Chordata; class Actinopteri; order Cypriniformes; family Cyprinidae; genus Garra; species Garra rufa. The sequence continues at coordinate 12,499,137 of NC_133384.1, forward strand.
GGTGTAAAAATCTTGCTTATGTCTGTAGGAGGTGGTAGCTCACTGGATAGCTGAGTGTCGAATTGCCATATCGCAGACACGTTTGTTAACACTTCATGCTGCTCACATGTTGGACACACAGGGCAACAAGGCTGCAAGGAAGCAGGTAAGATATTATTTTAATTCTTATTTTTCTAATATATGATTAACATTTTGTTAATTACAAGTGAATTAATCTGTCTTGACACATCAAAGGTCTATCTCACTCACCCCTTCTGTCTGTTAAAGGTGCCATAGAATGGAAAACTGAATATACCTTGGCATAGTTAAATAATAACAGTTCAGTACATGGACATGACATACCATGAGTCTCAAACACCATTGTTTCCTCCTTCTTATATAAATCTAGTATTTGCAAAAGACCACCGAAAAATAGGTAAATTCCAACATAACACCGACTGTTACGAAACAGTCGGTGTTACAGCCGAGATCGTTAATAGTTACGCCTCCAACATTTGCATCGCCCAATCATCGGTAACGTCAGCACATCGTTTAAACAAGGCAAGCCACAGAAGGGACACGGTTAGCTTAATGCTAGCGTTAGCCTGTTACATTGCAATACATAGGATTTCACTTACCACATAAACAGTGATGATGGAGAAATAACTGCCTGATGATGGCGAATGATTTACAGATCCCGAGTATCACTGACGAGCAGCTCAACTTGTGCGGTAAGTACTTGTGTCTCTGCATTGTAACTTTACACAGAACACATGCATCACAGTAATCAGACTAAACTGTCTGCGATTCAAAACGGCAGATTCAACAAACCGCATATTAAAAGCGGCTAGAGCTTCTAATTAAATATATATTTTTATCCATGTGCGAGCTATTGAGCTCAATCAGAGCAGAGATCATTAATATTCATGAAGCTTCCAAATAAGCAAAACCAGAGCCTTTTATTCTAGGGGCAAATCCTAGGGTTGTAAATGGACCTGTAAAACCATTTCTGGAGATTTTTTGCCCTTTCCTATGCCATATACCTTCTATGTAGATATCAGAGAACAATTTTAAATATTCTCTCAATGCATTCTATGGCACCTTTAAAGATCGCAGTCATTTCCTACCTAATACATGAACTGACAATCAACAGATGATGAAAAGATGTTCAGAAATCAACTCTGACAGACTGACCTCACAAGCACACACACCAAATAGACACTTCTGCAGTTATCTCAGAACTCATCCCCTCTCTTTCTGTCACTTTGCGTCAACATAAGTCAACAGTGAGTTTGTCAAAATAAAAAAATAATAAAAAAAATTCACAGGGGCTGTAAACATTTTATTTAGTGAAATAATGAAAAAATCATGGTAACAATTACTCATTAATAAACACACACAGATGCTTTTTCCGAATCCTCCTTTCAACCCTGAACTCTCTTCAGTTACGCATACATATCACTGTCCACCTCGTGTTCCATTGCAGTTATGGTAGGGCCTTTTACCCACAATGCAGTTCCCTAGGGTCAGCGAAAATAGCAAGGCTCCGTATCCCGCTGGCTGTAGTCATGGTAACACAGCATCAGGCTTCCACTAAAAAATGGAGGCAATTCTGTTAATGTTAGCCTCACAGCTGTTTCCTTATTGCAGAACCAACACCTCGTATTTGATTCATATCGTGGGTTTGGAGAAAGCCACACACTTTAAGCACATCTCCTGCTGAGGAGGTTTTAAAAGTGTATACATACACACCTGTGTCTGAATCATACACACATTGTGCACATGTACAGGAGATTGGTTTATAATGAGGCCAGTACTTCAGCAGATGGGCAAACTTGATTGCAAATCTCATATTTATCTTCTCATGTCTGTGTATTTAAAATGAAATGTCTTGTTGGATGCATACTAAATCCATACAAATCTATAATTGTATAAAGCATACAAAGATTACATTAGTGAAATGGAATCTTATTAGCTTTTTACTGCATGTGCCTGTGAGGATGCTGATGCCTGTAAGATCCCAGTGTGGTGCTTTTCATTAGACCTCTCTCAAATGAAGAACGTAACCAAAACAAACACACACATACACACAGATCTGCCACCCACGTTTACTGAACATCTTGACCTTGTCTAAATGTTTTTTTCTTTATTAGATTGCTATGATAAAGGTGGCAGCAGGCAGGATGGCGAGTAAGGTGGTGACTGTGCCATTCAGGTTTATGGGGGTGCAGGAGTGTCTGATGACTTTCCACTAGCAGAAATGTGAGAAAACTATTATTATTCTATATTCTAGCTTGTGTACATTATACAGTATTTGCTGAAATTTAGGAGTAGAATGTGTTTGAGGTTTTAAACAATCTCTTTAGTAACAGGTACTGTGATGTTACCATAAAATACAAAAAACAATGCTTGTATTTTGAATAAAATACCATTTGCCATGGTCTATGAATATATTAGTCAAATAATACCATGATATCTGTAATTTATACCCGGTGATATCCAATACACAGGCAAAGATTTAGAATATATGGGGTATAATATATAACATAGATATTTTTTATTAGTATTGTCAGTAACATTAATAATAATAAATAATTAAAGCTGCAAGCAGCGATGATAGGGCCCTCGCACCCGGGCTCACCGCCGACCGGTGGTTTTAGGAAAACAGCGAACGGTGGGCAGTATGCTTTTAATACAGTAAATATGGAGAAATATGTCAAAGTCATTTATATGTGCCAAACTTCCTGCTGCCAGCTGGTGGCGCTATGCCTATAACTGATTATTGGCATTTAGATGTGTTCAGGCCAGCACTTTTATCAAACATATGAAGTTTTCTGTAGATTGACCTTGGTATGTTTGAGTTAGTGAAAGATGTGATATATCCTGCTGCCACCAGGTGGCGCTATGATAATATCTGAATATTGGCCTTTAGGTGTCTTCAGGCCAGGACTCTTACTAAACTGTGAAGTTTGAGGCAGATCGGACATTTTATGGCTGAGTTATAACAACTTCTATGTCCATGGCGAAACATCAAACTTTGTCAGGCTGCCACGGACACGCCTTTAACGAAAACTCAAGATCTTCACAATTTAACATCTCTAAGGCCTTTAGATTAGACTGACTAAATATAATGTTGATATCATTAAATCTCTAGGAGTAGTTTGCTATAAACCTAACCCCCTGCAAGGACTTCAGATAATGCCAACTGTGAACAAATATGCTACATTTTCCCTATATTCTGATGATGATGGTAAGAACATGTAATTCATGATTATAACAAAATGTTATTATTGCTTGCTTTACGTCCACCATTTCTGCTTAAATGTCATCATTACCTATCTGTACAATTTGTGTGTGGATATTGCTTTGCTGGTGATTCCTGTTATAAGACATCACTTTTAAGCGCTACATAACTAAGAATCAATTAGGAAAACTGTGCCCAGTTGGCACATGCATACACAGTAACCCTCTGCCAGTTTGGATTTAAAGTTTACTGAATTGAAAGGGTTAAACTTTAAATTCAACACACAGACACATGCACACACTATATAAAATTTTGCCATCCAGTTTCATTTGTTAATATTAACTATATTAGTTAACATGAACAATAATTAAATAGCATTTATTAATGTTAATTAATATTAAGCTAAAAAAAGTATTCATATATTGTTTAAAGGTAAATTAGTATCTTTTAACATTAGTTTATGTACTGTGAATTAAACATGAACATGAACACAGTTCATGTGGGTGTACAGCAATACACAATTAAGTGCTCTATAAATGCTTCATTCTTTCTTATATATATATATATATATATATATATATATATATTGTGGCCGGGCGGGGGAACAGCACGACAAGACAAGACTTTTAGTTGAGCCCCGGAGGGTGAGTTTATTGAACAGACTTAAGTGAAACGGTGAAGTGGCAGGTGAATGTGCGTCGGTGCTCCGTGAGAGGTGAAGTCCTTGTCGTGCAGAATTCCCCAGGAAGGTGCAAGCAAACGGGTAGGTGCTTGAAGGCGAGTTCGCGGTGGTGGCGGTGTCCAGAAGTGACGGTGGCCAATCGTTCACGGCGAGTCTGTAGGGGGAAATGAGAGCAGAGAGCAGGTAAGCTTCAACCTCATCGGAGATAGTTTCTCAGTGATCTGTGGTGAGCAACCGGCTTTTGTAGGGGCGGCGTCCGTGAACGATTGGTCCGTGGTGATGAGGTCCAGGTGTTTGGCGTGAGTTGCCAGGGCGACGCTGATTGTGCCTCGGGACTCCCGCCACACTCCCCCCCCCAAGCGACGTCCTGGTCCTGGTGGCAGAAACAAAAGGGGAGACAGGGGGTGGGAGGGGAATGACCCCTGACAGACCTGCATACGCTGCCCAAGACCGAGAGAGTCCGTCAGCGTTGGAGTTGCTGGATCCGGCCCGGTGGCGCACATCGAAGTGGAAGTCCTGGAGCGAGAGGAACCACCTCGTGACCCGGGCGTTAGTGTCTTTGGCCCGGGCCATCCACTGTAGCGGTGCATGATCTGTAAACAGTGTAAAATGTCGACCTAATAAATAGTACCTCAGCTCCAGGACTGCCCACTTGATGGCGAGAGCTTCTTTCTCTACCGCGGCGTAGTTGCGCTCGGCCTTGGACAGCTTCCGGCTGATGTACACAATCGGATGCTCCTCTCCCTCCTGGACCTGGGAGAGCACGGCCCCCAATCCCGTGTCGGAGGCATCCGTTTGGAGCAGGAAGGGACAGTTGAAGTCTGGGGCACGCAGGACGGGCTCGGTGGTCAGGGCCTCCTTGATGCGCCGGAAGGCCTCCTCGGTTTCCCCAGACCAACGGATCCGCTCTGGCTGTCCCTTCCTGGTCAGGTCTGTCAGAGGGGCGGCTATAGAGGAAAAGCCGGGGATAAAGCACCGATAATAACCCGCCAACCCCAAGAAGGCACGTACCTGCGACTTGGTGGATGGCTTAGGGGCATCCATAATGGCTTTGACCTTGTCCTCCTGAGGCCGGATGAGTCCTCTTCCCACTTTGAAGCCGAGGTACCTGCCTTCGTTCATGGCTAGGTGGCATTTGCGGGGGTTGGCGGTTAGTCCAGCCCGGCGAAGCTCCAACAGCACCCTGCGCAGCCGTTCCAGGTGGTCTTCCCACGCCTCCGAGTGGATGACCACGTCGTCGAGGTACGCTGCGGCATAGGCCTGATGGGGACGGAGGATTACATCCATTAGTCGTTGAAAGGTGGCGGGGGCCCCATGCAGGCCAAAGGGGAGAACCCGGTACTGCCAGTGCCCCGAGGGCGTCGAGAAGGCCGTTTTGGGCTTGGCGTCGGCCGAGAGGGGGACTTGCCAGTAGCCTTTGGTGAGGTCGAGTGTTGTGATGTACCGAGCCCTCCCCAACCGTTCCAGGAGCTCATCCACTCGGGGCATGGGGTAGCTGTCAAAGTCGGAGATGTCGTTTAGGCGTCGGTAGTCATTACAGAACCTCAGGGTGCCGTCGGGCTTCGGGACCAGGACAATCGGGCTGGACCACGGGCTCCGTGATGGTTCTATTACCCCCAGCTTGAGCATCTTTTGGACTTCCGCCTCTATAGCCTGCCGGCGGGCCTCTGGGACTCGGTAGGGCCGTTGCCGGACGAGGACGCCCGGAGGGGTGCAGATGTCGTGGCTTAGGACATTAGTCTGGCCGGGGCTGTCGGAGAAGACGTCCAGGAACTGACCGACCAGGTGCCGCAGCTCCGTCTTCTGTGTGGCTGACAGGTTGGGATTGACATCTACAACCGCGGGATCTTGGGAGGCGAGGGCGGCGAGCTGGTCCCGGTCCCCGATCCACTTCTTCAACAGGTTAACGTGATATAATTGGTTTACTCTTCTTCGGCCGGGTTGTCTTACCCGGTAGTTAACTGGGCCCACTCGCTCCTCAACCGTGTAGGGCCCCTGCCACTGGGCCAAGAACTTGCAGGCTGCGTTGGGGACCAGGACCATCACCCTATCTCCAGGTTGGAACTCCCGCGGTTGGGCCGCCCGGTTGTAGAGACGTTGCTGGGCCTGTTGGGATTTCACCAGGTGTTCCCGGACTAACGGCATGACCCGGTCGATCTTCTCCCGCATGTCTCGGACGTGCTCGACGACGGTCCGGTAGACTGCCGGCTGCTGCTCCCAGGCTTCTCGGGCTACGTCGAGGAGGCCACGGGGTTGCCGGCCGAAGAGGAGTTCGAAGGGAGTGAACCCTGTGGAGGCCTGTGGTACCTCCCGGATGCCGAACAGCACATAAGGCAAGAGCAGATCCCAGTCCTTTTTGTCTTCGGCGGCCACCCGTCGCAACATCTGTTTTAAGGTCTGGTTGAACCTCTCGACGAGCCCGTCGGTCTGGGGGTGGTAGACCGAGGTCCTCACTTGCTTTACCTTCAGCAGCCGGCAGAGGTCAGCCATTAGCCGGGACATAAAGGGGGTTCCCTGGTCGGTCAGTATCTCCGACGGTAGACCCACCCGGCTGGAGAGCAGGAACAGCTCGCGAGCGATGGCCTTGGCGGTGGCTTGGCGGAGGGGGACTGCTTCTGGGTACCGGGTGGCGTAGTCCACGATAACGAGGATGTGCTCGTGTCCCCGGCCAGACCTCGGCAACGGCCCCACGATGTCCATCCCGATTCGCTCAAAGGGCACCCCGATGATGGGTAATGGAATCAGCGGGCTGGGGGGAGGTTTTCTGGGTGACGTGCGCTGGCACGTAGGGCAGGCCTGGCAAAACCTCCTGACCTCGGCCTCCAGGCCGGGCCAGTGGAATCGATCCCGAATCCGTTGCGTCGTGTTTTGGGCTCCCAGGTGACCAGCCATGGGGTGCGAATGTGCCAACTCTAGGACCAGCTCCGTCTTGGTCTTTGGGACGACCAGCAGGTGTTTGACCTCCCCCCGTCGCTCCGCGACGCAGTATAGCAGACCGTTCTGGACGACGAAATATGGGAGAGGGTGAGGTGCCGGGAGGACTTCCTTTCCCTCCAGGATGCGGACCTGTCGCCAACAGTGCTTCAGCCGGTCGTCCTCCTTCTGGGCGCGGCCAAAGTCTCCCCCGCCCGTAACCTGCCGGAAGACATCATGGAAGAGGTTAGTATTACGGGAGGGGGACTCACCATCTCTCCCACTGTCGGTTGTCAACAGGTTGGTATGGCCTCGAGATCCCCGCGACGGCGGCCGATGCTGGTGGTGCCGAGGACGAGGGGACCGGGCAGCTTCGGCGAGGGCAGCCTCCAACCCCGGCCAGTCGCGCCCCAACAGCAATGGGACCGGCAGGTCGCTTACGACTCCGACTTCCAGGGTCCAGGCTTTTCCATCCCTACGAAAGGTAAGTAGACTTGTAGGTACCTGACGGGTGTCACCGTGGACACACGTGATAGGCATCGTTGACTTGGGGGCTGGCCGGGGTTCTAGGGGTCCGGGCCTGGCGAGGGAGACTGAACTTCCGGAGTCGAGGAGGGCCCGATACCGTCGTCCTCGAATCATGACGAAGGTCGTGGGGGCTCCTGGTGGCGTTTCCCGGTGCACCACGCAGCCGGTCATCCAGGCTTTGGGGGTCGGTGATGGTGGATCGGTGGGCATTGGCTCGTCGCGGGGACTGGGCGGTCTGTATACTGCGCGGGGGTGCGCCTCTGGCGTGCGTCGCTCCTGGTTCACCCTCCGGGGGAAAGGCGGCGCTCGCTCCCCGGCCTCCCGGTGGAAGGCTGCGTCCGCCAGCTCCACGGCGTCAACCAGCTCGGCTAGAGTTCTTGGACCCTTCATCCCGGCCGCCTGCTTCATTGAACGCGGTAGCGCTCTCAGCACCCGGTCGACTACTACTTTCTCGACTACCTGGGCCGGAGATGGCGAGTTCTCTAGTAACCAATGCTCTGCTAACCGCATCAGATCGGCTATTTGAGCGCGAATTGGCAACCGTGCTTTAAACTCCCAGTCATGAAAACGCTGTGCAGCCGCAACGGCTGAAAGCCCCAAACGCCCTAAAATTTCTCTCTTTAATTCACTATAGTTATTTTGTGCTGCTGCTGGCAATGAAAAATACGCCCGTTGGGCCTCACCAGAAAGCAGCGGTGCCAATATCTCCGCCCAAATTCCTCTCGCCCAACCCTCTGTGCGAGCGACAGACTCAAACATTTTGAGGTAAGCCTCAATATCATCATCTGCGGTCAGTTTAGGTAGTAGTCGAGCGGCGGCGGCGCGGGGGTCCGGCAGCGGGACGGTGTGAGCAGCCGGGGCACGTAGTTCTGCCAAATATCCTTGAATCTGTCCATGTTGCTCCGTCAACAGTTCAAAGCATTGCTGCTGGCGGACGCTAACCTCGGTGAGTTGTTTGACCAGTTCTTCCATGATCTCGGGGAGCGGCGCGCCCTGAAAAAAACAGAACCGGAAGTGAATGGGGGCAAGATGGCGGTGTAAACAAACAGTGAGTCTTGCTCGTCGGTGTTCTCAGGCCCGGAAACTTGCCCGCATTCTCCACCACCTTGTGGCCGGGCGGGGAACAGCACGACAAGACAAGACTTTTAGTTGAGCCCCGGAGGGTGAGTTTATTGAACAGACTTAAGTGAAACGGTGAAGTGGCAGGTGAATGTGCGTCGGTGCTCCGTGAGAGGTGAAGTCCTTGTCGTGCAGAATTCCCCAGGAAGGTGCAAGCAAACGGGTAGGTGCTTGAAGGCGAGTTCGCGGTGGTGGCGGTGTCCAGAAGTGACGGTGGCCAATCGTTCACGGCGAGTCTGTAGGGGGAAATGAGAGCAGAGAGCAGGTAAGCTTCAACCTCATCGGAGATAGTTTCTCAGTGATCTGTGGTGAGCAACCGGCTTTTGTAGGGGCGGCGTCCGTGAACGATTGGTCCGTGGTGATGAGGTCCAGGTGTTTGGCGTGAGTTGCCAGGGCGACGCTGATTGTGCCTCGGGACTCCCGCCACAATATATATATATATAACTCATCTTAAAATGGTATAATATTCAGATGTTTTGAACAGATAACAGCAAAGTTTGTTTTGTTGTCAAAGTTTGTCTTGAAATTGTTCATTTAAATTTTACTATGTAAATAACACTATGAAAATAAATGCCTATCAATGAAGATAAATCGCTCATGCTAAAAAGTTGCATTTTTCTTAATCTTTTGCTATGTGACTGAATAGGACAAGTTCATGGTACAGTTACAGTAAAATACAGTAAAATAAATAAAAAACAACAACTGCAAAATACAAACAATGAAAGAGTTAGTGACCCTTTATATTTTCTCAAAGATTAGATTCTCAAAGATCAGACATATTTTTGTAGATTATACATCAATGTGCATTTCTTCCTCAAAGATGGTCTTTAGCAAGACAACATGTTCAACTCTCCCTCTCTCCCTTTCACCCCTCCCCCCTTCAGTCTCTCTTAAGTCACTCTGTAGTGACATAACAACGCACACACATAGACAGACACTCAGGCAGAGTGACAGCAGGTTTCTGATTTCTTTTTTTTATTTTCTTTAATTCATGGAAGCTTGTATAAAATTGATATTAACAACACTTGCTCAGAATGATTAGATCTCTGTGTGAAAAAAGTTTTAAAGAGTTTGGATGCTGCACTTTAAAGATATAAAAAAATTACGGTTATCATTTTTACTATATCTTTAAAAAATTACCACGTCAACACCGTTCAAGATATCCCAAATCGCGGCAAGTTTGGCACATTTAAATGACTTATGACATATTTCTCCTATATTTACTGTATTAAAAGCATACTGCCCACCGTTTGCTGTTTTCCTAAAGCCACCGGTCGGCGGTGAGCCCGGGTGCGAGGGCCCGTTCATCTCTGCTTGCAGCTTTAATTATTAATAATAACAATAATAATAAGTTCTGTTCATTTAATCATCTACTTTTTATTGATGTGATGTATAATCATTGTAAATAACCAAATTATAAGAATTAGTAGTATATTTTAAAATATTAAATAATACTTATATAATATTTTAATATATATGATTGTAAATAACATAACTATTATTATTATTGTTGTTGTTGTTGTTTTATGCCATGAACAAACATTCTTTCTGACATATTTGACATCTATTTAAAAATTTCTAAAGGCTTTTAGTGATGGGATGACATATTAAAAACATTTTTGTGTGGTTATATGTTCATTTAGGTATTGTTATGCACGGACACTACGCATAGCTGACGGACCTGATGAGGTTCATTTGTCCTCCATTGCTCTCCTAGAGCTCAGAGACCAACGGAGACGAGCCCAAGCTAAACTCTGATTCACTTCAAATCAGCCAGACACGTAACTTCCCAATAATATCCTGAAAATGTCTAAAGGCTCTCTGTCTGACTTAGAAAACAGCTATTAGATTTCAGATGACCTAATCAAACAAACAGAAATAAGCGATGAATCATACTCAAAGAATTCCAGCTGCTAACCTAAAATAAATGAGAAATGCATGTAATTAATAGAAAGAATAGAAATTTACATGTCACACGTATGTAAATAATTGAAAGAAAATGTATGAAGGAATTAAGGCATATCCATAATTGACTTACTGTACTTTGTAATTTAAAGTAGATCAAATATTAATCTGTTAATTAATGTATAATGTTTTTCTTTAAATTTTAGTTCTGTAATCAAAACTACATGTTTTCTAAATATGAATACAGCACATTATAAAGCACAGTTCACAGCAATATTACTGTTTTTGTTAACTAACTTCTCTCTTCCTCTCACACATGGGCAATTTCACTATTTGGCAGACATGTGTGAAAAATGTGTGTTGAAATGTTCCAGCTCTCCGTGTCTCAATGCCATGGCTACCAGCCAGAATTTCCATCCTACATCATCACGTTTTGTTTAGACTTCCTAAAATCTGGTGTGTTTATAAAAGCATTTGTGTGTGTGTTATGTCGGTTGAATTACTGTACACTGGCATTGGGCCCGTGCATTTTGTCAGTCCTCCTTCAAAACTGGAACGATTCTATGCACAGGTGGGCTGGAATTTTGGTTACTTAGACACATGCACACACAGACAACAATGGGCCTTCTGTAGCTATAGACGAAGTCTGAGTGTTTCCTCTCTAATTGGGCATCACCAATCTCTGTGCCAACGTGTTCTGGCAGTCTGCAAGCATACTGGCTGGTGTTGCAGAGCCAGACAAGTCTGCTCCACTTTGCAGTGCATTTGGCCAAAATTTGCCCACTTAGAAAACCATTGTTTGACCAACATCTAAAGCTGTAAACCATATATGTTTCCAGACAGACTGATAAAATAAGCTGTGTACCCTGACACAGAGAAGCCAAAGCCAGCCAATCAGATTAAAGCTTGTTAGATCTAGAAAGTTCTTTCCATGTGCAATATGCCTCAGACATTCAGTGACCAGACTTTTTAGATATTAAATATTATGAAATGTTTAATGATTAAATGCAATTTCATGTTTTTTTTTTCTTTTTCTTTATTAAATCTGTTTTATGTATATGGTAAGTAGTTTAGACCATTCAAATTAAAGTTTATTTTAACAGAAATCTACAAAAGATCTTTTAGATATATCTGTTGAAGCAGTGTATAGAGACTTAGTACAACATTGTTCAGACTCATATTAGCAAAAGATAATGAAACTATAAACTTTCTTCTAAATGAGCATTATGCAGGGTTTAAAGCTTAGTATGCTGTATATATGTTTATATTGAAGTCATTTTTGTTTATTTGAGATATCTAAATGTGAGACTGTCCAATTATGGTCATTAATTGTAATTACATTTTCTGCACAGAATCTGTGTGATCGCATAGTGCTCTTTAAGTACATCGCCTCAGATGTAAATGAGCTAGAATGTTAACAGAAAGTACAGCTTAAGTGCGTGCTTCAAAGAACCTCTCATGAGCATGTGCTATTCCTTGTGTTCTTCTTTCTCTTGGGTGCACTTCTTCTGGATCTCTTCTTCACAGACTAAAATAGATATTAGAGCTGTAGTTCCACCATTTGACACAACATTAGCAGAAATATGTATATGTTTAAAAGAACTCACCTTTAATGCAGCCAATTTGGGATGGGATGCACCCTCAAAGTGTCTATGAACACTTACGACCTGTCATGGAGATCCATAAATGTTCTTATTTTATTTGTTCAGCCTTTTTGAAAACATACTGTACTGTAACAACACCACAGTACAGTGGTAGTATATAATAATACCATGATGCACTTTAAATATATTTATTGGCATATATGATTCCATAACCCCCCCCCCCCCTTTCTCTCTTTTTTGTATAAATTGTTTTATAGTTCTTTAATGGAAATAACTGCAAAAAGTCCCCCTTTGGAACCTTTATTTTTAAGAAGTGTGCCATTTTGATTGTAGTATTATCGGCATTTTTATGTCTAATTTGAGTATATTATTACTTTGATTACTTGTCTTGATGATATTGTGATTGTCATGGACACACACCTGTAGTGGGTTGGTTGCGTGGTCATGGGAAAGAAGTGAGTAAGAACCAATGCGTGATCTCTGGGGCTTTTTTTTACTAGCATTCAAATGCCGCCTCGACCTGTCAGTCTAAAGCACAGAACAGGAAGTATGTGACCTTTTGTTCTTTTTTTCTTATTTTTTGTCAAGCATATAAAAGTGATACTGTGTTACATGAATGCATTCTCTCACCTGGATGAGTGTGTTAGGAGATCCTTTGGCTGAATAAGATCCAGGCCGCTGAGTGAGTTGTGCTTGTCTACGAGCCCTCAACTGAGATCAGTTAGAGAAACAGATGTTGGCATATTCGCACACAGGTGTAATCTTCACACTTTTTGGGTCAGATTTTTGTACTGTTTATAAAAGAAATTTTGGTAACACTTTCTATGAAGCCCGTATTTATAATACATTATAAGGGTATTCTTAAGGCATTATAATGAATGCATAATGCATTATAAAAAACCTTATAATATGTTATATCATCTCATGAGTATTCATAAGAACAGTTTTAATGTATTATAATTTGTACTTTTTTGTGGTTATAGCTTTTAAGAGAATGATTACCTCCTCATAGTTATAACATATTATAAGTCTCATATCTTGCCATGTTTCTCATGTCACTTTACTTAAAGCATACAAAGACCACTTATAATTAATTATAATAATATTTCCCAAAGAACCCCAAGATCAGGTATCAGTTTAAATAAATGTGTAATATGAACAGTTTGATGATTTCAGACAGCTTTTGATAAGTAACTCTGCAACTGCATGTCAGCTAGCAGTAATTATTATTATGCTGAATATATGCTAACACTAAATTTCGATGTTTCCCCAAAAGACAAACTATTACGTTATATTATAAATAACTTTGCAAGTACATGAACATTCTACCTAGCCCAACCATAACCTAAGCCTACTAATACTCTAAGGAGTGTTAGTTGGCATGTAGTTAGAAAGTTTAAGCTTATAGTCAATAGACTTAGGGGACCATCAACATAAAACGTAATATAATGTAAAAAATAAATGTAATATGATATAGTCCATTATAAATTAAGAAGATTTAATATGCCGTTCATTGTGTGTTATAAATGATCATAATCTTAAAAGTTATAACCTCAAATACTCAAGTATTATAATGTATTATAATTGTTGTTATGATTATTCATGAGATGGTATAACATATTATAAGGTTTCTTATAATGCATTATGCATTTATTATAATGCCTTAGAAATACCCTTATAATGTGTTATAAATAGGGGCTTCATAGAAAGTGTTACCTTTTACTTTAATTCAGCAATTTGAATTGATTAAAATTGAAAGAGACTTACCAAAAAAGATAAGGGCTCATCTTTAACCTATGAAAGGACATGAAAGAGACTTATTATTAGGATATATATTATTTTAACAGCAGTTTATTGATTTAAACTCATTTTAAATTAAAGATGTAAAGTGTAGACTTTGGAGATTATCTGTTCAAAAAATAATCCACAATGACCTTTAAAGCCAGACAGCTGGTTTATTTAATCACCTCTATCTGGAGTCTGTATATTATCAAATTAATACTCTGACAATTGCCCATTAAAAACATATTGCCTCACAGAGCACTTGTACCATTATATGTGCTTTGTAATTATTATGTCTACTTGACAGAGCCACCATTTAGTTTTATTAAAAGATTTCTTTGTTTGTAATTTCAGAACTCTTTTGAAACAACTGAAAGTAGTAATAACTTATAATAATATAGTAATAACAAGAATCTCCCTCAGTACTTCTAGGGCCTCATTTATAAAATGTTACGCAGAAACCATCATAAATTTAATCTTATGATCATCTCTCAAATATGCGTATGTGTGATTCATAGAATGAATGTATGCACAGAAAACGCATTTACGCCTCTCTTTCAGATGTAAAATCTATAAACGCAAATTATCTTGAACTTGCATGCAACTGAATAGTTTCGGCTCTCTGCATTGTAAACACCTCCTAATTAATGTCATTAACATATAAAAGACCACCAGTCATCCTCCAAATCATTTAATTTAGAACAGCGAGTTGCAAGGACAGCTTATGTTTTAAAAAACCTGCGACAAGAAAAAGTGTGTATGTCTGCTCAGACCCTGATGTGACGCTAAGCACTTTTCCAAGCAAAGGCAGTTTTTACAAATATGAGTGTTGGCGTGGATTTAAGTGTATGCACACTCTAAGATCAAATCTTATGCACACTTAATAAATGAGGCCCTACTCTTTCCTCCATTTCATCCCTCCCTTTTCACCTCATTATCTTAAATACTATATTAATTTAAAACAAATTAGATATCAAAGACATTCAGTGTTCATGGTGTTTGTCTCTCTTTTTAACCAACCACATCTAGAGTTCAGCAGATAGTTCCCGAAAAACTACCATTTTTAGAAATCCAAGAAAAGTTGTTTTCCATATCCCATTGAACTATGCCAGAATTAGGTCAGAATCTACCAAACCAAAGCTGAATTGCAATCTTAGAAAGAACATGTTAATTTGTGTGATAGTTCACGCGAAGGTGTGTGTACTCACATCTGTATGTTAACTCTGGACAGGAGACAGAGGATATGGAAAACTTAGTAAGTGAAAACTCAAATAGCTCCCTGGAAAGTTGGAGACGATTATTCCTTTCAGGGTATTTTGGGTTGACAGACCATTGAGTCAGAGCTCTTCAGACTCCACAGTAGCAAAGAGTGGAATGACATCTGTCTCTGCGGTTCTGACATCTGGTCAGTGTCTTTACTGCCTCCTTTAATGTCTAAAAATACACATACATAATGCCCTATGGCCAGTATAATTGCCCTATTCTCTTTCTTTGCCATTGTGACGCAAAACCATGCTGGAATGGAAACTTGTGGTTTAGCATTCCAGAGCTTTTACTATAGTCCTGTGTAAGACCACAAACTACAAATTGAGTTTTGGTTCTTATAGTGAGTTCAGCGATTTCTCAAATAATCTTATGCACAATTATATTTTGATGTAGTAAGTAATTGTGCTGTCACTATGTAATACATTTTTTATAAATGTGCAATTACACAAAAAGTGCACAAAGCCTAAACAACTGTACAAGTACCACTGAAAGGTTGTAGCTAAGGTTAAAAAATGCACTTTAAGCAAACCACAATGATTTTACATGTCAAATGGACTATAATGTTCTTCAATCATAAAAGATCTAGAACCAGAAGCTATAGCGCTTACCTTGACCTCTGTAACCTGTGTGTCGGCACAGTTCACACTTCTGCCTGTGCAGACCAGAGCATGTGTGAGCAGACATCCCTGCAGACAGAGCAGATAGACCCACAGCACCATTGCCATAGCTGAAAGAGTGTGTTAGTGTGTGGGGTTAGTGTGTTAAGAGACTGTAGACTCTGTGGAGCTCTCTCTCTCAGTGCAGTAGCTTTATATTCCCCAGTCCTAATGGAGACCAGATGAGAGAAAAAAGACCATGCCAACCACACACACATACGCACCCACATACGCATTTGTCTACATAGCAGAGAAACCTTGGACATACTCGTACAGTTAAAAGAACAGAAACCCAAAAGCTTGCAGCCACAAAATAAATATTAAAATAAATAAATGAATAATAATAATAAAAAAACTTAGAGGACTTACACACAATTGCATCATAAATTCTATTTAGCAAACAGATAATATGTCTGTTAATGGTTACAATGTTTCTAGACCAAAATATACAGAAACTTTGTTGTAACTTTTCTAAAAGAGATGACAGAGGAATTTGTGGGGTTTGCTTGGGAAAAAATCTTCTTTCTGTGGTCACATAATCATCACATTCCAACCTCTGAAGAACATGTTCTTATACAAGAAAAGACATAATATACCATACAGTTTGACTGAAAGAAATTCAAAGCTGTTAAATAAACAACACACATGTACGTATGCAGTGCTTACACATACGTACTGAGTTAAATCTCAGAGGACATAGAGGGCATGGTACAACTATCCTCCATTTCCAGAGCTGAAGGACTGCCAGGAATACTGGTTTGTCAGCTTCCGGAGTTTAAAATGTACTTTTGAAAGACCTTGTTTCCCATGTGTGTCACTCATACACAAACACACTGTAGTGTGTATTGGAAACCTCTTGGGTAAAGTAAGGAGTTCTTGTGATCTGAGATGGACTTAACTACACCTTTAGGAATATGTGAGTTGTAGGAGGTTGCTAGGGTGTTCTGGGTGATTTCTAGGCTGTTTCTATGTGTTTTTTTAGTGTGTTCAATCTAGACAGCTAGATAAGTAATAAGGTATAAAACAGGTCTCTGTGATAGTAATCTTTATATATGGCAAAGTTAATAGATTGGCTTTTATGCCAGTTTTATCTGTTGGGTGAAATCTTCTTAAAAATGGCATGCATATAAAGTTGTACAAGGAAAATTAAAACATGAACTCATGCTAGTCAACTTCTCATTCCCCACAGGAGGGCATTTTGGTTTTGACAGAAAATTTGGTTATATTCATCATTTGTGTATGATAATGAATTCATCCCATTTGATTTGTCTACTTTAAATTTGCACCAATAAACCATAAATAAATCATGATTTACCCTTTAGATTGTCTTTAGAGAATAAGTTTATAAGCCTTGTTGAAATGATCACTTGGTGAACATCTTATTCGCATTTCCTCATGAGAAATAAGAAAAACATTCACTGATGCAAATGTTTTACTGTAACTGAAATGATGTTCTGTCAGACTTAATGGCCCGGTTTCACAGACAAGGCTTAAGCCTAGTCCTAGACTAAAATGTAAGTATGAGCTGTTTGAACTGAAAGAAACTTGCACTGACTGATCTTAAAATATATCGGTGTCTTTGTTTTGTCTCAAGATGCACACCAGTAATGTTATTTTCTAAGCATGTTTATAAAAATTACTTAAACATCCTAATTGAACTATCTGCTAATCCTGGCTTAGTCTAAGCCCTGTCTGTGAAACCGAATGAGTTTCACATTCTATACATTGCAACATATTTGTGGTGCAGATATTTACCACAAAATAACACAAACTCAGACACACTGACAGAATTATACTTTAAGTGGGCTGGCACGCAAACCCCAGTGGTTTTCGCCTGTCAGACTGCTTTGGACATTATCCTAAGAAAATGTTTTCCAGTCTTTGTTTTAAATTAGGATTAGTGGGAGTGAAATTAAATTTGGCTGTTCTTTATTCATGCTTTTAATATAAATGTAATTCCTGCCTTTCAGCACAGATTTCCTGATGTTTTGTTTGCAATGAAGACATTTCTGTTTTTAAACATTTTATAGTCCTGTTTAGTGCATTGTGACAGCCCAAAGTCCAGTTTAAGTGGTGCCTAAGCAGATAAAATATCACAGATGTACTGCAACACAAAAGGTAATGGGGTGTGAGGAATGGACCAGGAAGGCTCAGGTGTGTCTGGAGTCCCAGCTGAGGGCCAGGGCAAAGGCTGAAGGAGGGCAAATCGCATTCCTCAGGGGTAAATTCTGTCTCATTCCTCTCAGTGTGTCTTCTTCCAAAAATGAATCAAATGAAATGAACTTAAATCTTTATGTTTGTTTACAGAGGTGATGTGGGTGTTATCACATTACGGATAATGAGCTCAGAGCGGAAAAACTGTACCTTGCACTGGTTTCATATGGATAACTTTATCAGAAAATACTTGTTTTTGACACAACATATTTCATTTAAAGGACTGTGAGGCAAGTATTCTGAGATTTGGGTTGTTTTAATTATGTATCTGTGAAGAAAGGTGACACCTTTATGTGTTTGAGAAAAGACTGCACCTAGACTCACCTCAGAGGCAGTATGAACCAAGAATTCTTTTGTGGTGTTTGCTAGTAGTTAGCTCTGATTGGTGCAGCAACAAAACTGGAAAACTTAGGCAACAGTCTTCTATAATTGGCTAGGCCCAGGAAAGACTTTGCTTGTCTTTTGGTTTGTGGCCTGTACCAGTTTTGAATTGCCCTAATTTGACCTCTTGGGTTTGTACTAGACCTCTGCCCATTGTATAGCCCAGATACTCTGTTTTGCTGTAGGCAATTTTATATTTATATATATTTTTTTGGATTTGTAATCAAGCATACCTCTCTAAGTGAATAGAATCCAGTACTTTTTGTACCAGTCCAAGATGGCTTTCCCAGTCTGAGATGTGGATCACTACTATCATCTTAATAAGCAGCTGAATACTGCTGATGGGGCTGTGTCACGTAGAGAAGGAGGAGATCTGGGTCCAAATGCGGGGAAGAAGATTTTAATTAAATAAACACAAATAAACAGAACAAAAGGCCATCACGGCACAACACAACTTGAAACAATACAAAATAAACAGAACTGAAAACACGGTCAAAGATCCAGGGAACACAGAAACAAACCACACAGAAGACAATACAGCCAGAATGAGCAGTGAGACATGAGCAGCTTTAAAGTCCGTATAATTGTGAACAGGTGTGAGTTGAGACAAGTGTAACGATCACAAGACAGGTGTGTACAATCAGGGAAGTGCAGTGCAAGGGAAACAGCGACCTCAGGTGGCTGAGGGAAAACCCCACAGCCCAGATCATGACATTACCCCCCCTCAAGGGAACGGCTTCCAGACGTTTCCAATGAAAAAAAAAACAAAACAAACCATCTGGAGGGAGGAGGAATGGTGGAAGGTGAATCAGGGGGAGGGATGGCGGGCCAGGCCCGTGCAGTGGAGGAACGTGAGTTGGCTTCGCCGCCAGAGGAACGTCAGTCGCCAGAGGAACGCGAGCCGGCATAGCCGCCAGAGGAACGTGAGCTGGCATAGCCGCCAGAGGAACGCCAGCAGTCACCGCCGCGTACGGCACAGAGAAAGCGGTCACCGCCGCGTCCGGAACAGAGGGCGCGGTCACTGGCGCATCAGGAACAGAGAGCGCGGTCACCGCCGCGTCAGGAACAGAGAGCGCGGTCACCGCCGCGTCCGGAACAGAGAGCGCGGTCACCGCCGCGTCAGGAACAGAGAGCGCGGTCACCGCCGCGTCAGGAGCAGAGAGCGCGGTCACCGCCGCGTCAGGAACAGAGAGCGCGGTCACCGCCGCGTCCGGAACAGAGAGCGCGGTCACCGCCACATCAGGAACAGAGAGCGCGGTCACCGCCGCGTCCGGAACAGAGGGCGCAGTCACCAGCGTGTCAGGAACAGAGAGCGCGGTCACCGCCGCGTCAGGAACAGAGAGCGCGGTCACCGCCGCATCAGGAACAGAGAGCGCGGTCACCGCCGCGTCCGGAACAGAGGGCGCGGTCACCTTCGCGTCAGCAACAGAGAGCGCGGTCACCGCCGCGTCCGGAACAGAGAGCGCGGTCACCGCCGCGTCCGGAACAGAGAGCGCGGTCACCGCCGCGTCAGGAACAGAGAGCGCGGTCACCGCCGCGTCAGGAGCAGAGAGCGCGGTCACCGCCGCATCAGGAACAGAGAGCGCGGTCACCGCCGCGTCCGGAACAGAGAGCGCGGTCACCGCCGCGTCCGGAACAGAGAGCGCGGTCACCGCCGCGTCAGGAACAGAGAGCGCGGTCACCGCCGCGTCAGGAGCAGAGAGCGCGGTCACCGCCGCGTCAGGAACAGAGAGCGCGGTCACCGCCGCGTCCGGAACAGAGAGCGCGGTCACCGCCACATCAGGAACAGAGAGCGCGGTCACCGCCGCGTCCGGAACAGAGGGCGCAGTCACCAGCGTGTCAGGAACAGAGAGCGCGGTCACCGCCGCGTCAGGAACAGAGAGCGCGGTCACCGCCGCATCAGGAACAGAGAGCGCGGTCACCGCCGCGTCCGGAACAGAGGGCGCGGTCACCTTCGCGTCAGCAACAGAGAGCGCGGTCACCGCCGCGTCCGGAACAGAGAGCGCGGTCACCGCCGCGTCCGGAACAGAGAGCGCGGTCACCGCCGCGTCAGGAACAGAGAGCGCGGTCACCGCCGCGTCAGGAGCAGAGAGCGCGGTCACCGCCGCGTCTGGAACAGAGAGCGCGGTCACCGCCGCGTCCGGAACGGAGAGCGCGGTCACCGCCGCGTCAGGAACAGAGAGCGCGGTCACCGCCGCGTCAGGAACAGAGATCGTTGTCTCTGGCGCGTCAGGCACTGAGATAGCGGACACCGCCGCGTCAGGCATGGAGATAGCGTTCACTGCCGCGTCAGGAACCGAGATCGCGGACACCGCCGCGTCAGGCACGGAGATAGCGGACACCGCCGTGTCTGTCACGTAGAGAAGGAGGAGATCTGGGTCCAAATGCGGGGAAGAAGATTTTAATTAAATAAACACAAATAAACAGAACAAAAGGCCAACACGGCACAACACAACTTGAAACAATACAAAATAAACAGAACTGAAAACACGGTCAAAGATCCAGGGAACACAGAAACAAACCACACAGAAGACAATGCAGCCAGAATGAGCAGTGAGACATGAGCAGCTTTAAAGTCCGTATAATTGTGAACAGGTGTGAGTTGAGACAAGTGTAACGATCACAAGACAGGTGTGTACAATCAGGGAAGTGCAGTGCAAGGGAAACAGCGACCTCAGGTGGCTGAGGGAAAACCCCACAGCCCAGATCATGACAGGCTGAAGATCATCGGCCATTGCAGCATTTCCCAATCATCGCACCCTCCTCCCACCCCCGCTCTGCATATTTAGTATGTTTCTCATATCACTTACGTTTGTTCTATTTGACCGTAAATGCCCTGCGAAGTGCACATCACCGGATATTCCGCCATGATTTCAGTTTGAAACGAGTGCATATTATCTGTTCAAAGAGCATTAACGTGTGCAAGATCAAATTTAAATTGTATTTATTTACAGAGATATGTTATATCATGATGCACACTTCTCTAGTAAGTTTTGTCTGTGTGTGAAAACACTGCAGGCAGCGGCGCAGCGCAAATCCATGAATGAATGCTCCGAAGTAAAGTAAACTTCAATGGATTTCCCTTGCTCAGGGAGTATGAAGCAATGAACACTGTGTAAGGATCATGTCAATCAGAACGGTTCATGTATGTAGCTCTCTTCTAATGAGCTGGTTGTACATAATTGTGAGTATACTACCTTTTCTAGTATCTGACAAAAAAGGGAGATTCGAGATTGGTCTGTAATTAATTAATTAGTTGTGTTTTTTTAATAAGAGGCTTAATAACAGCCGGTTTGAAGGCTTTATTACCAACATATTTTTGATATTATCCATCACACTTATCTGACTGCTCTGTCCACGCACTTTATTTGTTAACCTCAAGTGCATTTAGCTTGCCACACGCGTCCTATATTTTACATTCACGTTCTCTATTTGCGTCTATTACTGTTTTTATTATTACTGTTTTTACTTTTATTGCATAACTGCAATATGCAGCACGTTAGCCGATTAGCTTGCGATTCACAATTCTATGTCCTTTTCACAGAATAACATAGGTTTCATAGACAACTGGACGAGATTTTGGGGCAGACTCAACCTGTTGAAAAGAGATGGTCGTCATCCCTTCATGTGGAGCTGCTCTCCTATCTAGAAATATGGCACATAGTCTTAGAGTTTGCACTTGACTAACTGGGGCCCAGGTCAGGAAGCAGACAGACTGGCTAAACCGACCGTCTGCTAGCCGCCTCACGTCACAGAGATCAGTTAATTCTCAGCACATAGAGACCCTTTCTCCTAGATATCACACCATAGAGAATGTGTCTGTTCCCCGAGCTAGAAAATACAATAAACATCCAAAACTATTTAAGAGTAACAATTTAATTGATGTTCAACAAATAAAAAAAATATATATTAAAGCTTGGCTTATTATCAGGTCCATTTCTACGAAATCACTTTTTGTAAATTATATGATCATTGATCTTAACCTAGAGGTGCTCTGTTTGACAGAAACCTAACTAAAACCAGATGATTACATTATTTTAAACGAGGCTACGCCCCAAAATCACTGTTACAAACATGAGCTGCATGTAAAAGGTAAAGAGGGAGGTGTTTCTACAATTTATAGCAATATTTTCAGTGTTTCTCAGAGAACAGGCTTTAAGTATAACTCATTTGAAGTAATGGTGCTTCATATAAAATTATCCAGAGAAACAAGTATTAATGATAAATCCCCTGTGACATAGTGGCTACTGTATACAGGCCACCAGGGCACCATACAGACTTTATTAAAGAATTTGCTGATTTTCTATCCGAGTTAGTGTTGGCTGCAGATAAAGTTTTAATAGTGGGTGATTTTAACATCCGTGTTGATAATGAAAACGATGCATTGGGATCAGCATTTATAGACATTCTGAACTCTATTGGGGTTAGACAACATGTGTCAGGACCTACTCATTGTCGAAATCATACTCTAGATTTAAAACTGTCACATGGAATTGATGTTAATGGTGTTGAAATTCTGCAGCAAAGCAACAATATCTCAGATCATTATCTAGTCTTGTGTATACTCCAGATAGCTAAAACTGTAAAATTATCTACAAGTATGGTAGAACCATCACTTCTACCACAAAAAAAACTGCTTTGTAAGTAATCTTCCTGACTTATCTGAATTCCTCAGCATATCCAATAGCTCAGAAAAAATTGATGTAACAAACTATGGACTCTCTTCTTTCTAGCACTTTAGATACAGTTGCTCCTTTGCAGTTAAGGAAGATTAAGGAAAACAAACATAACCCTAGGTATTTATTCAATACAGTGGCTAAATTAACAAAGAATAAAGCACCAACATGCATTGAATTTTCCCAACAGCACAGCAGTAATGACTTTATTAACTATTTTACTACCAAGATAGATACTATTAAAGATAAAATTGTAACCATGCAGCTATCCACTACAATATCACATCAGATACGCTATAGATCTTCTGAGGAAAAATTCCATGCATTCTCTACTATAGGAGAGGAAGAGTTATATAAACTTGTTAAATCATCTAAACCAACATGTATATTAGACCCTATTCCATCTAAGCTACTAAAAGAGGTGCTTCCAGATGTCATAGATCCTCTTCTGAATATTGTTAATTCGTCATTGTCATTAGGATATGTCCCTAAAACCTTCAAACTGGCTGTTATTAAGCCTCTCATTAAAAAACCACAACTTGATCCCAACGGATTAAATAACTACAGACTAATCTCAAATCTCCCTTTTCTGTCAAAGATACTAGAAAAGGTAGTATCCTCACAATTGTGTTCCTTCTAAGAGAAAAATGGTATCTATGAGGATTTCCAGTCAGGTCATAAAGACTTGCGACTTTTCCTGCGCGACTTCACCGAGCAACGACACCGACAACGCACTTAAGTACTCCTCTCCTTTATTTCACTCTTCTTTCTGTCCTCCTCTATCATGTGTTTCCAACTCATTCCGGTGGTCTCTTCACACCGCACTAATATCACACGCACACGTCGACGCAATATTTCTAACCTGCGTCCTATCGACACTTCTTCCACTGAACCTTTCTCTTTCACGGTTGGACTCTGGAACTGTCAATCAGCTGTCAACAAAACTGACTTCATTTCAGCATTTTCTGTGCAATCTGGTCTGAGCATTCTAGGTTTGACTGAGACCTGGATTCGTCCAGAAGACTCTGCAACCCCAGCTGCTCTCTCTAATAACTTTTCCTTCTCTCACACCCCTCGTCACACTGGAAGGGGCGGGGGGACGGGACTTCTTATTTCTAACAACTGGAAATACTCAACCCATTCTCCTCTATGCAATTATAGTTCATTTGAATCTCATACAATCACTGTAACATCTCCTATCGAACTCCACATTGTGGTAATCTACCGCCCTCCTACTCAACTTGGCATCTTCTTAGAAGAGCTGGATGGGCTGCTGTCCTCGTTTCCAGAGGATGGCAGCCCACTTCTAGTCTTTGGGGACCTCAACATTCACCTTGACAAACCCTATGCTGCTGACTTCCATTCACTTCTAGCTTCATTTGATCTACAACGTGTTATCATGCACTCATAAATCTGGCAACCAACTTGATCTCATTTACATGCGAAATTGTATTTCAGACAACATTGCGGTCAAACCCCTACACATCTCTGACCACTTCTTCATTACATTTGACCTACATCTTGCTACTTGTGCACCCCCAACCCCTCTACCTGTTACTTTTAGAAGAAACCTACGCTCTCTCTCACACTCCCATCTTTCTTCTTTAGTATCCTCCTCCCTTCCCTCTCCTACTCACTTCTCATCCCTGGACACTAATGCAGCAACTGACACCTTATGCTCCACTCTTACCTCCTGTCTAGATGTTATATGCCCTCTCTCCTCCAGGCCAGCACGATCTGCTCCGACAACCCCTTGGTTATCCGATGTTCTTCGTGAGCATCGCTCCAAACTTAGGGCAGCCGAGAGAAAATGGCACAAATCTAAGGATCCATCCGACCTCAGTATGTATCGGTCTATGCTCTCATCTTTCGCTACCCAAGTACATACAGCCAAATCTTCATACTTCCACAACAGGATCAACAATTCTCCGGGCGCACGCAACCTTTTCAAAACATTTAATACACTGCTTTGTCCCCCTCCACCACCTCCCACAACTTCTATAACAGCTGATGATTTCGCCACATTTTTTACAGACAAAACTACATCGATCAATAATAAGTTCTCAGCTCCACACATACAGGAACTAAAATTGACCACAATTACGGCTGGAACTCCCCACTTCTCCTTCTGTCCTTGCTCGGAGGCAGAAGTAACCAAACTTTTCCTCTCCAGCCATCCGACGACATGTCCTTTAGATCCTATCCCCTCACACCTTCTCCAAGCAATCTCCCCTACAATCCTACCGGCGCTCACACACATCATCAACACATCTCTTCTCACAGGCACTTTTCCCACTACATTTAAGCAGGCCCGGGTAACCCCACTGCTCAAAAAACCTACACTTAACTCTTCACTCATAGACAACTACAGACCTGTCTCTCTCCTTCCATTCATAGCAAAAACACTGGAACGGGCTGTTTTCAACCAGCTATCCTTATTCCTCTCACAGAACAATCTACTGGACTCTAACCAATCAGGGTTCAGAAGCGGCCATTCAACTGAGACTGCGCTACTGTCTGTCACTGAAGCCTTGCGGACGGCAAAAGCTGAGTCCAAATCATCAGTACTCATCTTGCTGGACCTATCTGCAGCTTTTGACACTGTGAATCACCAGATCCTCCTGTCCACCCTCTCAATGCTGGGCATTGCAGGGACTTCACTTCGCTGGTTCAAATCCTACCTCTGGTAGGTCTTTCAGGGTGGCCTGGGGAGGCGAGGTATCCAAAACTCATCAACTGGTCACTGGGGTTCCTCAGGGTTCAGTTCTTGGACCTCTCCTCTTCTCCATATACACTACATCTCTGGGCCCCATCATACAGGCACATGGCTTCTCCTACCATTGCTATGCTGATGACACACAGCTCTATCTTTCATTCAAACCAGACGATCCATCGGTAGCTGCACGGATCTCAGGTTGCCTGGCGGATATCTCTGCATGGATGAAGGAACACCATCTACAGCTCAATCTAGCAAAGACGGAACTCCTTATCTTTCCTGCCACTCCATCTCTACAGCATGACTTCTCCATCCAGTTAGGTTCATCAACAATTACCCCATCAACTTCAGCCAGAAATCTGGGTGTTATCTTTGACAACCAACTGACTTTTAAAGACCACATAGCTAAGACCGCTCGATCTTGCAGGTTTGCATTGTACAACATCAGAAAGATCAGGCCCTTCCTAACAGAGCATGCTACACAACTCCTCGTCCAGGCCCTGGTCATTTCCAGGCTGGACTACTGCAATGCTCTTTTAGCTGGTCTTCCAGCATGTACAATCAAGCCTCTACAAATGATTCAGAATGCAGCAGCACGACTGGTCTTCAACGAGCCCAAAAAGGCCGATGTCACACCTCTCTTCATATCCCTGCACTGGCTACCGGTTACAGCACGCATCAAATTCAAGACACTGATGCTGGCATATAGGACAGCCACCGGATCATCACCTGCCTACCTCCATTCACTACTACACATCTACACTCCTTCCAGAAGACTGAGATCCTCTAGTGAAAGACGCCTCATTGTACCACCACAGAGAGGTATTAAATCACTGTCCAGAACATTCTCGTTCAATGTCCCTGCCTGGTGGAATGATCTTCCCACCCCTATCCGGAATGCAGACTCCTTAACAGCTTTCAAACGACTGCTGAAAACCCATCTTTTTCGACACTATGTGACTCAATAATAAAAATAAAAAAAATAAAAAAAATCCTCTTCTTGATCCTCCCTTCTAGCCTGTTTTTCCTCTCTTTCTTGATCTTCTCCTTCTAGCCTGCACTCTTCTAACAACGCCTGCTATATGGTATTTTTGAACACTTCCTATGTTGATCTGTCTCCTTAGGATGAATCACTTGTTGTATTCCCAATTGTAAGTCGCTTTGGATAAAAGCGTCGGCTAAATGAATAAATGTAAATGTAAATGTAGGTCATAGTACTGAGACTGCTCACATTAGAGTTACAAACGACCTTCTTCTGTCATCCGATCATGGTTGCATCTCTCTATTAGTGCTACTGGATTTTAGTGCTGCATTTGATACTATCGACCACAATATTCTTTTAAATAGACTTGAAAATTATGTTGGCATTAGTGGTAGTGCATTGGCATGTTTCGAATCGTACTTATCTGACCGGCATCAATTTGTAGCAATGAATGATGAGGTATCATATCAATCACAAGTGCAGTATGGAGTACCTCAAGGCTCAGTACTAGGACCATTACTTTTTACTAGGGATGCACCGATCCTTATCGGTCGATAACTTGCGCGTTTTGTCAGTAAAGCCGGTTCTGTAATCAGCGGTAAATGCCATCAGGTGTGTGATTTCACGTTGAGCCGTATATACTACACACAGCCGTTGTTTACAGACGAGCTGCTCGTCAGTGAACAACGGCTGTGTGTAGTATATACGGCTCAACGTGAAATCACGCACCTGATGGCATTTACCGCTGATTACAGAACCGGCTTTACTGACAAAACGCGCAAGCTTTATCGGCCGATTGGTATCGGTGCATCCCTACTTTTTACGCTTTATATGTGTTACGAGCGCGGTCTCTGTGGCTCCCTCCGTTCCCAGCCAGCGGGAACCCTCACCTGAATATTGACTCAGTTTCCCACAATTCCGTACCTGGGACTGTGCACTTCCGGTTCCGGGTCACCCGGTTCACTTCCTTTCTGTTCCCTTTATCAGCGTGCCACGCTGGTACTCTCATTGCGAAGTTTTGATGGTTTTCCTCCCAATCCTGAGCGTTTTCTATCGGACTGATTACACGTTGCCAACTGGACTGTTTATGTGGTTTCTGATCCTCTGCTGCCTGCCTTCGTTTGACCCACGCTATCCATACGGACTATTGCTTTGCTCTGCCGCCGGCCTCGACCCCTTTGCATGGACTCTGACTACCCGATTGGATTTGTCTATACCACACCAGTTTGCCAGTATTGACCAACGCCTGTATAACCTGTCTGATATATTAAATCTGTTGCAAATGGATCCGATGTCTCAAGATTCCTCTGTTGACACGTCACAGAAAACTTCGCCACCCACGGATCCAGCGACAGTTTCCCAGATCGCATCGGAGATGTCTACACAAGCTTCGATGTTGTATCACCACCAGCAGCAGCTGGATCACCTGAGTACTCTGACCACACAACTGGTCCAGGCGATTCAGTCTCTACGGGCTGCTGCAACACCCGCTCCACCGCCAGCGCCGATCACACCACCTGCACCCGCCGCGGGAAATCAGGCCGCCATTGCCAGCCCCCGACTTGCATTCCCTGAGAAGTTTGATGGGACTGCTTCAAAGTGTAAGGGCTTTTTGCTTCAATGTACTCTGTTTGTGAATCAGCAGCCGAACTTGTATGCTACTGATGAGAGCAAAATTGCATTTGTTTGCTCTCTTCTCACGGGAAGAGCGCTGGAGTGGGCCACGGCTGTCTGGGATCTGGGCCAGGCTACTTACCCCACGTTTGCCACGTTTCTTCAAAGCTTCAAGGAGGTATTTCAACCCACTCCAGAGAGCGGTGATGCGGGGGAGAGAATTCTGGCATTGCGTCAAGGCCGACGCTCCGCAGCGGATTACGCTTTGGATTTTCGCACCCTGGCAGCTCAGAGCGGATGGAATGATGGTCCCCTCAAGCTTCATTATCGTAAGGGACTAAATTCTGATCTCCAAGTGGAATTGGCTTGCCGTGATGAAGGTTTGACATTCCCTCAGTACATTGATCTTTCCATTCGGGTGGATAATATTATGCGGACTCGCAAGCCAGTTCGGAATTTCCCTCCCATGGCTCTTCCTCAGACTACACAATCCTCAGCTTCAGCAGCTCCCGAACCCATGCAACTTGGAGGTACCAGAATCACCACCGAGGAGAGAGAACGTAGGATGCGTAACCATCTGTGTCTGTACTGTGGTATGACGGGACACATTCGAGCCACCTGTCCTACCAGACCACCACGTCCACCTACCTCGGTGAGTTCTAACAGACTTTGTGTGAACCGCTGTGTGATACCTGTTATGTTAAAATCTGGGGAAAGATTCATAAGGACTACCGCATTCATTGACTCTGGGGCAGCGGGAAACTTCATGGATGAGGACTTTGTGAGAACTAATCAGCTGTCTCTCTTGTCTTGTGCTTCTCCTGTGGCAGTGGCCGCCCTCGACGGGAGACCACTAGGTTCTGGACTCGTCAACCACACTACTGAGGATCTAACTCTCCAACTAGAACCCGATCATCAGGAAAAGATTCGCTTCTTCATTATCACATCACCTCAGACACCACTCATCTTGGGTTTTCCATGGCTGGAGCGCCACGAACCAACCATCTCCTGGACTAAGGGGGTCATCACACAGTGGTCACCATACTGTCATCAGCACTGCCTTGCACCCACTATTCAGTCTTCATCCAGTTCCATCACGGCATCATCAAGCAACACTATCCCTGTGGAGTACCAGGATCTGCTTGAGGCCTTCAGTGCCATCAAAGCCACTGTTTTACCTCCCCATCGACCAGGAGACTGTGCCATTGATCTTGTCCCAGGAGCTGTTATTCCACGAGGCCGTATCTTCCCTCTCTCACAGCCTGAGTCCGAAGCTATGGTGCAGTACATTCAGGAGGAACTCGCTAAGGGATTTATCCAGCCTTCCACATCACCAGCCTCAGCAGGATTCTTCTTCGTCAAAAAGAAGGAGGGAGGTCTACGACCATGCATTGATTACCGTGCACTCAATGAGGTGACTGTGAAATACCGATACCCCTTACCACTTGTTCCTCCAGCCCTGGAACAGCTTCGATCCGCCAGATTCTACACCAAGCTGGATCTCCGCTCAGCGTACAACTTAATCCGTATTCGAGAGGGAGATGAGTGGAAAACGGCTTTCTCTACTACATCAGGTCACTATGAATACCGGGTCATGCCCTTCGGCCTGTCCAACTGTCCATCGTACTTTCAGGCCTTCATCAATGAGGTGTTCAGGGACATGCTCAACCGATGGGTGATTGTATACATTGATGACATCTTGATCTACTCCAACACCCTTTCTGAACACGTTCAACATGTCAGGTCTGTTCTCCAACGTCTCATCCAGCACAAGTTGTACGCCAAGCAGGAGAAATGTCAGTTCCACCAGGAAAAAATTGGCTTTCTAGGATATGTTATCAGCTCTGAGGGAGTGGCAATGGATCAAGACAAAGTTACTGCTGTACAGGAGTGGCCCCGTCCCAAGACCCTCAAGGAACTTCAAAGATTCTTGGGATTTTCAAACTTTTATAGACGTTTCATTCGCAACTTCAGCAGTGTAGCTGCCCCATTAACCTCCATGATCAAGAAAGGAGAGAAACGTCTTACCTGGTCTTCCAACGCAGTACACGCCTTTCAAGACCTCCGTCAGCGCTTCACTACAGCTCCTGTTCTCCGCCATCCGGACCCACAATTACCATTCCTCGTTGAGGTGGACGCCTCCAGCACTGGGGTCGGTGCAGTCCTCTCTCAACGACAGGGTCAACCCCCAAAAACCTTCCCTTGTGCCTTTTTCTCCCACAAACTGAGTCCGGCAGAGAGAAACTATGACGTGGGCAACCGTGAACTACTGGCCATCAAGCTTGCTTTGGAGGAGTGGAGGCATTGGTTAGAGGGAGCTAGCCATCCGTTTACGATTCTTACAGACCATAAGAACTTGGAATATTTGCGGGTGGCTAAAGTACTCAACCATCGACAGGCACGATGGGCACTCTTCTTCACGAGGTTCCACTTTGACATTAAATATCGCCCCGGCTCCCAGAACACCAAAGCCGATGCTCTTTCCCGCATCCATGAACCTGACTCTGTTCCTCATCCTCCTGAGGCTATTCTGCCCCCTTCAGTGATCATGGCGCCCGTCATATGGGACTGTATGACAGAAATCACTGAGGCTCAGGTCCAAGATCCACCTCCCAATGATTGTCCAGATAACCTCACCTATGTTCCTGCCATACTTCGTCCTCGCATTCTCTCTGAGGTTCATACTTCCCCCAGCTCTGGTCATCCAGGAATTGAGGCTACCATTCAACTCCTTCATAACAAATTCTGGTGGCCCACTTTAAGAACTGATACCATTACATTCGTAAAGAACTGTGTTACTTGCAACACCTCAAAGGCCTCTCACCAGCTCCCCGCCGGCCTACTCCAACCTCTACCTATTCCCGAACGACCGTGGTCTCACATTGCTGTGGACTTCGTAACAGATCTTCCTCTGTCCCAGGGATATACCACCATCCTCTCAGTAGTGGATCGGTTCTCCAAAGGTTGCCGCTTCATTCCATTACCCAAGCTACCCACCGCCCTGGAAACAGCCGAGGCTCTCTGTAATTCTGTCTTCAGGTTCTATGGGTTACCCGAGGATATCGTCTCAGACAGGGGACCACAATTCACCTCACGCCTATGGTCCAGCTTCTTCCGTCTTCTGAATGTAAACATCAGTCTCACCTCAGGATATCACCCGGAGGCCAACGGGCAAGTGGAACGCCTTAATCAAGAACTGACTCGCTTCCTACGCTCATACTGTCAACAACATCAGGAGGACTGGAGTCGTTTCCTTCTCTGGGCAGAGTACGCCCAAAACTCCCTTCACAAACCTTCTACCAACATGACTCCCTTCCAGTGCATATTAGGATTCCAACCACCCCTGTTCCCCTGGTCTGGAGAACCCTCAGACCTACCGGCAGTCAACTCATGGTTCCAGCGGAGTGAGGGGACCTGGAATCGGGCCCATGTCCATCTACAACGGACGGTCCGTCGTACCCAGGTCCAGGCAGACCGCCAACGACGTCCCAATCCTTCCTATGAACCAGGACAGTGGGTCTGGCTCTCAACCCGGAACTTACGCCTCCGGTTACCCTGCAAGAAACTAAGTCCCAGGTACGTGGGTCCTTTTCAAATTACTCGTCAAATCACTCCTGTATCATTCAGACTCGATCTGCCTTCAGAATATCGTATCTCACCCACTTTCCATGTTTCTCTGTTAAAGCCCGCTGGTCAGCCCGAGGGGACGGAGGTCCTAGACGAGACCGCACCACAGAATCCTGCTCCCCTGATCATCGATGGCGAGGAGGCATACAGAGTTAGCACCATCCTGGACTCCCGACGCCGGAACGGTCGCCTACAGTACCTGGTCGACTGGGAGGACTACGGACCGGAGGAACGGTCCTGGGTGCCAGTTGTGGACATCCTGGATCCGTCCCTCATCACGGAATTCCACTCTACCCACCCAGATCGACCAGGGCCCCGTGGAAGAGGTAGACCTCGGCGTCGGTTGCCTCCTCGTGCCAGGAGACACTCGCAGGGGAGGGGCTCTGTTACGAGCGCGGTCTCTGTGGCTCCCTCCGTTCCCAGCCAGCGGGAACCCTCACCTGAATATTGACTCAGTTTCCCACAATTCCGTACCTGGGACTGTGCACTTCCGGTTCCGGGTCACCCGGTTCACTTCCTTTCTGTTCCCTTTATCAGCGTGCCACGCTGGTACTCTCATTGCGAAGTTTTGATGGTTTTCCTCCCAATCCTGAGCGTTTTCTATCGGACTGATTACACGTTGCCAACTGGACTGTTTATGTGGTTTCTGATCCTCTGCTGCCTGCCTTCGTTTGACCCACGCTATCCATACGGACTATTGCTTTGCTCTGCCGCCGGCCTCGACCCCTTTGCATGGACTCTGACTACCCGATTGGATTTGTCTATACCACACCAGTTTGCCAGTATTGACCAACGCCTGTATAACCTGTCTGATATATTAAATCTGTTGCAAATGGATCCGATGTCTCAAGATTCCTCTGTTGACACGTCACAATATGTTACCTTGATGGAAACATGATGTTAGCTTTTACTGTTATGCTGATGATACGCAGCTCTATATTTCTTTTTGGCCCGGCGAAACATACCAATTTGAAAAACTAACAGAATGCAAAGCTGATAAAAAATTGGATGGCGAGAAATTTTCTACAACTAAATTCTGAAAAAAACAGAGGTGTTAATTATTGGACCTAAAATCTCTGCATGTAATAACCTTAAACACTGTCTAATACTCGATGGCTGTTCTGTCAGTTCTTCGTCATCAGTCAGGAACCTAGGTGTCCTATTCGATAGCAATCTTTCCTTCAAAAGCCACATTTCTAGCATTTGCCATCTAAAAAATATATCGAAATTGCAACCTATGCTCTCAATCTCAAATGCAAAAATGTTAATTCATGCGTTCATGACCTCAAGGATAGATTATTGTAATGTTTTACTGGACGGTTGCTCTGCATGCTTAATAAACAAACTCCAGCTGGTCCAAAATGCAGCAGCTAGAGTTCTTTTTTTTTTTTTTTTTGTCAAATAAGTTTTATTGAAAAACCAAGATTTTCAAGATTAATTTACAATCTCACATATTTTGTTTCTATTACATGTACAAAGAATACAATCAAAGTGGAAAAGAAAGATAAGAAAAACAAAACAGAATAAAACACAACCTGTTTAAATTAGTTTGTAAAGTATGATGAAAAGGGTGCCAGATTTTGTCAAACTGCTCAAATTTGCCCTTTAAACAGTACCTAATTCGTTCCAAATGTAAAGTAGAAATCATCTCTCCAAGCCATAGTTTACATGAGGCTGGAGGCGATGGTGAGGGATCCTCTAGCCAGGGCACCGATGGAGACTGGCAGTCCCACGGCAAGTCCTCTGCACCGAAGGTGGGTTGAGGGTGAGCAGAGGGACTGTCAGGAGACAGAGGTGGTGGGACTGGAGCAGGAGGGTGGGTGGGAAACTCAACAGTCCATACATGGCCTCCGTAGCTCGAATGGGGAAAATATACAGTCCATAAATGGCCTCCGTGGCCTGGACCGGGCAGACAGGAATCTCAGGACGGCTGGGCGGAACCAGCGGAGGCTCTGGAAGGCTGGGCTGAACCAGCGGAGGCTCTGGAAGGCTGGGCTGAACCAGCGGAGGCTCTGGAAGGATGGGCGGAACCAGCGGAGGCTCTGGAAGACTGGGCTGAACCAGCGGAGGCTCTGGAAGGCTGGGCTGAACCAGCGGAGGCTCTGGAAGGCTGGCGGAACCAGCGGAGACTCTGGGAAGGCGGCCATCTTGCGAACAGACTCTGGAAGGGAGGCCATCTTGTGAACAGACTCTAGAAGGGAGGCCATCTTGCGTGTAGACTCTGGAAAGGCGGCCATCTTGTGAACTGACTCAGGAAGGGCGGCCATCTTGTGAACAGACTCTGGAAGGGTGTTTACCGTGGGAACATTGTTGTCTTCTTTGATTCCCACAGTAAAGGGAGAGCCACTCATTTGCAGAGCAATGTCCACGTAAGTTTGTAAAGTCCAGCTAGGATCGAACGTGGGCATCAGTGAAGCCAATGGCTCTAAGAGTCGTCCACGGAAAAAAATCATCAGGCATACATCATCCATAGAAGTCTGCTTAGCCAATTCCACGAAGTCCATAGCATAATCCTCAATAGACCGCTCACCCTGCTTGAGACGCATGATCTGTACAGTGGGGTTCGTGCTGGAACCGGATGACACCATACTAGCTGCTGGATCCTTGTAGTGGCGAAGTCTTCTGTCACAAGGACGGTCTGAGACGAGCGGATCCATTTGCAGCATTTTATTAGTACAGACAAACACACAGGGGCAGGCAGAAATCGTAGTCAAACACAGGCAGAAAGGTCGGGGCTGGCAGCGAGAATCAAACACAAGAGGGAGTCCAGGAATCAAAAACACGGGAAAGAAACGCTCAGAATGTAGCCGGGGCAATACAAGACTTCGCCCAGAGCGAAGTGTGTGACAGTGGCTTATATGGTGTCTGTGTGATTAACTGCAGGTGTGTGTGTGTGTGTGTGTGTGTGTGTGTGTGTGTGTGTGTGTGTACCTGGTATTCATCACGTTGTGGGGACCAAATGTCCCCTCAAGGATAGGAATACCAGTAGATTTTGACCTTGTGGGGACATTTCTCAGGTCCCCATGAGGAAACATTAATAATACATAATAACATCCATGACATACTAATTTTCAGCTTATAAATCATGCACAATGAGTTTTTTTGATGAAGTAAAAGTGTGCACAATCTCCTGTGAGGGCTAGGTTTAGGTGTAGGGTAGGTGTAGGGCCATAGAAAGTACGGTTTGTACAGTATAAAAACCATTACGCCTATGGAATGTCCCCATAAAACATGTAAACCCAACGTGTGTGTGTGTGTGTGTGTGTGTGTGTGTGTGTGTGAGAATGAGCTGCAGGTGTGAGCAGTGATGAGTGCAGTGGCTTGTGGGGGATGAAGTCCATGATGTATGGTGCAAGAGTTAGTGATCCCAGGGGGACTGAGGCTCAAATCATGACAATATCTTTAGAAGAAATACATTGGATTACAAATTTTGTCTTAATCTTATGAATTGTCTTATCATTTTCTAATTTACGTAACTGTCTTGCAAGTAGTTTATGTGGCTTATCCCCAAATTTGAAATATTTTTATTTAATGAAAATTTGTCTGAAACTAATTTATTGTACTCATATCTTAACTGTAGTTTTTTTTTGTAAATTTCTAATGAGGGCTTTTGTGCATTTTCATTATCTAATTGATGAATTTGTTTCCCTAACTCTAAAAGTTTTGCTTTATACAGTTTATTTCTGGACCCCTGGTAAGATATAACACATCCTCTTAAAAATGCTTTTAGTGTTTCCCAGAGTAGTCCTGGTGAAACTTCGGGGGTATCATTATTCTCAAAAAATATTTCCAATTGTATAAGCATGTAATCATAAAATTTAGGGTCACTGACAAGCCAAGGATCCATTCTCCACACAGGACGTGAGGATGTTAAATTATTAAAGGCAAGTTCAAATGTGACAGAAGCATGATCTGAAATTAGTATGTCATGGATGTTATTATGTATTATTAATTTATTTTCTACCAAAAGATAATCAATGCGTGTGTATACATTGTGAGCTTGTGAATGAAAGGTATAATCTCTCTCGGTGGGATGAAAAAGTCTCCATGTATCCACTAAATTAGAGTTATTAATAAATGCATTTAAGAAGTTCCTTGAATTGGACTGGGGGGCTCTCTTAGGAGATGATCTGTCCAGGTATGCATCTAGGACACAGCTAAAGTCCCCCCCCCCCCCCCCCCACGATTAAATTAGTTTGAGACTTATTAGGAATGAGATCGAAAACTTTCTTTAAAAAATCTGGGTTGTCATAATTTGGGGCATAAATATTCACTAATGTAATAGGGAAGGAATGTATCTCTCTGGATAATATAATGTACCGACCCTCTTTTGTCTGCTTTCAAGGTTTTAAGTTTAAAAGGCACACCTTTTTGTATTAGGATAGCGACCCCTCGAGCTTTAACAGAAAAATTGGACTGATATATATTTTCTATCCACCTGCATTTCAACTTATCCTTGGAATCAAGTTTCAGATGCGTTTCCTGCATAAAAATGATATCCGCAGAAAGTGATTTTAAGTGTGATAGTACTTTACTTCTTTTAACAGGGTGATTTATTCGCAGAGCTGGCCTCCTGTTGAAACGCCATGAGTTCTCCTCGTATCGAAACAGCAAGTTGTTCAATGTTGGAGTCTATTATCTCCCTGATATCGGATTTGATTGAGCGTATTTCCGAGCGCAGAGAAGAGATTGTGCTAAGAATCGCTGCATTACCCGCCTTCTGAGTATTTTCAGCAACTATATCTTCTGTAGCAGAGTCCGAGGCGGGCGCGGCCTGTTCCGCTGCTTTACGAGGCTTGGCTGGCATGTTTAACTACGAATATTCTAAACCAGCAACTTTGACAAATCAAATGTAAATCAAAAACCTGTTCCTTTCCTAATAATAAAAGATTATTAAAAGATGTTCTAGATGTATTCTATTGGATTCAGTGCGGAGCTGTCAAAGAACGCGTGCTACCCGCTCATATTGAAACCGGAAGTACGCAGCTAGAGTTCTTACTAGAACCAGAAAGTATGGAGTATGGACCATATTAGCCCGGTTTTGTCAACACTGCACTGGCTCCCTATTAAACATCGTATAGATTTTAAAATCTTGCTAATTACTTATAAAGCCCTGAATGGGTTAGCTCCTCAGTACTTGGGCGAGCTCTTATCATATTATACTCCCTCACGTCCGCTGCGTTCTCAAAACTGCGGCAATTTGATAATACCTAGAATATCAAAATCAACTGCGGGCGGCAATCAACCTAACACTTCGGGAGGCAGACACACTCTGTCAGTTTAAATCTAGATTAAAGACACATCTCTGTAACCTGGCCTACACTTAACACATTTCTATAATCCAAATCTGTTAAAAGATTGTTAGGCTGCATAAATTAGGTCAACTGGAACCAGGAACACTTCCCATAACACCTGATGTACTAGCTGCATCAGAAGAAGAATGGCATCTATGCTAATATTAGTATTTCCCTTCCAGGAACTCAAGCTGTGCCCGAAAACGCTATGGAGGACGCCATTGGCGAACCACACTCTGAATCCGTATTGACTATCCAATAGGAGGGTGTGACATCACGGGCGTGATGACGTCACCGACCAGGAAGCTATAAAAGCATGTGCGCCGGCAACAGCGTCAGCTTCTTTCGTTTAGCGAAGCGCTTTGGCCAGCTATCTTTGGCCAACAGGGCAGCCCTTATCGGGGACGAGCGGGTAGCACCGCATTCCATGGTGTCCGTCTCTCCCCAATGCCCTCAGGAGACCAGTCTGCTACCCCTGCCAGGGTTACAGGGCGCAGCGGTCTTCTGCGAGTCAAAACCTCGGTCTGTTCCGCCCGCTTGCGTAGCGGAGCCGAAGGGCTCGCCACCCCTACGGGGGTCGCTAGAGCAGTTAGTTCGGATCTCTCCTGCGGGTCCGCCGTTACAGGTCACCGAGCTAGCAGTTCAGGCATAACCAGAGGCCAGTCTCAAGAGGCTGGTTCCCTTAGTAGACTATTTAGCAGCGTGGAAACTACTGCCAAACGTGTCTGCGTGGGTCCTGCGTACTGTAGAGAAAGGATATTACATCCAGTTCGGCGCCCTTTCGGAGGGATTTTTCCCACCAGTGTGGGCCCCAAGCAGGCTCTGATTATGGAGCAAGAAGTAAACACCCTCCTGAGGAAGGGGGCTATCGAGGTGGTCCCTCCTCACGAGAGGGAAGCCGGGTTCTACAGCCGGTACTTCATTGTTCCAAAGAAGGATGGGGGCTTGCGTCCCATTTTAGATCTGCGTCGGCTGAACCGTTCAGTCAAGAGGCTGAGGTTCAGGATGCAAACACTCAATCAGGTCGTGTCTCAAATCAGGTCCGAGGACTGGTTTGTCACGATAGATCTAAAAGATGCATACTTTCACGTCTCCATCCTTCCTCAACACAGGAAGTTCCTGAGGTTTGCTCTCAGGGGCGAAGCATACCAATATCGTGTTCTTCCGTTCAGCCTAGGACTCTCACCCCATACATTCACGAAGTGTGTGGATGCAGCTCTGGCTCCTCTGCGACTCCAGGGCATTCGCATACTAAACGCCTGTGACAGGGTGAAGAATCACAGGACAGAAAACTCAATTTGAAGCCCCGGAGGGTGGATTTATTTAACAAAGAAAAGGGTTTTAAATACGGTGAGTGATGCTTGTGGTAAGTCGTGCTCTCAAAGTCTTCGTGCTTGTAGTGAGTCCAGTGAACGGTGAAGTGGGAATCGGTCTTCAGCTGCTTTCTGTGGAGTAGAGGGAGAGAAAATGTTAGCATGTGAGCTCTGTGGAGATCTCTTCTCACAGTGGGCCGGCAGCACGCCACTTATTATGAGGCCAGTTGACGAGCCACAGCTGAGACCGATGCGGGCATGATGAGCGTGAGAGAGTGGAGCTTGTCTGTTTCCAGGGCGATGCTGATGATCCTTCGGGATGCTCGTCACACTACATAGACGATTGGCTGATTTTAGCTCAATCAGAGCAGTTAGCAGCTCAACATCGAGTGTCACGCCTGTGACGTTACACCCTCCTATTGGATAGTCGATACGGAGAGCGTGGTTCGCCAATGGCGTTCCCCATAGCGTTTTCAGACGCAGCTTCTCGTTCCCTCAGGGAACTATGGTTATCTAGGTGAGAGGGTCACTATGTGCTGAGAATTAACTGATTTCTGTGACATGAGGCGGCTAGCAGACGGTCGGTTTAGCCAGTCTGTCTGCTTCCTGACCTGGGCCCCAGTTAGTCAAGTGCAAACTCTAAGACTATGTGCCATATTTCTAGAGAGAAGACCAGCATCACCCCTGGACTCATCTAATTGAAACCTATGTTAACTAAGAGAGACATGCAAAATATGCAGACTGGGATTGTAAAACGCTAGGCCATTGGAAAGTGAATGAAGGCCAAAAGGTTTAGACCCTCTGGTGTTGCAGGTAAGGGAACTTGCCAGTAGCATTTTGTTAAGTCCAGTGTTGTAATGAAGCGTGCTTAGTCTAGCCCACGAGTTCTCAACTCTGGCCCTCGAGGTCCATTTTCCTGCAGAGTTTAGCTCCAACCTTAATCAAACACACCTGAACAAGCTAATCAAGCTCTTCATCATTTCTAGAAAGTTACAGGCAGGTGAGTTTGATCAAGGTTGGAGGTAAACTCTGCAGGAAAGTGGACCTCGAGGGCCAGAGTTGAGAACCTCTGGTCTAGCCTGTCAAAAGTTCATCAATGCGGGGCATAGGGCAACTCATTGAACTAGCTATATTCGTTGCAGAACCTTACTGTGCAATTTGGCTTGGTGTCCATAACTACTGGGCTTCACCATGCACTCTGTGACTTCTCTATGACCCCTCATTCTAGCATTTGCCTCACCTCTTACTTGATGGCTTCTTGTCTTGCCTTTGAGATTCTGTTAAGAAGCTGTTGTACACTTTTCCATGGGAAAGTATGGATCTCATGCTAGATCATCTGTGTATAGCGTGGAACTGGGGAAAAAACATCTTTGTTTCCTGTTGTGAGTTCAGATCTGGGCTCACATTGATGACTTTTTGTGGTGGGTAACTGCATTCCCTTAGTGAAAGACAACAAAACATCATGTCTCTAGGGTGCCAAAGTTTAACCCTCTGGGGTTGACAAACGTGCCGATGGGGTTTGTGGTTCTGATAACCCCAAAAGAAAATTGCCCTGTGTTTATACTTTTTTAAATGAAGTAAGTTCTATCGAAAACAAATATTCTGTGCGACGTGATGTCCACTCTATCCAGTTGGAGCTAATTATTTTTAATAACTTTCAATTTCATATTATAACTGGCCACATGAAAAGCGCAGGAGGTAAATGCCCGCATCACCGTAAACAAAGCAGCGAGACATATTTGCAAGTTCATCTCGGTTATTGTTCGTTTCTGGAAGAAGACGGGTTGTGAGGAATAAGACTTATTTACCTCGATCAGAAGAAGAACGCGATGCGACGAATCCTGCTGATGACTTTCACTTGAGTCTCTTCAAACTGTTTTCCTCTGAGAGCGCTGTACCAACTTCAGATGTTGAACTACACTGATATTCTAGTGTAAAACAAGTTTCTTCACTACTGATGATGAGTTTTGAAAGCACCTTATTATCAGGTCTGATTTACTTGTTTCACTTGTTGAACAGAATTTAGAAAAAGCTTTAAGAAATGACACAAAGTCTGTCCACATCTCTGTGGTTAGATTGGGGTGCTCAGTAATGACTTTGACCTTCGTTATGTATATTTTGATTATACTGTGTTGTAAATAAAATACAAATAATCTAAAACTCCATTCTTTGAATCTTTGTCTCACATTGTTTCTTACCTGATAATCACAGTCTTATTAGGCCATTAAGGGAGGGCACTTTGTCTCTAAGGTGTGAATCACTCTCTGTTATATTTTCCCTTTCGATTGCAAAACATGTTTTAGAAAATTTACACCAATATATTGTTTTCTCTGAATGAGTGAAAGAGATGTTTTTTACATCATTTTGTAGAAAAAACTCTAGCCTACCACATCCAGTTCTAAAAAGTCTTGTTAACAAATGTTCTGTATGTGTTTCATGGCCTTATTTCAGTGACAATTTTGTTTTTCACTAACCACGCATAAACGTTATCTCAAAAATACAAATGTACATTCTTGTTGCTTTTATATTGTTGTAGCCCAATTTGTGCTGATTACAATGTAATCAGATTTTAGCCATTAATATGTTTTAAGATACTGAAAAAAGCACAAATGTCAGGGCATGTCAAAACTTCCTCAGAGTCCGAAAACACCCTCAGACCCCAGTGGGTTAGAAAGGTTGACGAGAGATATTTGGTCAGGCTTTCTTTTGTCAGGTTGCCTAACCCTATAATTGACTTCCCCTTCCCTCTCTATGAACTCAAAGGGACCTGCCAGGTGGCTAAGAGTTTGCACTCCACTGTGGGTACAAGCACTAATACTTTTCCAGGCTGAAATTCTCTAGGCTGAGCTGGGAGGTTATATATGGCTTGTTGTTCCCTTTGTGCCTTCTCCATGTGTTCTCTAACAAGGGAGTAAATGGCTACCATTCTGTCACTCATTTTTCCCCACATGCTTAATGAAAGACTGATGGGGCAAGGGTGCTCCTCCCAATCTTCTTTTGCTATATCTAGTAGACACCTTGGCTTGTATGGGTACAAAAGAGACAGAACCATGTGGAGGCTCCATCTGTCCCAAAAGATCTCCCACAGTAGTCCGTGTCTGCACTAGAAGGCAATGGTGAGTTAGATTTTGAACATTTTGACTTACATCTATTATCTGTTTTCTGCTTTTACCCCATGGAGTGCTGTGGTTTTCTTGTTCTCCTTGCTTGTATATTTTACCACAACATGGCAATCTCAACCAAATAATACCTGTGCTGGTGGAGAATCCACCACTCCAGCTAGGATCTCATATATTTCTTTAGTTGTGACTTGTGTTACTGCCAATGTGGGGTATGTACATGTATCCCCATGCACATACAATACTGGAACTGGGCTTTTTGGTAATACTTGCTTTAGGATAATCATGACTTGTGAACAAGGTTAATCATACTTTCAAAGTCCAGTAATGCCTCTACATCTTGACTATTGACTCACACAAGACATGCCATGGCTTGGAAAGCAAAAAATATATTTTTTGGGCAACATGAAAACTTGTTGGAATAGGCTCATCTGTCTGTTTGCATTGCCATGAAATGTCACCTACTTGCCCACACTTGTAACATGTTCTTAATTTATATACAATCTGGATGCCTAGTAAGTGCAGGACAATGTCATGGTATGGCCTCTCTGATATACGATCTATTTGCATAGCTTAAAGTCCAGGTTTAGAATAATGTCTTTAAGGTTTTCCCTTATTCACTTTCCAAACATATTCCAGATTAACCTACACATTGTGCTGAAAATATGAAGACCAAACATCAGTAAATACTGATGAACACTGACCCATGCATTTGTGTATACGGTATAATTGGTAAGGTTGCATACAGTGTTGTATCATAAACACCACTCATTAAGTATATACAGTTCTGTAAACGGATTTACAGAAAATGTAATACATTTTATGCCCATTTTCTGTGAACGAATATAAAGATTTGTCCTTCCCTTGTGGCAGCAAGAGAGGTTAAGGATCTTTAATTTGTGGGTTTTTCAATAAACCCAGCTTCAACAGTCTCTTCAGCATGCAAAAAAAATATAAATAATAATAAACACAACAACTCGGCACACAAACACGAACAACTCTTTTTACCCTCCTCTCAGACCCTGCTGCCCCCTCTCTCTAAGGCAGCCTGGGCTTTGTAGTCCTTAACAGCTACCTTGCAAGGTGATCTGGGAGTGGTAGTTCTTGTTTCTTTCTAGTTGTTCGTTAAAGCACCCTGGAGGAGCTCTCTCACACTTATCTGTGCATATGGGAGAGAGAGCCGACGAAATGTGCTGTTACAATTTAACAAAGCTTCTTGGCAGAGGTGAATGGACTGAGAAGCATAGACACGTCCTCTTGGCTTTAAAGAACAAATCTGAGCTGGATGCACGCCACTCCTTTAAACCCATAGTACGGGGGAGTGGCATGCAAATTCAATTCGCTAGTTCTAATTGCACCCCCCACCACCAACTCCCAGTTTCGGTATTTTGACACAATGACGAAAGTGACCATCAGAAAGGAAACACAGGTGTTACCACTACACTATGCCTCATTTTAGCAGTGTTGGGCAGTAGCGTCGCTACAAGTAGTGACGCTACTAGCTTAACTACATTTCTCAGTAGCGTGGTGGTAGCGTCGCTGTTTTCTGAATCAAATAGCTTTTCAGTAGCTAAGCTATTATT
The DNA here is from genome assembly GCF_049309525.1 of Garra rufa. Lineage (NCBI taxonomy): Eukaryota > Metazoa > Chordata > Actinopteri > Cypriniformes > Cyprinidae > Garra > Garra rufa. The sequence goes on from NC_133384.1 coordinate 12,542,334, forward strand.
TTGATCAAGTAACGCGGTAGCGTCAACAAAAGCTACAAGCTATATATTGTTCTATACTTTAAGCTCAAATCGGAAATATAACTGCTACGGATCACTGATCCTGGGTCAGTAAGTGGCGCCACCTCCACTAAACCTCGTGACGCCATTGGCTCATTAAACTGTCAGTCAAACCGTATTATTCCTCCCGCCTCTCTCGTCAATAAAGTGCGGCGCGCAGTTTGAAGCATCTCAGCGTATTTGCAGACTTGTCTTGAGGTAAATAAAGAAGTGTTGATTGAAAGTACATGTTTTCTGTATTTATAACACAGCACTGTATTTATAAAGGCTAATGTTTTTTTGCATTCGAGGAGATGAGAAAAGTGTGTCTTAGTCTAACACTTGTTGTCGAGACTTTTGTTGTTGATATTTTAGCTAAATGTCAGAAAAAAACTGAGCGCCCACATAGCAAAAGAAAACTGTATAATCTGCAATGCAAAACGTAGTATTAGAACTAGTGATGGGCACCTTGATTTTAGTCTTTGAAGCAGGCTAGTGCTCTGGGAAGATCTCAAACTCAGAAGTAGTTGATGGGCAGAGGGTGGGTGTCAAATTCATGGCGAAAGGCAAAATGTTTCGGTTCGTTAGTAAAAACAAACAAACATAAAACGACCAGGTTCCATTCGTCTAAACGAATTATAATAATCTTTGCTAATATTCTTAATACTTCAAACTGCTTTGGACTTTGCAGTAGTGAATTATGCCTTTACTATGTCTATGACCAACATGACAGAATATGATATTCAGCTGTTTGATCGCGCTGGTGTCTTACGCATACACATTTGAAAAATAAAACAGTCACCCAAAAGTTACATTAGTCAATTTAAATAGTGTGTATTACGTGCAGTTCAGCATGACCACCGGTCCCGTGGCACATTTTTGCTCATCATGATATTTTCCATCGACGTGCATGAAGTACAAAGCTTACCCAATGCATAATAATTGCAGATATGGAAACATTTGTATTTGTGGCAAGAGAGGTAGTCTACATAAGCCCAACTACTTTCACATTTAATTTGTTTTGGATTGTTTAGGCAAATTTATTTATTTATTTATTTCATCATTGTTCTGTTCTGAATAAGATTAAAGTTAAAGGATTTGTTGTGGAGTGAGGGAAATAATGTCATAACATTACGCTGTAGGCCTGTTTATTTCAGAATATAATAAAATGTGACTTATAGGCCTAGCCGCTGTGACCTGTCGGTTTAATTTTTCCTCTCAAAGACTTACAATTTACGTTAATGTGTTTTACCTTCTGCAAACGAAAATAGCCGCTTGACTCGGTTATATATTCTTACTGTCAGTTAACAAATTTACAATAGAATTTAGCTTTGCTTCCCAGATAGTAACAGGGTCTGGGCCAAATCTGACTTACATTCCACACTTGTCTTTTATTCACAGTCTTGACTGCAAAAGTTTGTGATTTGTTTTTATTTTTGTATTTGTTATGTACTATAGATTCTGACAATTAAAAAAAACAGGCTCCTGTATTCATGAAATCAATCACTATCTTTGTTCAAACACGGCAGTAAATTAAAGTGCTGTTTTTGTGCGGTCTGTCATATTTTAGTAGCTATATACAACAAATCTACAGCGCTTCCATTAGGCTATTTTTTACGAAGCTGTCAACACTGTAAACTCTGACGACATGCAATCAGTTGACGAACACCCATTCATATATGTTATTCAATAATTGTATACAATTATTTTATTTACAAATTGTGTGTTTTCCCTGTTTTATTCGTTTAATATTGTGAAACTGGTGCCATTGCTTTTTTTGTTTTTATTTTTTTCAAGAAAGAATTCAACCCCCCAAAATATGAGATAAATCCAGGCCTGTACATGATACAGATTTTTTTTGCCAAATTGGTTTGGAAGAGTGGTTAAATAAACCATTAAACTGAACTTGTATGCCTGTATGACTGACAATGCAATTGATCACTGAGAGAGCATTGACTTGGTATGATGTTGGTTCAATAGAAAAATGAAATTTAAAAAAATAGCTTAGATGTAGTGAACTACTTTTGCCATGATGCTGTAGCTTAGCTTGCTACATTACCCAAGGCTGTAGCTTTAGTGTAGTTAAGCTTCATTTAATGAAGAGTAACTGTTAGCTTAGCTCACTACATTTTCCAAGTAGCTTGCCCATCACTGCATTTTAGTACATAGACTGACAATCTTAACACAGCCGTAAAGCATTTACAACTGTTTAGACACTGACCTACCTTTCTTTGTGCCTTCAAAGTGTTCCTTGAGTGTGTATTTCTGACTCATTCTACTGCAGGCTGAATTTATACTGATGAAAATGATGAGCTCCCTGGTACATATAAATGTAAAGCTTCAGTGTTCAGCTGTGTCAGGAGCTGGCATTACCTCCAGAGCCAAAAATGGACTCATCCGTCTTATTTACAGCCCTGACAGTAATGGAAAAGAATGTGTTTTCAGACATTTTATTTGTCTTGCAGAAACTAATCTTGGTTACTTATAAAGTTTACTTTTCTCGTCTTCTTTTTAGAGAAATAATGACCAAGAGATTTTATTGATAACCTTTTGACACAATAGGGTATGGCTGCAGACATGCACTTGCATTTTCAGACTTGCACTCTCAGACACCTCCACTTTTACAAGTGATGTCACGTCATTTTACAACAGTAGCCAGGTGAGGACAAGAAAAAAGAAACTAAATTACAATGTTACTTGCAATAGTCACTTGCACTCTCCACTAGAATTTTTCTATATGGAATAAACTGTCTATAGCCCTATTTTATATCATTGTCTTTGTCCATTAAGCTACATCAACCCCCGGTGTCACAGACAAGGCTTAAGGCTAGTCTAAGACTAAAATGTAAGTCTGAGCTGTTTCAACTGAAAGAAACTTGCACTGACTGATCTTAAATTATATCAGTGGCTTTGTTTTGTCTCAAGATACTCACCAGTGATGTTTTTTTCTAAGCATGTTTATAAATATTACTTAATTGAACTATTGGCTAATCCTGGCTTAGTCTAAGCCCTGTCTGTGAAACCAGGCCTAGGTGTTTTATTTGAATGATTTCTATAGGAGAAATAGTTTAACATGCAATTTAGCGCAATGCGTTTTGGGCTCATCTGCTTGCCTGTATGGAGTTGGTCCTTTTAATTTCACTTAATGCATTTCTTAATGCTTAATGAGAGACTTTGCGCATTGTGTTCATATTCTGTTGTTCTGTGGCAATGGATTTGTGGGTCTTGTCTTTTTCTCCTACAAATGACTTGCTGGACCCTATATGTTATTTGTTGGCAACAAGTGTCCCGCCAGCAATATTATCTGGCCCGCACCCGCAGCCAGATTATTTTGATAGCGGCTGGTTCTGAAATAGATCTGTCATGACAGCAACAGTTAGGCTACTAACATTCACTTTGTGTCGTGGTGCTGTCTAATATTATATTCTTTGCAAACAGCGTCAACTTTGTTGCAGATAAGACACATCGGCTTTGCATTTACAAAACTAGGTAGGATGCATAGTTGTCTTTCCATTCTTCTTTGTATGCCCTGTTTTGTCTGTCAACTTTCCTCTTTAGACGTTAATAGTGCCATTTTTCTCTCACCAGCTAGCTTAAATGTTAACATAACTCTGTACCAGTGGTGTAGTGGTGCCTGGAGAAATAGGTATACGCATAATTTATCTCCCCAGAATAAATTATTCACTGGTTTAAGAAATTTCTGATCATAAAAACCTACTTTTAAGGTATTGTTTTCGTTGTAATGTACTGATTCAAATTAGTAATCAATAATAATTATTATTTCACCACTCTGCACAGCTCCCCTGACATGCTCTCGCGTATGAACACACAGCAATCATCAAACATATTTCAAAGAAAGCCGGTGCCACGGTCTTGACCACATCACTATTGTGTGTTTTTAGGGAATATTTACATATATTCGCATGCAATTTAATTAGCTATTTATGTGGGTTCACTGAGAAGTGGGTATATGCCGTATACCTGTGTATACCCCGCTCTACATCACTGCTCTGCACACAACGTAATAACGTACCTCCACCACACAAACAATTTATAAAAATGCAGTTTAGTTTGTGAGGATGCCAAATGAATTGTGTTTTAGAACTTCTATAAAGTATAAAGTAGGCTACGTTATAGCAATTATTATTACAATAAGTGAGGCTCCATTGTGTAACAAGCAAATTAAAATGATACACATTTATTATTCACAATTTCGAAAGAGGAAATAAAACATAGTTCATTAGGATCGTGAATCAAACATGCCATAATGGGCTTATTCATTTATTATTTTTATCCATTTCGCGTCTCCAACATAGCCTGTGTGTGACACTGTAACAGTCTGTTACAGGCAATTCTAGTTGCATTTTCATCAATTAATTTCTTAATTAATTGATAACTATAACTATGTTCTAGCCAGCCATCTAGTGGCGATTTTTTTTTTTGGCCCGATGCCAAACTTTCTTGCCCCTGCTGTATGTTATAGTACTAAATTATTTTTAATCGTTTAACTACCACAACGTCTTCTCCATCTCCACTGGCTAAATGCAAGATTTGTGTGCAAGACACATGGCAGGTATAGTGGAGAGTGCAAGTGACAACTGTAATTTAGTTTCTTTTTTCTTGTCTTCACCACCTGGGCTACCGTTGTAAAATGTTGAGAGATTCAATTAAAAAAAATAAATAAATACAATAAAATAAAAAAGACTGCAAGTGATGTCACTTGTGGAAGTGCAGGTGTCTGAAGCCTCGTTCAAACTATCAGCCCAAATCCGATTATTTCCATATCTGGATAGAATCGGATTTGAATAACTGACTGTCCACACAGTCCTACCGCAATTGTTCAAATCCATTTTGTGTGTCCATAAGCATTCTTGCGTTTTACGGAATGTGCGTTGGTTTCTATGGCAATGCCGTTGTGTTGTAATGCCAACGCTAAAATCGACAATAACAGCGATACAGTTTGCAAAATACATGTTGTCTTGCGATATGACAACGTTGCCGTCGCGCTGGATTATATTCGTCTTCTAAAGCAGCGGCAGGAAGCTGGAATGTGCAACTTTATTCTGTGCTGCCGTCTCCGCTGGTTTCCAAACTCAAAGAGGTGCGTATACTAGCCGTATATTGTCTTTTCCCGCTTGACTTGCAGTTCGCAACAACACAAGCTTGTTTCTGCAAAAACGTTTATGATGTTTTCCACAAAAAGTCTGACGTGTGAAAAAGCTTCGCCAATCCTATCTGACCGGTCAGACTGAAAAGGATTTCCAGGAATCCAATTTGAATAGGATTCCAAACCACATACGAATGTAGCTCTAAACGGATTTGACCAAATCGGATTTCATGTAGTTCGTTGCTGTTCAGACTACCTAAATATGATCGGATTTCAATCGGATTTGCATAAAAATCGGATTTGGGTTGACAGTCTGTTCGAGGCTTGAGAGTGCAAGTCTGAAAATGCAACCAGACCCTTCTCTATTGAAATGCCCTATGATGTCATGATGTCATAAGAAGAACCACAGTAGGACCTTTTGTAGTTTCATATGATGTCATATGAGATCTTGGTAACACTTTCTATGAATCCTGTATTTATAATACTTGTCGAGGGTTCAAGCGTTTTGCTTTGCGTAGATATTGAAGATTCTTGTGGTCCGTAATGATGGTGAATTGATGAGTGGCCCCCTCAAGCCACTCCTCCAGGGCTAACTTGATTGCAAGGAGTTCATGGTTTCCTACGTTGTAGTTCTGCTCCCCCGGGGATAGCTTGCATGAATAATAGGCACAGGGATGGAGGACCGCTTGCGACAGCACCGCTCCTACCCCAGTGGTGGAAGCGTCAACTTTGACAGTAAAGGGAAGTTCTGGGTCCGGATGACATTGTAGGGGAGCGGTGCAGAAGATGGTCTTAAGTTGATGGAAAGCTTCATTGGCCGTGGGGTTCCAGGAGAGATGTTTGGGTTTGCCCCGTAGGAGGGAGGTCAGTGGGGCCGTGAGCATGCTGTAGTTCTTGATAAATTGATGGTAGAAGTTGGAGAAACCCAGGAAACATTGGAGTTCCTTCACAGTGTTGGGTCAGTCTTGTATGGCGCGGACCTTCTCCTGGTCCATCTGCACACCCTCAGCGCTGAGAACATAGCCTAGAAATTGGACAGAGGGTCGATGAAACTCACATTTCTCCAATTTGAGATATAACTGGTGTTCTCGCAGTTTCTGGAGGACCTGCTAGACGTGCTGGCGATGGTCAGCCTCGTACTGGGAGTAAATAAGGATGTCATCTATGTAGACCACTACAAAACAATGGAGATACTCCCGAAACACCTCATTCATGAAGGTTTGGCTGGACTGATGGATAACCCGTACGGCATGACCCGGCCGTGATGAAGGCCGTCTTCCACTCATCTCCAGCTCGGATACGAATGAGGTTGTAAGCACTCCACAGGTCCAACTTGATGAATATCCTAGCTCCACTGAGTTCCTCGAGAGTGGCTGGGACCAGAGGAAGTGGATATGGCTGTTGGATGATCTGTGAATTGAGCTGGCGATAATCGATGCACGGCCGCAGCCCCCCATCCTTCCTAGCCACAAAGAAGAAACTTGAAGCGGCCGGTGAGGTAGATGGTTGAATAAATCCTTGTTGGAGGGCCTCCGCAATGTACTCCTCCATCGCCTGGCATAGATAGGGTTAGATTCGTCTTTTGGGGAGTAGGGCCCCAGGCAGCAGTTCGATGGCACAGTCCCATGACCTATGTGGTGGAAGACGAGTGGCTGCCTGTTTGCTGAATACATCCTGAAACGCTGCATACTCTGCTGGGATCTCGGGGGTGACTTCGGGTTCTGGACTCTCTACATGGGTGGAAGCTACGGGGACAGTAATGTGACGTGGCAGGTGTAGGTGGCTGTGGTGAATGCCTGACAATTATAAGGTTTTTTATAATTATAATGCCTTAAAAATACGGATAGTCAGTCTGGTCCAATGACACAAAAGGCACTGTAGCTTAAAATGGTGAAAAACCTAATTCTGGCCATGACAGAAAGATCACACAATGCATCACAATTAGCTGTGTATAAGGCTGCATAGTCATAGACTGTTCAGAGTGTCTACCACTGAGTGTCTACCACTACCTACAATAGGCATGTGAGTGTTAGAACTGGACCATGGAGCAATGGAATAAGTTTTCCTGGCCTGAAAAATGGTGGATAGCCAGCTGTGTGACAGAAATTTAAGTTCATTTTCTTTAGGAAGAGCACCGTTGTTACCTCGCTTGTGAGAAATGTCATGTAGTTTTTAAGTTGTTAATCATCAGAACAGCACTAACAACATTAACATCTGTGCAAACGGTATGTGTGTGCATCTGTAAGGGAGAGAGAGGGGGAGAAATATGTGCTTTGAGAGTATGTCCTTACCGTACAAAATAAAATTTAATTTTGTGGCAAAAACATGGAAAAAATCTGTTGTTTTTATCCTATTGTTTACTATATTTATTTGTTTGGCCAGTGTCATTATGGGTTTTGGTTTTGTAAGGCTGTAAGGTCCTTTGAGATAACTGAAATCGTGTGGCGAAGTGATATAAACATGTAATGTGGTCAAGATCTGCCTGGAACTACGTTCGCCATTTTTGAACTGAAAATTTGAAGTGGGCCAAGGGGATATGAGTCGTCCCAATCTCATTCTATTAAATTTAAAAGCATATTCAGTAAAATAAACTTATATTACCAACATCTATAAAAGATTAACATTAGTGCTGTCTGTCAATCAATCAAAAAAAAAAAATCACACATTTTTCTGTAATTAATCATGATTATTTGCATATTTATTTACTGTCATAATTTCACACTGAACCTCCAAATTAATGTAGAAACAACAAAGTATATTTTGTTGTTTATGTGTTTAATGGCATCTTTTTACCAAGTAGCCTAATATTAATGAAGTATTGATATCAATACTGCTACTGGTGTCTCTATTAAATGCATTTTCCTTCAGTTTTACCTAGTAATTATAGCAATACAACATTACAGTATAATTGAAAGCCATTTTTTCAACTTCCAATAGGCTCTGAAATATATAACAACTTTTAATTTAAGTGATTTTAAAACAATCTTCACATAAGCTATAAAATGTTATGTGCATACTATTATTATACATATTATTATTGCCATATACTTGTTATAATTGTGATTTGATGTATTTTTAATTTTACATACATGTTTGTTTAACACAAAGTATATTTTGGTCATCAAAATAACATTGAAATTGGATCATAAGAGCTTTAAAGTGCTGGAAATAGTTGTGCAAAATGCTTGAAAGTCATTGAAAAGTGCTTAAATTTGTCTCTCAAAGGGTTGTACAAACCCTGAAATGAATAATGTAATAACATTCGACTATTTCTGCCACGACAGCATGGTTAAGTTAGCGTTACTTCTGGTTTTCTGACATACGTCAACGCTGTTTATAACAGAATTCTGAGCAAAATTTGAATTATTCTCACTAGGTCTCAAAGCAACTGTTTTAAATTAAAACACTTCTCGCTGTGCAGTCACAGTGTCGCAAAATCAATTTTGGTTCCTGAGTACGGCTGTTCTGAGCTCGGACAAGTGTGTTTGCGTTGCGGTCAGAGCTGATAAACGGTCCGCACCGCGCAGCTCAAATGTAGCGCAGTTTCGCTTACCGTTGTATGTTTCTCATATGAAACAGAAATGGCAGTGCTTATAAGTTGAACAATGCAGTGGTCACGTTGAAAAAATCACAGTCTGGAGCCCTGCAAGCCCTTGTCAACTCTGCTGTCTACTGATGTCTACTGATTGTTGTTGTTCTTGCGTCTCTTGCTTTTCTTTTTTTGGCTGGCCTGGGCCAGTGTTGTCACCTAGTGGACAAACTAATTAGTGCAAAAACAATTCAAGCCATCTGCGCATACTTCTCCCTCATTAATTGAATAGCCCAATTGAATACAATGTAAGAGGTTATAAATAGTCACAGGGCTGTATTGTGAAAACCCTGTAATCTCTAAAATCAATTAATTCTTATTTGTGCTTTTACTGAGTGATCCACAGTCTCCTCTCATTTGTTTCCTTAAAGGAGTAAAATATTAATCATTATGCCAAGTCTGCGTATTTTTCATCACACATTTACATGCACATATGTGAAAGCATATATAAAAAGTGTTTCAGTGCAGCCAGGCGCTCTGTCTGGCACTTTTTTTAACAGTGCTCCACCATGTCTTTTAAGTGCTCAGCATGCTCTTAAATTTCCACAGATAGAAAAAAGTGCAGGTGCAGACAGTGAGAGACAAGGAGAGATTGTACACTGCTGGAGTGGAAGGATCTAAAAAAAAAAGCTAGTGGCATCCATTAGAATGAGAGCGTGGCACAGACAAATGGATGAGGTGAATAAGGGAGGAGATGGAGGGAGGGTTGAGGAGAGGTCAGACAGTGAATTAGGAAGAAACTGAAAGCTGAGCCAGAGGAATGTTTCACTCATTCAATACTTATAAGCTCTTGGGAGACTATGATTCACCTACAACAACATGTCATTTCTACACCACTTTTATGATAATATTCTAAAATCAGCTTACAGAGGTAACAAACAGAATGTAAAGCCACTGTAATTTTGTTTTGAAGTTGAGTTTATTATTATTATTTATTTTTAAAACTATAATATACAATACAATATTTTTTGCATATGTGTTTTGAAATATGGTACTCTGTTTCACATAATTCACACAATTTCACATAATTAGGTAAATCACATAAACTTCAGTACATTGTTTATATAAATATATTATATATTACGTATTTTTGATTAGTCAGCTTATAAAATTCAAAAGTCTTACGCGTAAAACAAAGATGTAATAAATAAATTAGTTTATATTTATAAATTATACATGCATATTGTCACATTGGTTTGGGTTTTGTTGTGTTCATGTCTTTTATTTATAATTAATTTCCTTTTTTCTGCTTCGTGTTTGTCATGTGACTCTCATGTACTCCCACACCTTATGGTTCTTCAGCTCATGTGTCATGTTTTCATTGGTTCAGTCTTGTCATGTGGTTTTCAGTTCTGTTTGCTTATTGGTTGGTTTGGCCATGTGATCCTAATGTTCATGTATTTAAACACTTTTGTTTGCCATATTCCCTTGTTGTGTATTGGATCTGTGTGACCCTGCTGTTGGTGAGTGGTTTGGTAAAGCCTGTTCATGCTTATGGTCAAGTCTGCTCATGCTCGCATCAAGTCTTTGTGCTGTATTTGTTCATGTTTGATTTAATAAATTGCACATGGGTTCTTACCCCTCTGGGATCTGAGGGGGTTTTGAGGTCCTGGAGAAGTTTTGACATGCTTTGACATTCATGCTTTTTTTAGTTTCTTATAAACATATTAATGGCTAAATTCTGATTACACTGTGTTCAGCACAAACTGGGCTAGAATAATATGTGAGGAGCATGTACGTACAAGTTTGTTCTTTTGAGAAAACAACATTTATGCATGGTTATTGAAAAACTAAAATTAAGTCACTGAAATAAGGCCAAGTACTGAATGAATACTTTTGAGAACTGGATGTAGTAGACCAGAGTTTTTGCTACAAAATGATCTAAAAATCATCCTGCTCAATCATTCACAAAAAATTGTCTCTAGGTTACGTATGTAACCCTAATATCCTGAAGGGAACGATACACTGCGTCAAAACACTATGGGAACGCCTTCAGCGTGGCCACACTCTGAATCACGTGTGTAATCAGTCCAATGGAATCACGAGACGTCACGAACGTGATGACGTCACCGACCAGGAAGCTTAAAAGCACGTACAGCGAGAGCAGCGCTAGCTTTCTGGAAGCAGCAAGCGCCGCAGGGATGCCGGAAGTATGGCCTCGAGACGCAGTGTCTCGTTCCCTTCAGGGAACTAGGGTTACTTATGTAACCTAGAGACGTTCCCTTCCAGGAACTTCAAGCTGCGTCGAAACGCTATGGGAACGAGAATGCCCATGCCGCCATACTGAGGAAAGTCCCTGCCAATTAGGGCGAAAGAACGAAAGAGCCGGGAGAGGCTCGAAGATCTAGGCCATAGAACCTAGTAAAGGTTAGGGGCTTGGACCAACCCGCAGCATTGCAAATGTCTTGAATAGATAGGCCTGAAAGAAGGGCTTTAGAGGCAGACATGCAGTCTCCACTTCAAGGTGTACAGTTTCCTCGTGGAAGGAGCTCTGAACTGGAGAATGGTCTCAACAACCTCAGTTGAGTGACCGGATGTTATGAACTGTGCCCCCTCAGGGGCCACACCCACAGTTTCCAAATTTCCAGGCGGGGGTGGAGAATACCGCCCCCCGCCTGTGAGAGGAGGTCCGTCCTGACAGGAATCTCTCAAGGAGAGCCGTCTAGGAGGGAAATCAGGTCCGAGAACCATACTCGGCCCGGCCAGTACGGGGCTACTAAGAGAAGTTGAACCCCGTCCCGGCGCACTCTCGCCAGAACTCCCGGGAGCAGAGCAATTGGGGGGAAAGCGTACAGACGTAGCCTCGGCCTTCTCTCACTCTCGCGACTTCGGTGAGGATCGAATCGACACGAGCGGGATACAAACATGCCCACATCGTGGATGAATCTCACACCACGCCTAGATAAGTGGTCCCCTGTAATGGAGAAAGCACACTTTTCTTGGCATTTAGTCTTAACCCTAGCACTTTCATGTGTGACAGAACAACATCTCGATGTTGAACTGCCATCTGCTGAGACTGAGCCAAAATCAGGCAGTCGACGATATAGTTTAGTATGCGGATGCCCTGGAGTCGCAGAGGAGCCAGAGCTGCATCCACACACTTCGTGAAAGTGCGGGGAGAGAGTGCAAGGCCGAAAGGAAGAACCCGATATTGGTATGCTTCACCCTTGAAAGCAAACCTCAGGAACTTCCTGTGATGAGGAAGGATGGAGACATGAAAATAGGCATCCTCGGACCTGATCTGTGACACAACCTGATTGACCGTAAGCATACGGAATTTGAGGTGCATGACTGTACGGTTCAGCAAGCGAAGATCTAAAATGGGCCTAAGGCCCCCATCCTTCTTGGGAACAATGAAGTACCGGCTGTAGAACCCGGACTCTCGCTCGTGAGGAGGGACCACCTCGATGGCCTCCTTCCTCAGGAGAGTATTCACTTCCTGTTCCATAACCAGAGCCTGCTTGGGGCCCACAAGAGTGGGAAAAACTCTGTGGAGGTCACGAGCCTCCCGGTACCGCTACGATGTCGGGCAGTAACTGCTGAGAGGTATGCTCACTGCGCTACACTGCGCCCTGAAACACTGGGGGTGGCAGGGTTGGCAGAGTGATCCCCTGAGGACACTGAGGAGAGACGGGCACCGTATGATGAGGTGGTAACCGCTCTTCCCAGAGGGGACAGTCCTCATTAGCCCTGGGTCGCAACCGTCAGGGCTTCTTGGCCGAGCTCTTCTTAGCCTGCAAGACCACCCTCAGGTCAGTCTTGGGCTTAGAAGAGCCAGTGGTGGGCGCGCGGGAGGCGACGCTCTGTTTCTGAGCCTCCCGGTACGAGGAGCTGGTATGAGGGGGTGAATCCTCATCGGTGCCCTCCACATCCACCTCCTCGAAAAAAGACAGGAGGAGCGCCGCGCTCTCTCCCCGGGGGGAAGAAACCGCAGAGCAGGCTTCTGATTCCAGAGAGCGGGCGATGGATCTAGCAGGTGAGGCAGAAGATAGGGACTCGCCCGTCTCCATACTCTCTGCCAGATCCAATTGCGATCCCCACAAGTGCAATCGCCGCTCCGCCTTAGCGGAAGCGGGACCAGACCCGCGAGGAACGCTTGCGAAGGCTCCCTCCTTGAAGAGAACCTTCCGGGAGCGGAGCGCACGCAAAGGCATGCGATCGCAATGCAGGCAACCAGCCCCCTCGAGGGCTGATGCCGCATGCCCCACTCCCATACAGACAACACACAAGCCGTGTGTGTCCTCACCCGTAATAAAACGAGGGCAAGGAGGAACACACGGCCTGTGGTGTTGCTGCTTATTTTAACCCTTCTTAGACACGATCAGATACAATATCTTCAGGAAGACAATAGAAACGAAAGACATAGTTGCACAAGGTCTCGGCTGTCTCAAATGCTGTGGGAAGCTTAGGCAGGGGAATTAAGTGACATGCTTTGGAGAAATGATCAATTACAGTTAATATAGTGGTGTTACAGGTTCAGGCACATAAGTAAGTTCGGGTGGACAATTTGACGGAGGAGGATTCTGCCTGTTAATCTGAACTATTTGCGTCATGACATCCCACTGTATAGGTGCAATGAGCAATGTTTCGGGAATAATGTTTTCCTCGATGTCATGGTGATTAATTTCTTCTGACTGTCTGGATAGTGCATCAGCCTTGGTATTCCTTGAACCAGGTCGGTAAGTGACTGTGAAATTGAATCTGGTAAAGAACATTGCCCATCTGGCCTGTCGAGGGTTCAACCGTTTGGCAGAGCGCAGATATTCTAGGTTCTTGTGGTCAGTTAATACAGTGAAAGGGTTTTGAGCGCCCTCTAGCCAATGGCGCCATTGAAAAGTTCATGATTGCCTACATTGTAATTCTATTCTGCTGAGGATAGTTTCCTAGAATAGAAGGCACATGGGAACATTTTAGCTGGACTGCCTTGCCGTTGGGAAAGTACAGCTCCGATGCCCGTGCTAGATGCGTCAACCTCCACAATGAATGAGATAGGTGCTGATGTGAACCTTTCATTGAGTTTTTGAAAAGCCTGTATTGCTTCGAGGTCCAAGAGAGGTGGAGTGTTTTGTCATGGCAGTGAGAGGGGTAGCGACTGTGCTGAAATTTCTAATGAATCTTCTATAGAAATTGGTTAATCCCAGAAATCGCTGTGGTTGCGTAACCAAGGTAGGCCGAGAATTACTGGATTGTTGGGTGAATGGATGATGTAGAATCTGATTTTCTCATGATGCAATGCTACCATCTGTAGGTGAATCTCATCTGTGATGTGGGCAATTTTGCCCCTTCTGAGGGGTTGGCCATCTAACGCTTCCACTGCCAAATGAGAGTCACAAGGGGTTAATTGTACATTTACATTTACATTTATTCATTTAGCAGACGCTTTTATCCAAAGCGACATACAATTGGGGAATACAACAAGCGATTCATCCTAAGGAGGCAGATCGACATAGGAAGTGCTCAAAATACCTTATATTGGGCATTGTTAGATAAGTACAGGCTAGAAAGGGAAGATCAAGAAAGAAAGGAGAACAATTTTTTTATTTTTTTATTTATTTTATTTTTTTTTATTGAGTCAAATAGAGTCGAAAGAGATGGGTTTTCAGCAATCGCTTGAAAGCTGTCAGGGAGTCTGCATTCCGGATAGGGGTGGGAAGATCGTTCCATCAGGCAGGGACAGTGAACGAAAACATTCTGGAGAGTGATTTCATGCCTTTCTGTGGTGGTACGATGAGGCGTCTTTCACTAGAGGATCTCAGACTTCTGGAGGGAGTGTAGATTCGTAGTAGTAAATGTAGGTAGGTAGGTGAAGAGCCGGTGACTGTCCTATATGCCAGCATCAGTGTCTTGAATTTGATGCGAGCTGCAACCGGTAGCCAGTGCAGGGATATACAGAGAGGTGTGACATGGGTCCTTTTGGGCTCATTGAAGACCAGTCATGCTGCCGCATTCTGAATCATTTGAAGAGGTCGGATTGTGCATGTTGGTAGACCGGCCAAAAGAGCATTGCAGTAGTCCAGCCTAGAAATGACCAGGGCCTGGACGAGGAGTTGTGCAGCCTGCTCTGTTTGGAAGGACCTGATCTTTCTGATGTTGTGCAATGCAAATCTGCAAGATCGGGCAGTTTTAAACGTCAATTTTTAAAAGACTTTAAAAGTCAATTGGTCATCAGAGATAACGCCAAGTCGATGGGGTAATTGTTGATGATCCTAACTGGATGGTGAAGTCATGTTGTAGAGTTGGATTGGCAGGAAAGATAAGGAGCTCTGTTTTTGCCAGATTTAGCTGTAGGTGGTGTTCCTTCATCCATGCCGAGATATCTGCCAGGCAGCCTGAGATCCGCGCAGCTCCTGATGGATCATCTGGTTTGAATGAAAGATAGAGCTGTGTGTCATCAGCATAGCAATGGTAGGAGAAGCCATGTGCCTGTATGATGGGACCCAGTGAGGTAGTATATATAGAGAAGAGGAGGGGTCCAAGAACTGATCCCTGAGGAACCCCAGTGATTAGTTGATGAGTTTTGGATACCTCTCCTCCCCAGGCCACCCTGAAAGACCTACCAGTGAGGTAGGATTTAAACCAGTGAAGTGGAGTCCCTGTGATGCCCAGTGATGAGAGGGTCGACAGGAGGATCTGATGATTCACTGTGTCAAAAGCTGCAGATAGGTCCAGCAAAATAAGTACTGATGATTTGGAATCAGCTTTTGCAGTCCGCAAGGCTTCAGTGACAGACAGTAGCGCAGTCTCAGTTGAATGGCCACTCCTGAAACCTGACTGGTTAGCATCCAGTATGTTGTTCTGTGAGAGAAATAAAGATAGCTGGTTGAAAATGGCTCGTTCCAGTGTTTTTGAATGGAAGGAGAGAGACAGGTCTGTAGTTATCTATAAGTAAAGTGTTGAGTGTAGGTTTTTTGAGCAGTGGGGTTACCCGAGCCTGCTTAAATGTAGTGGGGAAAGTGCCTGTGAGAAGAGATGTGTTAATGATGTGTGTGAGTGCTGGTAGGATTGTACGAGAGATCGCTTGGAGAAAGTGTGAGGGGATAGGATCTAAAGGACATGTCGTCGGATGGCTGGAGAGGAGAAGTTTGGATACTTCTGCCTCAGAGTGGGGACAGAAGGAGAAGAGGGGAGTTTTAGCTGTGGGTGTGGCCAATTTTAGTTCTTGTATGTGTGGAGCTGAGAACTGACTACTGATAGATGTGGTCTTGTCTGTAAAGAACGTGACGAAATCATCAGCTGTTGTAGAAGTGGTGGGAGGAGGAGGAAGAGGGGGACAGAGCAGTGAATTAAAAGTTTTGAAAAGGTTGCGTGTGTCCGGAGCATTGTTGATCTTGTTGTGGAAGTATGAGGATTTGGAAGTGTGCACTTGAGTAGAGAATAGAGAGTTGAGCATAAGGTGTCGGTTGCTGCATTAGTATCCAGGGATGAGAAGTGGGTTGGAAAGGGAAGAGAGGAGGATACTAAGGAAGAAAGGTGGGAGGGTGAAAGAGAGCGTAGGTTTCATCTAAAGGTAACAGGTAGAGGGGTTGAAGGCACACAAGTAGCAAGATGTAAGTTAAATGTAATGAAGGGGTCAGAGATGTGTAGGGGTTTGACCGAGATGTTTTCTGTAATTCAATTGCGTGTGTAAATGAGGTCAAGTTGGTTGCCAGATTTGTAAGTGCGTCTAGTGACAGTGTGTTTAAGATCAAATGAAACTAGTGAATGGAAGTCTGCAGCATAAGGCTTGTCTACGTGAACGTTAAAGTCACCAAAGACTAGAAGAGGACTGCCATCCTCTGGAAATGAGGACAGCAGCCCATCCAGCTCCTCTAAGAAGATGCCGAGTTGAGTAGGAGGGCTGTAAATTACCACAACATGGAGTTTTATTGGAGATGTTACAGTGATTGAATGAGATTCAAATGAGTTATAATTGCATAAAGGAGAATGGGTTGAGTATTTCCAGTTGTTAGAAATGAGCAATCCAGTACCTCCACCCCTCCCAGTGTGACAAGGGGTGTAAGAGAAAGAGAAGTTATTAGAGCAGCTGGGGTTGCTGAGTCTTCTGGACGAATCCAGGTCTCAGTCAAGGCCAGGACACTCAGACCAGATTGCAAAGAAGGCAGAAATGAAATCAGCTTTGTTGACAGCTGACTGACAGTTCCAGAGACCAATCGTGAAATAAAGGAAAGGATTACTTAAGTGTGCTGTCGGTTTCGTTGTTCGGTTAAGTCACGCAGGACAAGTCGCAGGTCTCTATCCTTGTCGGTCTTCACACAAGGAGGCTAAACGCTTCTGCGTCAGCTACTATATCCCACTTAAATACACCACCAAACAATACTTCAGTGATAATAGCTGGGTACGCCTCCTTGGGTGAGTCACGCCAAAAAGTATGGCACGCAAATGCAAATTGCTCGAATCAAAACTAAATTGCAATAAACTTCACACTTTTGACTGTGCTCAGGAAGGGAATGATATGAATTACAAAAGTTTCCCTTGGCCGTCGGCTTAGTATTTTAATTTCAATAAGTGCAATCAAAACTACTGATTACAATGAAACACTAGCAAGACAAATAAACAAACGAAGAACTGCTTTCTAGCAGCAACTAAATGTAAATAGAAACGAATAAGCAAATGAATACAAACGAACGAGTGCTTTTTAGCAGCAACTAAATGTAAATAGAAACGAATAAGTAAATGAATAGAAATGAACAAGTGCTTTCTAGCTGCAACTAAATGTAACAATCGCCTATTGAAAATAAAGTATTTGAGTAGAAACTTACCCGCTGTCGTTTCTGTCCGCACCTAAGGTACTGAAGTCACTTAATTCAAGTTGTTGAGCGAGTTCAGCAGAGATTTCATTACCAGCAGCTCCTGAATTTAACAAGGCAGTGATGACAGTTATAGTTATAGGTATCTTGAAACTTGAGTTGGATTGGATGAAAGGAGAACAGGAACTCACTGGTCTAGGATTCAGGTTAGAAGGACGAATGGGGCATGATGACTTGAGATGGCCGGCTTTACCACAATACATACAGAGACGTTGCAATCGTCATTCTTGTTCCTCTGGAGTCAGGTGAGTATATGCAGCATGGGTTCATAATTAGACGCAGAGGCTGAAGTATGGCTGGCTGATACATTAACGGGTCGTCGTGATCATATGAGGTTATCTATCTGAATGGTTAATTCAATGAATTCGCTCAAAGTTCTTTCCTCATCGCGGCATGCCAGTTCTTATTGAAATTCTAGACTTAATCCCCTCCTGAACATTAACTTCAAAGCATCCTCAGTCCAAACAGTCTGGGCGGCGAGGGTGCAGAAGGATAAAGGCATATTCAGCTGCTGTCCTCTTCCCTTGACATGATAAGTTGTTCACCAGCACTCTTACCTCCCGCAGGGTGTTCGAAGACCTCTTTAAAATGTTGTAAAAACACACTGAAGGAGGGAAATGCTGATCTGTCTTCTCTCTATATGACGATAGCCCACTCTAATGCTTTTCCCATCAGTAATGAGCATACAAAGGAAATCTTCCCTACGTCAGTAGGATATAACATGGGTTGTTGGTTCACAAAGAGCGAGCATTGTAGTAAAAATCCCTTACATTTGGATGGGTCTCCATCAATTTTTTTCAGGGAAGGCAAGACGTGGGCTTACGGCGGAGTTTTGGCTGGGCATGGGGTTTACGGGAGCAACCGTTGGTGCAGGAATGGATTCCGGTGTTGTCACACGTAAATTTGCAGAGTCCTTACGCGCTCCTCAGTGAGGGAGGTGAGTTGACTTAGCTGGTGTTGGTGGATAGCAAGCTGATTAGCTTGGGCAGATAATTCAGTCGTCAGTTGCATAAGAGCTGCTGGATCACTAGGCGGTGAAGTCTTCTGTAACGATGAGTCTGTAGAGTGAGGATCCATGTGCAGTTTATTTATCAAAGACATAGATAGACAGTAAATAAACAATCTCAATCCAGATACGAGTAGAGGCACGAAGCAAAGAATCACAGTCCGTCAAACAAATCCAAATCAGGGCAGGCGGCTGGGAATCATAATCCGATGAACAAATCCAAATCAGGGCAGGCGGCAGAGAATCACTGTCCAATAAACAATCCAGGTCAGAAAAAGAGAAACAATCCACAAAAGAAACGCTCAGAAATGATTACCAAGGCAAATCAAGAGTCGGGGGTGAGTGATGGTGGTGTGCTTATAAAGGGTGAGTGTAATGACTAGCAGGTGTGGAAGTGCAAACAGTCCCAGGTATGTTGGCTTATGGGAAATGGAGTCCGAATCAAAAAGTCAGTACTCTGGTGAAGGTTCCCTCTGGTGGTGCAGACGAGGCGGTACGGGAGATACACTTATAACAATTAGTATGTGAAAATACAGCACTTTAACCCTCTGAGGTTGGCCGTCATGCAGGCGTGACGAGCTTACTTTTTTTATAATCAGTGCAAAAGAGAGTAAAAATACTCTGTCAGTTTCAATCATACAAATTAGAGCTATACATTATTGGAAACTGTAAAGTTTTTACTTTTATTTGTGCACACTCACATGAACAACAGAATGTTGTGGTTTTTTAGAATAAAGAAAACAAACAGGGTGATTTCTCTGTTTTCTCTGTCTCCGCGAACTGCTTTCAGAAATGCGTCATTTAAATCGTTCAAACTCGGTGAATACTCGGCACACAAACAGAAAAGTGGTATCTACAGAAAGCTTGAGATTTATGCTTTTAAACAAAGTAAGTTTTATCGAAAACAAATATTTTGTGATAAAGTAATCTATATGAAACCAAGGATATGTCTAGTCTATCCAGTTGCAGCTAATTATTTTTAATTTGATCACGCCCACTAGCGACATCCCTTTGGTATTCAAATTAGCCATGTGCTACAAGCTCGGCAAGGACCGGAGTATCTGTATGCGAGGAAACTTCCACATTACCGCAAACAAAGCAACATGCCTTTTCAAGTTTTCAACATGCCTTTTCAAAACGTGTACACATTTTACTAGTTAGACTTATTCCAAACTATAATTCCTGACTATATCAAATGAAACATTATGAAGTACGTTTGATTGCATTGCATCTCTCACGATGCCAGGATATTTTTAATGTTCTACAAAAAGATGCGTTTATGACTGTAAGATGCATTTATGACGATATGTTTATGACTTTAGAATCAAATTTATTTATTTATTTATTTATTTATTTATTTTATTGTATAACAGTAGAGTGTAAAAATAATATGAGTGCTTACACTGAATGTATGTTTACATCGTGTTTATTAGTAATATAGTGCTAAACAATAATTATTAGTTTCTCAGATATTACATGTCCTTTTTTACATTTGTACAAATGCTACAGTCTATGACTGTATACTGACAGATGATCCTAATATGAATAGGCTCACATATGTTTTTTTTTTTTTTTTTTTTTAGTGATCTGAAACCTGCTCAACAGATGAATCCTGCTGTCTTTCCCTTGAGTCCCTTCAAACTGTTTTCCTCTGAGAGCGCTACAAACTTAAGATGTTCAACTACACTGATATTCTAGTGTAAAACAAGTTTTTGACTATTTTTTGTATTTTTTTTTTTAAGTGCATGCACTTAAATATCAGGTAAGATTTACTTGTTTCATTTGTTGAACTGAATTCAGAAAAAAGTTTTCAAATGCCACAAAGTCTGTGCACATCTGTGTGGTTAGATCAGGGAGCTCAATAATGTGTCTTTGACCTTCATTATGTATGTTTTGGTTATACAGTGTTGTAAATAAAATACAAATAATCTAAAACTACATTCTCTGAATCTTCTTACATTGTCTCTTACCTGCTGTAGTCAAGTCAGTCATTGATGGGGCCATTAGGGAGGGCTCTTTTGTCTCTCAGGTGTGAATTGCTAAATATTCATGGGTCATTGCCACACCTATGAATAATCCCTTTCGATCACAAAACATGTTTTAGAAAATTTACATCAATATATTGTTTTCTCTGAACGAGTGAACAAGATGATTTTCACATCATTTGGTTGAAAAAAATTCTAGCCTAGCACATCCAATTCTCAACAGTCTTGATGACAAATGTTCTGTATGTGCTTCATTGCCTTATTTCAGTGACTTCAAAACTTTAGATTTTCAATAACCACGCATAAACATAGTTTTCTCAAAAACACAAACATGCACATGTTGCTTGCATATTATTGAAGCCCAATATGTGCTGATTACAATGTAATCTGAATTTAACCATTAAAATGTTTTAAGATACTGAAAAAAAGCACAAATGTCAGGGCATGTCAAAACTTCTTCAGGGCCCCAAAACACCCTCAGACCCCAGAGGGTTAAGTGCCTTATGGAAGTAAACCTTTTTTCTCCTATGTTAATAGGGTTTTTGATTATTTGTATTTTATTTACAACACATAATAATCAAAATATAAAATATAAACATAATGAAGGTCAAAGACACATTACTGAGCACACTGATTTAAACAGAGACTTGAACAGACATTGCGTCATTCCTAAAAACGGATCATGTTCAACCAGTGAAACAAATAAACCATACATGTCAGGGTTATGGACTGTGTTTCCCTAGTGTTTTTCCCCCCTGTGGTTCCTTTGATTTGGTTTATTCCTGTATCTCCCCCTATTGTTCAGTTTGTATTGGTTTCCCCTGTTGCCCATATTTGGACTTCCCCCTCGTTATCCCTGATTGTTATCACCTGTCTTGTTAAGTTGCCACTCCCCTTTGCTACCCTTTAAGTAGTCGTTTGTTTCCCAGTTTCATGGTCCGGTCATGAAGTTACTTCATGAAGTTGTTGTATTCCTGGCTTTTTGTTTGTTTATTAAAGTATTTTGTTTCTTTATTACTCCTGGCTCCTGCGTATCTCTCTATGGCTGCTCACCCACAGCATGTCGTGACAGAAGACCGGACCATGAAGATGAACTGGGCTGAGGACCTCCTCATGAACATCCAGCAAGGTGAGCGTTCGCTGGAGGAATATGTGGAGGAATTTCTGAGTGTTTACCATCTGGTGGGATGGAGCGAAAAAATGATCAATGCATGCTTCCAGATGGGACTCAAAGACGATTATTTATTCCAAGTTATTACTCCAAAGGATTGCTACCGTCCCGTAGCAGATTTTGTCAGTTTTTTCTTGATCTATGTGGTTCCGAATTCCAAGTTGAGGTGGAGGATGGTAATCCTTCTCCCATCTGGAAGCATGCAATTGCCTCATCTCACCAACAGCCTCCCTCCATGCCTCCTACGTGTTCCCAAGTCCTCCATAGTTCCACGATGATCCTCAGCCCTGTACCTCAGCCGGCCTCAGAGTCTGCACCCAAGATAGCTGCCATGCCAGAGTCTGCACTCAAGATGGCCGCCACGCCAGAGTCTGAGCCCAAGATCGCCGCCGCGCCAGAGTTCCCGGGAAAGATGTGTCAGTGCCTCCCGAGCGCCCTCCTGTGTCAGCTCCTCCCGAGCGCCATCAAGTGACCGCACCTTCAGAGCGCCCTCAAGTGACCTCGCCTCCAGAGCGCCCTCAAGTGGCCGCGCCTCCAGAGTGCCCTCAAGTGACCACTCGCCCAGAGCCCGCTCATCCAGAGTCTCCGCTGGTGCCGTCCAGCCCTCCAGAGCCCGCTCGCGCCATCCAGAGCCTAAGAGACTCAAGAGCTCCCTTCAGAGCCCACTCCTCAAGAACGCCCTCCAAAGACTATTCTGGCCTGTAATCCCCTAATTGTCCCCAAGAGGCTATATGCCTGCAGCCGTAGGGGCCGGGTTGAGGGATGAGCTCAAGGCTGTGGAGGCTGACCCGCCATGGCCTCCTGAACTGTCTGCTCGGCCATGGTCTCCTGAACTGTCTGTCCGGCAATGGCCTCCTGAGCTTGTTGATCCACCATGGCCTCCTGAACTGTCTGTCCGGCCATGGCCTCCTGAGCTCCCTGATCCGCCATGGCACCCTCTGCTTCCTGATCCACCATGGCCTCCTGTGCTCCCTGATCCGCCATGGCCCCCTGAGCTCCTTGGTCCACCCTGGAGGCCGTCCCTGTATCCTGTGTCTCCTGTGTCCCTGCCTATCGGCCTCCAGGGCGATGAGTTACTTTTGAGTTACTTTCATCAAAATATACACAGAAGAATGACTACGCATTCTAAAATGCCAAAATTTAACTTATTGCTGTACATTGTAGATCCAGTGAAGAGTAATTTGCTATAGGTCTACATAGCATAAAATTATAAAATCGTATTAAGGCACAAGTATGTAGGTCTACATTGATGTTACGTTGTAGTTTAGGTAAAACACAGATAAGCACAAACCACATTATTACATTAATAAATAACACCGGTAAATAAAGCAAAATGTTATAATGTACAAACAATAAACACAATACCTAGCATATAGGCTATTTTAAACGGTTTTCAGAACAAAACAAGAATGAAGAATAAGTTGCTAAACAAGCCAAAACGAATTAAGCTACTTTAACGTGAAACTGAAGGCAAACGGCATTGTTCTCACGCAGCCTACCTCTCTCATTCGGCATGAATCCAATTAAAGGTGTCCATATTCGCAATGTATTTGAATGGCAAACTATTATGTAAACCAGGCTTTGTGGTTAACACGCTTAAAAAACATCCTCCTCACATGAGCGCGCCACACAAAAATTAACCAAACTCAGCAGCATATATGTGACTAATTTTTTTCTTTCGTTTTGTTAATCTGTTAATTAGGCTATTTAAGTCAAATATATTATGCATTTTAATTCATTTTATATATAGACTATGATTTAATAAAAACTGATTTTGTTGTTTTTAGTTAAACTTAATTTTTGTTGCTTGTCTGCGCTTGTTCGCAGCTTTCTTTCTCTTCTCCGACTGCACAGCTCTCTTCTTTTATCTGAGTGTTAGTGGCACCAGCCCAGGTGTTTCCAGTCCATGTTGAGAGTTTGGTGTCACACATAGATTGCACCTGTATGCATTCTTGTCCTTTTCTCTGATAACGGGAGTGCGTCCATCTCACAAATAGAGTCCGTCTCAGTCATCTCAACCATCAAATTCCAGCAACAGGAAATAGACAAACAATTTTACACAGATTTTTTTCTCTGGTGCAGTTTTGTGGTGTTGGTAAATTAAGTACATTATTTTGAGATTGAGAATGAGTACAATATTACAAAAATGTATTAATAATGCGTTATATTACATCATTACAGCAAAAAGTTATATACTATTGTAATATTATTACTTTTGTAATGCGTACTCTCAACACTGATCCTGTTACACTGACAGTGACTCGCATTACTTTTATATTGTATTGCGTTATATAGAGCATAAAAACAATAGCATGTTAACTAATGCAAATAAGAAACATTACTTACTCATCAGAAATTATGTCCTTAGCTGGCTCAAACTGTGGATCACATTGTGTTCTTCTTTTGAGGTACACTGCCCTCCAAAAGTTTGGAAACACCCCTGGCAAAGTGTGGTTTTGGACGATATTAGCACAAATCCTTATCATTTTTTGGTGCAAACTTACAAGCTGTGCAAATCCTATTTAAAGAGAAAACAGTCATCTGGCATCATGTCTGTCATGGAATGGCCTCCCCAATCACCCGACCTCAATCCAATTGAGCTACTATGGGAGGAACTGGACCGTGATGTCCGTAAGAAGTGTCCAACCAGTGTGAATCATCTTTGGGCAATCCTTCAGGAGGCTTGGAGTAATAACAATAATATTGATAATAATATCAAGTCAATGTTTGAATAAACTGACAGTTCGGATGCCCAGATTACGCAGAGCTGTAATAGCTGGTAATGATGGATATTTTGATAAATCGAATTCGAAGCACTGCTTCGTGAAGCTTGGAAATTTCTGTGAATCATTTGTTTCGAACCAGTGGTTTGGAGCACATATGTCAAGTCATTCACCTTTATTTATACAGCGTATAAATATTATCAAATTGCCCGAGTTTTGAGAATGCAGGACATGAAGAACTATAATGTGATAAGAGCTCGCTCAAGTACTGAGGAGCTAAACCATTGAGGGCTTTATAAGTAATTAGCAAGATTTTAAAATCTGCACAATGTTTAATAGGGAGCCATCAAGTATTAGACAGTGTTTTAGGTTATAACATGCACAGGTTTTAGGTCGAATAATTACCACCTCTTTTTTTTCTAGAATTTAGCAGTAAGAAGTTATGCATTCCATTAGTTTTTCAAATTGGTATGTTTCGCCGGGCTGCGAAGAAATATAGAGCTAGGTATCATCAGCATAACAGTGAAAGCTAACACCATGTTTCCTGATGATATCTCCCCTAGGGTAACATGTAAAGCATAAAAATAAATGGCCCTAGTACTGAGCCTTGAGGTACTCCATACTGCACTTGTGATTGATATGATACCTCATCATTCACTGCCACAAATTGATGGTGGTCAGATAAGTATGATTTGAACCATGCCAATGCACTTCCACTAATGCCAACATAATTTTCAAGTCTATTCAAAAGAATGTTGTGGTCAGTAGTGTCAAAGCACTAATGGAGAGATACAACCATGGTCGGATGATAAGAGCAGGTCATTTGTAACTCTAATGAGAGCAGTCTTAGTACTATGATACGGTCTAAATCCTGACTGCAAATCCTCACAGATACCCTTTTTCTGTAAGGAGGAACATAATTGTTCCTTAATGACCTGGCCTTCATTAATGGATTGTCAGGCTGCATTAATTGGGTCAACCGGAACCGGGACACCTCCTATAACATCTGATGTACTTGTTGCATCATAAGAAGAATGGCATCTACGCTAATATTAGTCTGTTTTGTTCTTATTTAGAGGTCACCTTAGCAGCCAGATCCAGTCTGTATCCAGATTAGATTGTCACTGCAGTCCGCCAGATCCAGTCCATACCCAGCTTAGATGGTGGATCAACACTTAGAGATGACCTCTACAGCCCTGAATGTCAGCAGAGACCACATCAACTGGATGAGCCCTGGAGACTGATCATCAGTAAATAACTCCTCACCCAGACGGCCGTTGGCGCATGTAGTGTATTAAAAGGGTTAAATGAAGCGCTACAGCACCCCCCGGAGGAATGTTTTTCTTTACTGTGAGCTAATTGAAGACAAGACGTGTTGTTGTGCAGTCTGTTAATAAATGTCGTCTTCTGGATATTACAATGTTTCTGCGAGTCCTTAAATTTGTTTCTTCCTCATTCCCTGATGATGTTGCAGCCGCACGAACACAACAATTTGGCGATGAGGATGGGATGAGAGAGGAAGTAGCTCAAAGTGAGTCAGACTAGAAGCTGGTGTAATACAAGAAGATGGCAGTGTTTAGCTCAGATTCAGGCCTGTGTTTCATAGAGGCTAAAGAGAGCTTCACAGACTATGAGGAGCGTTTTGCACAATTTGTGGAAGCCAACGGAATTGATGAAAGCAAGCAACGCGCTGTCTGTGGTAGGTGCAAAAACCTTTTCATTGCTTACGGATTTACTGGCACAGAAAAGACCGTCTGAGACACCACTAACCAACATTTTGAAAGCGCTCAGAGACTTCTATGTGCCCAAGAAAAACGTCTTGAGCGAAAGATCATTAGCCGAATATTTGGCCGCTTTAAAGGGATTAGCCTCCACCTGTGAGTTTGGCGCTTCGTTGGAGAAACAGTTACGGGATCAGCTCATGTACGGAATATGCAGTAAGGATTTACGAGCCTGGCTTCTGAGTGCAGCTTACAGTGAACAGTTGACCTGGTCTAAAGTATTGGACATTGTGAATAATTTTGAATGTACTGTTTCAAGTTTAAAAGCCTTTCAGCATGCACCGATGAGAACCGACAGCGTGATTTACGCTAAGCCAGAGAGAGAGCCCCCGGGAGCAGAGGAGAGAACGCCAGGGAAGAGCAGACGCGATAAGAGCGAATTAATCCCCTGTTACCGTTGTCTGGGAAAGGGACATGCTGCGTCGAACTGCAAGTATAAGGATTTTTAATGTTGAGCCTGCGACAAAAAGGGACATTTAGAACGTGCCTGCCGAAATGCCACGTGTAAAAAAACAACACGAGCCGCAAATAAGCCAGCTTGGGAACGCGAGACGAAATACATCTCGACGGAAGGGGGCAGCGAGGGAGAGATCGTGCCGCGGACAACAAAGGGAGTGCTGTGCTGTCCTTTAAAGGCAAAATGGAGTGCCAATCAGCTATCGCGACCACCAGACTCAGATGCAAGGGATGATCTGAACCAGCCCACTGTGGAAGCTGAGCTGCAACAGTCAGAGACTAATAAGGACTATGGACTGATTGTGTTAAAGGGGAACAGTGAGTATGTAAAACCCTACATGGTGATAATCAGATGTAATGGTGTTAAGATAAAGATGTAGGTTGATATAGGTGCAGCCATGTCCATCATTTCAGAGACATTGTACAGAAAGAGGTTCAAAAGATGGAAACTTCAGCCATGTGAAGTAACTTTGAGGACATACTCTTCAGAGCAAATTCCACTGTTAGGTCAGTTTCAGGTTACTGTGAAATGCAAAGAACAGACAAAAACCCTCGTTTTACTGGTGTCTAAGGGTAAGGGGCCTAGCCTCATGGGTAGAAACTGGATTCAGCACTTACATCTAGACTGGTCTAGAGTGAACCATGTAGCTAACCCAGTAAGTGAGCTTACAGAGAAATACGCTAACGTGTTTAATTCAGAAAAGGGGGTAATTTCAGGTGTACGGGCCAAATTGCAAGTCGCTGAAAATGCCGTTCCAAAGTTTTGCAAGAGTAGAATGGCTGCCATATGCCATGAGAGAAGCTGTTGATAAACAGTTACAACTGTTAGAGAAGCAGGGTGTAATTACACCTGTGGAGTACAGTGAATGGGAGGCACCAATCGTGTGTATACCAAAAACAAATGAAGAGGTGCACATTTCTGGCGATTACAAGGTCACGATCAACCCGTGGTTAGCTGTTGACAAATATCCCTTGCCAAAACCTCAAGATCTGTTTGCGTCGTTGGTTGGAGGTAAACACTTTACCAAGCTAGACTTAACTCGGGCTTACCAGCAGGTAGAGTTAGACCCAGAATCTAAGCCTTATCTGATTATTAACACTCAAAAAGGATTATATCACATGAATCGGTTGCCCTATGGTGTGTCTAGCGCACCTGCAATCTTTCAACATATAATGGATCAGACGTTACAAGGCCTGTCAAATGTAGTCTGTTATTTGGATGACATTCTGATCACTGGAAAAAACAAAAGTGAACATTGGGAAAATGTTGGACAGGTGTTTCGAAGGTTACAAGAAAGAGGGATTAGAGTGAATAGGGACAAATGTGTGTTCTGTCAGCCTCATGTAACCTATTTGGGGCACCGAATTGATCAGGAAGGTGTGCACCCAGTACCGGAAAAGGTTGAGGCTGTTGAAAACGCCCCCGCACCCAAAAACGTGACAGAGCTTAGAGCTTTTTTAGCTTTACTCTCGTATTATGGAAAATTCTTGGAAAACTTGTCGACTGTAATTAAACCGATGACGGAACTATTACACAAGGATCGGTTTTGTCTTCTTCAAAGGTGCTGACGCATTTTGACCCTCAGTTACCCATATTGCTAGCGTGCGATGCATCTGCATATGGAGTAGGGGCAGTGATTTCTCATCAAATGTCTAATGGTTCGGAAAAACCCATTGCATATGCTTCTCGCACTCTGAGCAAGTCGGAATTGAACTATTCCCAAATTGAAAAAGAAGCCTTGGGCATCATTATTGGCGTGCAAAAGTTTAGAGACTATTTGTACGGCCGAAAATATTTGCTCATTATGGATCATCAGCCTTTGGTTAAGATTTTGGGACCAAAAACGGGAGTGCCAGCTTTAGCAGCTGCGCGGTTACAAAGATGGGCATTGCTTTTGGCGGCATACCAATATGACATTAGATATAAATCTTCTGCATTGCACGCAAATGCTGACGGGCTTTCGCGATTGCCCGTGCGAAAGACCGGACAAAAGTGTAATACAGAATTTAAAGTCTCATTTATCGATGAAAATTCCTATAGCTGAAAAAGACATTAAAATTGAAACTGAAAAAGATGAAGTTCTGAGGAAAGTGAAACTGTTCACATTGAAGGCTTGGCCAAAATTTATGGCAGATGAGAAACTGAAACCATATTGGTATAGACGTCAAGAGCTCACAATTGAGAACGATTGTCTACTGTGGGGTTTACGGGTAATTGTACCAGACTCACTACGACCACAACTCTTAAAAGAACTACATGAGTCACATCTAGGGATGGTCAAGAGTAAGACAGTAGCCCGTAGTCATTTTTGGTGGCCTAAATTAGACGAAGACATCGAAAACATGATTAGCCAATGCAGAGTATGTGCATTAAACCAAAAACAGCCTAATGTTGTGTCTGTGCATCCCTGGAAATGGCTGGAACATCCATTGGAGAGAGTTCATGTTGATTTTTGTGAAAAGGGAAAGCACCAATTTCTCTTAGCTATGGATGCCTATTCTTGTTGGCCAGAAATCAAGCTGATGACCACTACCACTGCTAAAGCAACTATTGAGGTTATGTGCAGTATGTTTGCTAGCTATGGATTACCTAAAGTAATCGTTTCTGATAATGGACCTCAATTTGTGTCCAGGGAGTTTGAAACCTTTTTGGAAAATAATGGAGTAAAACATGTCAAATCGGCATCTTACCATCCAGCCTCAAATGGGTTGGTGGAAAGGTTGGTGCAAACCTTTAAACAGTCTTTGGACAAACAGAAGGAATTGGACATTACACTTCAGTGTTGCATTGACAGATTTTTGTTCAGTTACAGAAATGCTCCTTTGACATTGACGGAAAAACCTCCTTCTGAATTGTTTCTGAAAAGAAAGATTAGAACGAGGCTATCTCAGATACAGCCACGGTTCTCTTCTCAAATGCAAGAAAAGCAGCAAGTGCAGACAAGTTCTGCTCGTGTGAGAGCATTTTACCCACAGCAGAAGGTACTTGTGAAGCAATTCAGGGGAGGGGAAGAAAAATGGAAGTTAGGAGAAATTGTTGCAAAGTTATTAGTCTTTTACTGGCCTGTTTAGACAAGCTCTCCATAAAACAATTAAAACAAGCCCTGCAAATTAACCTCCTGGGGTCGAAGGGGACGCCGCCGTCGCAAGTTGCATGTTTTAAAGAGAGGAGCAAAAAGAACCTAAAATGCTCGGTAATTTCTGATCATACATATAAGAGAAATACATTGTTTAAATCTGTAAAGGGTCTACTTTAATTTGTGTACACTCTCAATATCAGCAAAACATTATGCTTTTGCAAAACAAAGAAAATCAACAGGGTTCGCATTCAGCATTCTCAGTCTCCACACATATCTTTTTGAAATGCGTCTTTTAAATGAACGAATGCTTCGCAATTACGTGACACACACGCATAAGATTTTATAGATAATTTTAGATGAAGTAACTCTTGCCAAAAACAAATATTCTCTGATGAAGTAATCCGTATAAAACCAACACGATGTCCAGTCTCTCCTGTCTGCTTCATTATTTTTAATTAGATCACGCCCACAAGCTACTCTCGCTTTTCATATTATAATCGTCCACGCGAGGGCGCCGCGCCAAAAGTAGACGCCCACATCACAGTAAACAAAGGAGAAAGACATTTTTTTCAAGTTCATCTGGGCTACTTTGTACTTTCTGGAATAAGACACGCTGTCAGGAATAAAACTTACTTCAGAAGATGAACATTATGTGAGACACGGCGTGATCCAGCAGAGGAGATATTTACATGAGTAAGTTTTTTTTTCTTTTATTAGCCTACTTGTTAGTTGTTACTGTGACAGAATGTGCACACATTTTACCAGTTAAGACTTTTTGCAAACTATAATTCCAGACTACAGCAAGGGAAACATTATAAAGTATGTTTCATTTCACTGCATCTAAATGTCTCACGATGCCAGGATGTTTTTAATAGTCTATACAATAAAGAATGATGCAATATAAAGGTAACAGTGTTCACATTTAAGTTTAACAGTTATAATATAGTCTAGTATCTTTGTATTGTATAATACACACATAGCATGCTTATGTTTATGATTATAAGATCATATTATTTATTTAGTTATTAATGTATCTTCCAACAATAGGATGTAATATGAGGGTTTATACTGAGTGTATGTTTAGACAATATGTATTAGTAATACTGTGTTCTCGAATGGATGTTTAACGCGATAAACAATTATTATTAGTTTCTTAGATATAAAATGTCCTTTTTACGTTAGTACAAATGCGTGAGTCTATGACTACAAAATCATAATATATATATAAATAAATAGTATGATGCTCCTGATATTAACATGCTCACAGATGTTTTGTTTTTGTTGTTTTTTAGTGATCTCAACATGCTATACACTACCAGCCAAAGGTTATTGAATTTTTAAAAATACTTTTTTAAAGAAAAATAATTATCTTCTGCTCAACAAGCCTGCATTCATTTGATCCAAAATAGAGCAGTAATATTGTGAAATATGTTTACTATGTAAAATAACTGTTCACTTAAAAAAAAAAAAAAAAAAAAACTTTTAATAAAACTTTTTAATAAAACAAAGATTGGCAGGTAGTGTATGTGTTTTCTCCATTGTAGCGATTTATAGCTCAAAAGGGAAAATATTTATGATTAACCATAACTGGTTATAATTAATTATGAATATTTAGATTAGATCTCAGAAGTAACTGTAGCAGAATTAATATTACAATTATTTGATCTGTTCGTCCGCTGAATAGACAGTATAATCATTTATCAATTCTAGGAAAGATTATGTTTCTGGCCAAGAAAGAGTAACCTTCCTACTTTTAGTCAGTACTAGCAGTAACTTAGTAAGTTCCACATGTAGCATGTAGCAAAATCGGACATTCAGGGATTTCGAATAGTGAGCAGCACACAGAGACAATCAATTGTGAAAATACATTTAATAAATTAATCTACAGTGAACGTACAACTAAACTAATAAAAACACATAAATGCACAAATAAAGGAATTAAGTGAGGAGAAAGAGAGAGAGAGAGAGAGAGAGAAGAAGAAGAAGGAGAAGAAGAAGAAGAATGGTAGTATTTAGTATCAAATAACCACAACCGAATGAGAATCATCAAAGAATCAATTCACCTTAAAAAGGGGCTCAACTTAAACGCATCTAAAATAGCTGTAAATAGATACTTGCATTGGCTTTGTTGCTGAACAAGAGTCCTGATGCGGTAAACAATGGAGGTTCTTGATGGATTCTTTTAGGAGAGTGAGCTGGAAGTTTCTGTAGTTCTTCTGAGGATAGGAAAATCCACAACGAGTCTACAAAGTTATTTGAAGATAAAACTACCGAAAGTTAGACTCAGTGATGAGTTTTGGAGTAGGTCCAGAAGGTTCAAGAGGTTGAAGAAAAAGCTGAAGAGACAAGATCTGCTTGAGCCCAGGGGCCTCATTTATAAAACTTTCTTACGCACTGATTTGATCTTAGAGTGTTCGTACGATCAAATCCACGTCAAAGTACAGATTTATAAAAACCGTCTTTGACGTGGAAAAGTACTTATCTCCACGTCAGATTCCAGCTTGGCGTACGACCGTTTCCTTGTGGTAATGCCTGGTATTGCAGATAGCTCAGCCTCACTATAATTTGATTTCTTGCGCTCCTTTTTACTTGCCATTGTCACAGAGTTTTTGCTTTAGGAATGAGCTCATTTTATATGTTAATTAATTAAGCAGGGGCGTTTCGACGGCGGAACATTCAGCTGCACACAATTCCACGATCATTTGTGATTTATAACCGAATGACTGGCGTACGCATGGATTTCGTGCGTACGTTCGTTTTCTCTGAATCGCTCTTACGATCAAATAAAAAAAAAATCTTAGATAAAATCAAGGATGGTTTCTACGCAAGTCTTTATAAATGAGGCCCCAGATCTTTTCAAAGTTTCCCTGTCACACCCACGTTTGGGTGGACTGGCCAATCAAAAGCTTGGATTTTTGAGCGGGACAACTTTCTTTGTCTCCACATTATGGCCCATTTGCATGTTTATGGCTGGTCTGTGAGATTGTTTCAGTTTTACCCAAAATACAGTGTAAACAATATGATGCATCTTATAATCACATAGCATACACAATTGTTTAGAAAATGAAGAGCAGATCATTTTGGTACCAAGAACGAAGCGTCTAGAAGATATTAAACCAAAGATACATTCATACACAGGAATATAAGCATTCAAAGGGTTAACTAATACAGATAACTAGGTAACTAGGCAAATATGATAGGGAAACATACAAACAACACATGCATATACCAGATACATTTGTGACCGATTAATTTTAGGCTAAATAAGGAGAAAGTCTTTGTGTATGTGTGTTTGTGTATTGTAAGGTAGTCTGTGGCCAGACGTCTCGTGCCTGGCACCAAGTGGGTGATGGTCTCCTCGTTGGAATCCCTTTGAAGTCCAATGGGGAGACGAGTTGGTCTGTTTAGCATCTACGTGGTAGTGAGGAGGGAACCAGGGGCCATTTAGCACCCATATAAATGTAGAGGGACAAGCTATCTCTTTAATTTATATGCAAATGTCAAAAGGCTAACAGGGTCTCTGAGGCATATGGCCTAACTGTTATCACTGATATTAGGCAGACGCTACAGAATTCCCCCCTTTGGCTGACGAGGTTTGGAGGAAAACATCGTCAGACAACAGTTGTTGTGATGGTCGGATAGCAGGTGGATCAGGGTTATCAAATGGCAGGTGGATCATAATGGTCAGATGGCAGGTGGATCCTGGCAGTCAGATGGCAGATGGATCCTGAGCTTAGGTGTTACTCTTGGTCAGGTTCAGCATTGTCTCTGGCCTGGGTCCCTCTTTTCCGGAGGTTCCGCTTGAAGGTCCGAGGAAGGGCAGCCGTGCACCTGTTCATGGACCTTTGCACCCCGTTGACTCTGTTGAGCAGGACAAAGGCAAGGCTGATGGTTAGGGTGTATCCGATTGCTGTGGCGATGCACAGTGCCGTGTCTGCGGCAGTCCAGGCTCGGGCAACAGGGAAGTTGGTCTGGACCGGCAGCCGAGACAGTGCTTGGAGAGCCGTGTCGATTGGGGTGATGTCGATCACCTGGGACCCCCCTTCCTTAATGCTCAGCTCCAATTCAGGTTCCAGGGTGAGATTGTAGTTCCTGAAGAAGGCTGGGATCTCTACCTCAGACTGGTACTCTTCACTTGGGAGATGATACAGTGCCAGGTCCCCGAGGTGGAGGATAGCGCCCTTGGGTAATTGAATCCACATAGTCTGGTTGGGCAGGCTGACACGGGTGGCAGTGTCGTGCTGGTCATAAGTCAAAGTGGCAGTACGGATGGGCGTGTTGACAAGCCACTGATTTCCCACAATCTCTGCTTGTGTTTCTGTGACCTGGGTGCGAGGTTTGGCCTCGGCAGGGCAGCATGCATCTCTCTGCATGGGTTGCAGACCGCAGATTCCTTCAGTGTTGTCTCGGAGGAAAGGCTTGCTGGGGCAGAGATAGTGCACGTCTTTGGTCAAGGTACACATGCGCAGGTTTGGGGCCAGGTATAGCTGTGGGTTACTGTCGTGGTAGGCCACAACATCAGGGGTGTGTATCGTGACGTGAGTGTCCCCTCGCCAAAACCCAACATTAACAATGTCTTTGAGTCTGTAAATGTTGTTAGGTTCAACGATGGGCAGATTCAGGAGGAAAGCTAGCTCACCCTGTGCAGGGTCGACATGTAGCAGGATGGACCCTCCGAGGGAGTAGGCGAGGTGGACTTGAAGAGAGTCAGTTGGATGAGTAGTGACTGAGGACAACACCTTTTGTACTAGGCTCAGCAGCACCAGATACGGGGGAATCCTTCCCATGGCTAAACTGTCGATGGAGGAGATCACCTCTCGCAGCATGTCAGACATCAGTGAAGTGACTAGCTGGGTGTGGGCAACATCATTTTGTATGACTGAGAATAACTGCTTCATGGAGTTCACAGTTTGGTTCAGCAGGACACTGTGGGTGTTGAGAACCATCAATGTGCCTTTTAATGATTTGCCTATAGTTTGTAGGGTTTTACCCTGTAGTGTGAATTGTTCTCTCAGCTGGGGAATCTCCGTCTGGTTCTCCTTCATGTGTTGCCTCAGGGTAGACAGACTCACAGAATTAATGCTGGTGACCCCCAGGTTGAATAGGGTTCCAACAGCAGCAGCGGACCCGAGCAACGCTCCGAGGAACCGTTTGTTTCGCCTGTTGTGTCCACTTAAATCTGCCTGGGTAACCGTCATTTTCTGCAGCTGAGTGAGCATGTGTTTGGTGTCAGCCTCAGCGTGAACGAGGGCATTCTCAGTCCATCGGGCACCTCTCCAACTGTAGTGTGTAGCTGCCTGGGGATAGTGTGTTTTGTAGACGCTTCGAGGATCAAGTCTGACGAACACTTTCTGGGTGTGAGTCCTGCAGTTGGTGATGAGAAGTCCGGGCTGATCCCTCAGAACAATGCCTGAGGCTGGACCCGGTGAGTGGCTGTCCTCTGGTTAGCTGGAGACACAGGATGGAGAGCCACAGCAGCATCCTGATTCAGAGATAAAGGAGAAAGGCAGTAGATCAGTGAGGAAAGTTCTTGGCTGGTAAGGACAGTCGGTGTTTGTGAACTACAACAAGTCCTAGTTAGCACTAGCCCCCCCGCCCCCCCCCCTCCATCTTTCCCTGCCAGCAGCCACATGTCTCTTGATCTGGTTGCGGTGAACCCATTTGAGAACTGGTTCTTTCTGTCCCCGGCTGATCTTGATCCGGTATGCGACAGGGAAGAGTTTGTACACAATCTTGTGAGGTCCCGTCCAGTGTGGCAGAAACTTCTTAGATAGCCGACGTGAGGCAGTCCGAGGCGACTGTGCATAACTGTAGTACCACACCCTGTCACCCACGTTCAGTTCACTGTGTGATGCCTTCCGGTCATAGTATGACCGGGGGGGTATGACCGGGGGGCGCTGCACTGTGGCGACCTGTGGAAGCAGTAGCGTCGAAGTAGTAACACGTTTGTTTGTTTGTCTGCTTGTTCGTCCCTTTTGGATTGGATTGTGTATATTTGAACCATCATGATGATATATCGCACGTTTGTGAACCTGCTAATTATTTGTCTATTCCTCGGCTATTTTGCGAGAGGACAGCGTGGGAACAGAGAGCGGCTTCAATACAGTCGTGACTTCCTTGTGCAGTTCCGTGCTTCTGACTACGGCGTGTTGGATCAAATCCTCGACTGGCCTGCAGAAATCCTAAAGAGTGAGTTTCCCAGTGTGCGTACAGAAAAGACTGCTGGCCAGAAGGTGAGGAAACGGGGGAAGAAAGGGGGATTGCGGCAGAGATTACGTAAACAGCGATTGAATCGCATCCCACTCCCTTCAATAATCATGGCCAACTGCCAGTCTCTCAGGAATAAACTGGACGAATTACAAGCAAATGTCCGGTTTCTCTCTGATTATAGAAATGCATGTGTTATTTCCCTGACTGAGACTTGGCTTAAAGAACATGACTTAGACTCTGATTTGGAAATCGATGGCTTCGGTGTTCCAGTGCGGTTGGACAGGGATGCCGCTGTAACGGGAAAATCCTTTGGTGGAGGGGTATGCAT
Organism: Garra rufa; assembly: GCF_049309525.1. Classification (NCBI taxonomy): domain Eukaryota; kingdom Metazoa; phylum Chordata; class Actinopteri; order Cypriniformes; family Cyprinidae; genus Garra; species Garra rufa. The sequence goes on from NC_133384.1 coordinate 12,578,613, forward strand.
CTACGTTAACCAGCGTTGGTGCAGGTCTGTGATTGTGAGAGAATCTGTGTGTACTCCCGATATTGAACTGTTGTCGATTTCACTCCGCCCCGTTTACTTGCCCCGTGAGTTTCCACAAATATTTATTTCTGTTGTATACATCCACCCAAAGGCTAATGAGGAAAATGCCTCGGATATTTTATGTAAAGTGGTACACCGGCTTCAAAGCATCTCCCCTGATGCACCTAATATTGTGATGGGAGATTTTAATCATTGTAAAATGAAGACATCACTTATACATTTTGAACAATATGTGGACTGTCCTACCAGATATGGAAAATGTTTGGATCTTTGTTATGGGTCTATTAAGGGGGCATATAAGTCGTCATTAAGAGCCCCCTTGGGCAAGTCTGACCATCATGTTGTTTATCTAGCCCCTACTTATAAACCTGTTTTAAAAAGGGAAAAAACAGAGAAGAAATTAGTTCCTATTTGGTCTGAAGACTCAATTCAAGAGTTGATGGGATGCTTTGAATGTACTGATTGGGACTTGTTCAAATCCGAATGTACTGACTTAGACGATCTTACTGAAACTGTGACTAGCTATATTGAATTTTGTGAAGACTTGGTAATTCATAAAAAAGCATGTATAGTTTTTCCAAACAATAAGCCTTGGATTACTAAACAAGTTAAAAATTCTATTAACTTAAGGAATATTTATTTTAAACAAGGCGATAGTATTCGGTACAAAGAGGCTAATAAACAAGTTAGAAATGAGGTGAAATTAGCAAAATTGCGGTACAAGGAAAAGATAGAAACTATGTTTACAAATGAAAAGTCTCATGTAGCTTGGGACGGAGTGAAGTCTATTATCGGAATTAAACAAAAGAGAAAATGTATTAGTTTTGGAGGGAAATCTGATTATGAATTAGCAGATGCTTTTAATTCGTTTTATGTACGTTTTGACAATCATGATTTTTCAAGAGAATTGTTTGAATATAGGGGAAATTCTGTGACTCAGAACACTCCTGTTAAAATTCAAATTAATGAGGCTGATGTACGTAGCTGTTTTAGTCAGCTCAAGGTTAGAAAGAGTCCAGGTCCTGACCACATTGGTGGTAGGTTGTTGAAAAACTGTGCAGAGCAGCTTTCAGGGATTTATTCATTTATTTTTAATGAATCATTAAAATTTTCTAAGGTCCCTCGTTTATGGAAAGATGCCATTGTGGTACCAATTGCGAAAAAAAGAAATTCTTCTTCTCTTAAAGACTACAGGCCTGTTGCATTAACCTCCTTGATTATGAAATCTTTTGAAAAAATAGTAAGGAAGGAGATTTTAACCCTAACACAGCCAGCACTTGATCCTATGCAGTTTGCATATAGATCTGGTAGAGGAGTTGATGATGCCACTTGTACCTTGTTGAATATGATTTTAGGACATTTAGAAGGCAAGAAAAGTCATGCACGTTTGCTTTTTATAGATTTTTCTTCTGCTTTTAATTGTGTTCAGCCTCACATTTTGGCAAAGAAATTGATTGATACTTTTAAACTAGATCTAAATACTGTGTGCTGGTTGGTGGATTTTTTAACTAATAGATCCCAAAGAGTACGGGTCAATGGAGTGGTGTTGAATATTTTGATGTCCTCCACGGGTACGCCACAAGGTTGCGTTTTGTCTCCTCTTTTGTTTTCTTTATACACCGATGATTGTCGTAGTGTTTTTAATGGGAGACACATTGTTAAATTTGCGGATGACTCTGTGATTGTGTCTCTTCTCACTGAGTCTGAGCCAGATGTTGGGCCAGTGATCGATAATTTTATTCAATGGTGTGATGATTCATTTTTAAATATTAATGCTTCAAAAACAAAAGAGATGCTTATTGACTTCCGTAAGAAGAGCTCTGCACCTGTGTTGCCTTCTATCATAAAGGGACAGCAGGTAGAAGTAGTCAAACAATATAAATATTTAGGGACTATAATTGACGATAAACTACAATTTGAGGAAAACACCGATATAATTAGAAGGAAAGCTCTTCAGCGTATGCATTTTTTAAGGAAACTTCGATTTTTTAACATGGATGTTTCTTTTATGAAAATGTTTTACACATGCTTCATTGAAGCCATTTTAAGTTTCTCCATCGTCTGCTGGTATGGTAACCTTAATTTAAAGAACAGGAGGAAGCTGACAAGCATTGTGACAATGTGCAGTAAGATAGTGGGGACCGATTTAAGGACTATCTCACAGATTTATGAGTGCAGGACAATTAGGAGGGGCCAGGTAGTGCTTTCTGATGTTACTCATCCATTGTGTGCTGAATTTCAACCCCTTACTTCAGGGCGGAGATTTAGACTCCCCTTGTGTAAATCAAATAGATATAGAAATTCTTTCATACCGGCGGCAATTAAGTTTTTAAACAATTTTTTGTAATTTAAGGTAATTGATGTGTTGTGTTGTGTTGTTAATATGTGTATGTGTATACTACTGCTCCTACTGCTGTCTATACAAAGAATTGCCTTTAAGGACAATAAAGTTTAACTAACTATGCTTTCTGGCCTTCTGCGCTCTTTTGGAGTCGTTGCTGGGCAAAAGCAAATGTGGTTCTAAAATGCCGGTGAAGTTCATCAAGGTATTGATGAGTGGTGTAGGCTGTGACCAGGTTGGAGTCTCCTGGCTGGTACAGCAGGTGCAACGGCAATGTCATTTGCCGGCCAGTCATTAGTTCAAAGGGAGAAACACCTGTTGACTCATTTGGGGTTGCTCGGATGGCCATGAGCACCAGTGGTAGTTTCACATCCCAGTCTTTCTGGTTAGCAGACACATATTTCCTTAGCATGTGGACCACCGTCTGGTTACAGCGTTCCGCTTGGCCTGACGCGATTGGGTGTTGACTTATGTGCAGCTGTGCTTGTATTCCCAGAAGTTTCCAAATCTGCTGCATGATCTCAGCTGTGAAGTGGAAGATGTGATTCATCAGGAGGTATGCAGTGGTTTGGGCGGTTTCGTTAGGTGCTGGAAGGCACTCTACCCACTTGGTAAACTGGCATACAACTGTGAGGAAATATTTGTTGCCTCTGGTTGTCCTGGGTAGGGGTCCGACCCAGTCTATTTGCTGGTCTGACCAAGGAAATGTGACTCCTCTGCGCTGCAGTGGGGCTCTATGGTTTGGGTTTGTCGGTTGGAATTGACAACAAATGAGGCATCCTTTCACATACTCTGCTACATCTTGCTGCATGCCAGGCCAGTATGCCACTTGTTTAAGTGTCTCATAAGTGGCTTTTGTGCCATGGTGTCCCGCACATGCTGTGTTGTGGGCATACATTAACCAGACCCCCCTTTGGCCCTGTGGCACCACAAGCCTAGGCGCAGTGAGGTCATCAGGGACATACAACAGAATGTTGTCCAGTACACGCAGCATGGGTTTCAGGGCATGTAGCCGTTTGAGGGTTGGAGCGTTAGCAAGCTGAGCAGGTGTGATAGGGTGGTTCGAGGGGTCAGAGAGGTGGTCAAGAATAGTCTGTATTGTGGGGTCAGAAGCTTGCATGTCAGCAATGTCATTAGTGGAGATTTGGGGAGCCAGTGTAAGTGGCTGTGGGGCAGGAACGGTGTTGGGTTGAGTTCGTTTGCTGCGAGTTATGGCTGCCACGTTAAGGGTGGGTGGGTGGTGTGGTGGAGACCATAGCTCGCCGTGTAGCGCACCTGTTTTGGCAAGGGCATCTGTTTGGTCATTGAGGTCCTTGTCTGTGCCAGGTTGCTTTGAGTGTCCCTTCACCTTCTTCCAGTAGATGGTCATGTCATGTTTACTTGTGATGTTGTCACATGCCTGGAACAGGAGTCGGTGTTTCACTGGTTTGTTGTTTGCCGTCTTGAAACCATTCTGTTTCCAGTTTGGAAGATGGCATGTGAAACTAAGTCTGGCATAGTTAGAGTCTGTGCAAATGAGCAGGTCTCTGATGTTATGGGCTGAAGCTATTTGCAGGGTTATGAGGATAGCTGCTACCTCTGCATATTGTGAGGACTGGGGGCCCAACATGAAGTGTTGTGGTGGGCACGGTCGATCATTTAGCCAGAGAACACCTGCACCTGCCTTCAAGATGCCTTCGTGGTTGTAGGAGCACCCATCGACGTAGGCTGTGGGCATGCCTTGGCACACGCTCTCTTCGAAATACCTGTGGCAGGTAAGTGACTGTGGTGGGGGCTCTTCTGCTTCTACGACCACCGGTGGCGTGTCGTCGGAGCAGCTTTGGCAGGCCGCCAGGCCGTTACCCAGCGCCGACTTGTGGTTTTGGGCATATCGTGCTTCCACATTGCGCCCCTGGAGTGTCATTAGCCATGTGGCTATGCGGGAGTTTGTGACAACACCATCGCGGATGCGTTGGCTGTTGAGAAAGGTGACAGGCTGATGGCAGGTCTCTATGATCACTTTCTGTGCGCCGATGTAGTTGGAGAACCTCTGGATGGCCCAAACCGTACAGAGCAGGGCTTTCTCACAGTCTGAGTATTTGCATTCTGGTGCCAGCAGTGTCTTGAGGCAGTGGCTGGAGAATCCCGCATCAAAATAGAACTCCTTCTGTGGATCTGGGTAAGCCAGGCATGGGGCAGTGCACAGGTGTCATTTCAGTTCATTCATGGCATTTTGCTCAGTGTCTGTCCAGACAAATTGGCTGTCCTTTTTCAAGAGTGAAGTGAGAGGCCGTGCAATGTCTGAGTAGTCCTCGATGAACTGACGTGAATAGTTGCACACACCTAGAAAAGTGCCTAGAGTTCTGAGACATTGGAAGGTGGCTTGATGTTTTGAATAGCCTGAATGCGGCTGGTTTGTGGCTCGATGCCCTGTGGTCCGACTAGTAGACCCACATAGTTCACCTTGGTTTTGGACTGAGATGATGGTGATGATCTTGAAGGGTGTTGTTGAGACTGTGTGGCCTGAGCTCCCTTCTGGGATCATTGACGCTGGGATGGGTCCAATTATTGGTAAAACAAGTTCAAAGTCCTGAAAGTCATAACTCACAAGCCAGCCCAGACGATAGGCCTTAGGCACTCTGACATCCATTGCCATGCAGTTGTTGAAAAGGATGTACACTGCCCGAGATGTCACTTCCACCAGGGGTGTGGCTTCTAGAGTTAGGCCCAGTTCCACACACTCGGGTGAAGGCTGGAAGAAGCCTAGTGTGTGGCTAAGGGTCTGACCACATCGCAGGTTGAGTCGAACAGCGACCCCTTTGGTGTAAGCCGGTATTACAGTCTCTTGTTCACTGATTAGGGTGCAGGCCTCCGGGATGGTCTGGCCTGACTGAAGGTTCTCAGGGTTGACAGGAACAGTGGGGAACTGTGAGGTCATTGGAGCCCATATCACTTCATTGATCAGGTCCACATGAGCCCTGAGTCAAAACAAAATGTCCGCTCCGATGTAAACATCATGCGGTAGGTCTGGAATGACCAGGAAGTAATGAGTTAGGCACCTGTCATTCCACTTCAAGTTCAAGGCGCAGATGCTCTTGGCAGTCACCAGGGATGACAGGCCGGGGTTCAAAGCGAATCGCGTGCGTTTGCTAGCAGAGGGAATGTCTGTTGTGTGTCTCTTAAGAGTGTCAAACAGTGTGAGACTGATAACGGAGTTGTGACATCATTTAGCTGTAGGTCTGCCATAACTTGGGTGTTGCCTGAGTCAGAGTCTTTGGCTAGCTGGAGAGCACAGAGCAGTGACCTTGAGCCTGGGTCTTGGCTTGAGTTGTTCCCGCGGCTGGTGGCGGGACTTCCCGTGACCTTTGTGACATGGCAGTCTGTCTCGGGTGACCTTGGTGACTGGGGAGGCAGAGGCTCTCGCACTTGAGCCCAGATTTTCAGTTGTTTGAAATCTAGCAGGGGTTCAGAGCGGTCTAGCAGATCTTTGCCAATGAGGAGAGGATATGAGTCCATTGGAGATATGTAGACAGGGTGCACTACACTCATAGGGCCGATGGTCAGGTGAATGGGAGCTACCTGCTCAAGTTGGACCTCATTTTGGCTGTACGTCTGTACATTTAGAACACACCTCTGATATTTAAGAGTTCGATTCTGTCTCTTGGCTTCGGTCTGAAGCCTGTCAAAAAGTTGGATTGACATTAAAGTCAGATCAGCTCCAGTGTCAACAAGAGCTTCCAGTCTCACCTCATTTTCTAATGTGATGGCCAGGTATAGTTTCTTGGCCACCCCCCGTTCGATTACGTTCCCCAGGAGTCTTGGCACTGGGGCTTGCGTGGTGACTGGCAGGCAGTCGGGGCCAGTCTCATGTGGCTCGTCAGGGAGGCAGACCACCAAAACTGCGCTCTCTGGAACTTTGTGGTCCTGGCTGGAGGTGTGGTTCTGGATATCAGCTGGCTCTGGTGGTTTAACAGTGAGCTGAGATGGTCGAGTGATGTCATCACCTGGTGAGGGGATGTCTTGTTCTGTGGTTGACAGTGGATTGGCACTGATCTGGTTGTGAGGTTCAGTTTGTGAGTTTTCTGTGTGAGAGGTGAGGTCAGATTCGATGCCTAGTCATAATTGATCTGACTTATCCCTTTTGTCTTCCTTGTGGGGCTTTTTATGGATGAGCTCCCTTAAAAGTCTCATGATCTCTGCTGATTCAGACACATCAGCTCTGTCCGGCGCTGCTGATTGTACAGATTTGGGCTTGTCTAGTGTATGTTGAGAGGCGCTCTGCTGCTGGCAGTTCGAGCTGGCTGCTCGAGTCGATGGAGTTCGGCTTCCCTTGTACCGTCTCTTACCGTCCCTTCCCAAGTGGCCCCGCCCTTTGTGTTTGGGACTGGCTGTGGCTTGTCCCAAGTTGTCTCAGGGCGCCCTGTCCAGTGCTTAGGATGGGCACCACCATGGCCACGCTGCTCTCTGCTGGTGGGGAATGGCCTTGGCATGTCGTAGAAAGATTTGTCACTGTAGTGTTGTTGGGCGCCCTCTAGAGCTAGTTCTGATCTTTGGTCAGTGACCGGGTAGATTGTGGGGTTTTTCACAGTCTTTTCAGAAACAGCCCTTTGTTTGACATAGGCTTTGTGGGCTAATTCTCGCAGCTGGACATGCTTCGTGGACAAGCGAGGACCCCCAAGTGGTGACTCACAGTGGGGTGCAGGTTCTGAAGGAACAGTGATTTAAAATTGAAGTCATTCTCCATTCCGGGCTCGTTCCGTGCTCCGAAGTAGGCTTGTCGCAGTCTATTGTAGTACGCCTGCGTGGTTTCCTGACGGGCCTGTTTAAGGTCCATCACAGTAATCAGTCCTTGTTCTGACTCGGGATCAGAAAACTCCTTGATCAAAGCCTGTTGTAGCTGCTGGTAATCCTCTTTGACAGCTTCTGGCTGCCGGTCAAGGAAGCTCCGCACCTCACGGCTGGAAGTGATTCTGAGCAGATACAGTCTGTCTCGTGTGGTCACATTGGCCACAGCTTGCAAGTGAAAGTCTACGTCTTTCAGGAACGCATGCACATCATGGCCTCCGGCAGGGTTCGGGGTGAACATAGGAATATTTCTGGCCAGCTTATCCAGTTCTTTGGGGGCCACACCGTGACTGGAAGACAAGGTTCTTTGGAAAGGCTCCCACCCCCTTTCTGCTGTTGCGGGGTTCTAGGATGCTGGCAGGTGATGTCTTGAGAAAAGGGCTTTCACCCCCTTTCTGGGCTGAGAACTCTTGACTAGGAGGCATTGGTCTCCTGATTAGGGGAAATTCGGTGCTGTGCATTTCCCTTTCAGAGTCACTTTGCAGTCTATAGGCGTGTTTGAGTTCTCTGTGAACTATGTCAAGTTCTTCTTTCAAAAAGTCTCTTTGTTGGGACAGAGCCGTGATTCCAGCCAGGGCACTTTGCAGATGGCCTTCACAGACCTTGGCCTTGGCTTCTCGTTCTTTGAGTTCAGTCTCTGCTCTCGTTAAGAGAGACTCAGCTTGCTGGAGTCGTTCACTTAGCTCCTCTCTGGCGTCCTTTTCCTGCTGCTCTCGGCGTGCGGTGTCTACACGGAGATCAGTCAAGGCATTTTGGAGTCTTTCTACTTCCTCTTGTAGCTCTGAGTCCTTCTCGTCCGCCATCCTGCGAGTCTTTAGCTGGTCCAGTTGACTTTGAGCAAGTGTCAGGTCCTCCTGAGCCTCCTCAGCCCGGAGCTTTAGCGCTGCTGCTTCCTGTTCCAGGCGGGAGATGCTTGCTTCACTTAACTTTGCCTGAGCGAGGAGGTTGTGGGCTAGCGACCCGACAATCTTGGCGAGCTCTTTGTGGCTGTAGTCCTGCGTAGGATCGTGTGACATCAAGCCACTCAGGTTGTCGTCCAGCTGTTCCCGGCTCAGGTGCTGCAGGCCACCGGCGGCTCCAGGCAGAAGGGTACCCGTCATGGCGCTCAGCCAGGCCTCTAGGCGATCCCAGTGGGCATCAGAGCTGGACGATCGAGACATGGTGGCTCACTGGGGAAGAGAGAAAGACAGCACAGAGGGCCAATGCAAGTCCTTACAGTTTGAACGGCCTGCAATAGTATTAACTATATTTTCTTTGTACGGTTTGAGTACAAACAATTAGCGGAGAGTAGACCGGGCACCTGTTATCTATGCCGTGAATGGCCAGGTGTGTCTAATTGTTGTGGGGAGCACCTGAAAGGTTCTAACTAAAGATTGTTGACAGCGTGATCGTCTAACGACTTTGGTAGCTTGGGTTGCCAATCTATTACTCAGCCTTCCTTGATGATTCTCAAAGGTTCGTTCTCTAGACAAACAAAACAGTACAAAATTAGAAATAAAACAAACCAATAAATCAGAACACAGAGAAAGGTAGAGAAGAGAGCAGGTTTAAGCCTTTCGCTTCTGTTAGGGGTTATGACAGGGACTACAAAGTAGGGTGCGCTGCTGGATCATAACATCTAGGCTTTTGGCCTTGTAGCAGGAGCAGACTAAATAACTGAAGGACTGAGAAGAAAACCTAAGTGGGGTTTCACCAGCTTGGTGGATCTGTATTCTATTGGCTAGGCTTAGTGATGAATTGAGTGGTCCACTGACTTCACCAACTAAGCTCTAGGGGGAGTGATTCCTATAGGTATACACAAATGGCTAGATACAGAAATCAACTTTAAATTTAGATTTAAACTCTGTTTAAATTAAATTTAAATAGGTGAGCGGTTAAGTGAGAGAAAAGAGAAAGACGTAATAAACTAAAATAGGAAAGAAAAAAAATGCAAATAAAATTAAAGCTGCAAGCAGCGATGGTAGGGCCCTCGCACTCGGGCTCACCGCCGATCGGTGGTGAATGGTGGGCACTATGCTATTAACACAGAAAATGTAGGAGGAATATGTCAAAGTCATTGATATGTGCCAATCTTCCTTCTGCCAGCTGGTGGCGCTATGCTTATAACTGAATATTGGCATGCAGATGTGTTCAGGCCAGTGCTTTTATCAAACATATGAAGTTTGGTGAAGCTTGAACATGGCATGCTTGAGTGTAAGTCATGACATATCCTGCTGCCAACAGGTGGCGCTATTACAAAATATTGGCTTTTAGATGTCTTCAGGCCAGGACTATTGGCAAACATGTCAAGTTTGGTGCAAATTGTACATTGCATGCTTAAGTTAGTGTAAAACAAGTAATTTGCTGTTGCCAGCTGGTGGCGCTATGACTATAACTAAATATTGGCATGTATATATCTTCAGGCCAGGACTCTTATCAAACATGTGAAGTTTGGGGCTGATTGGACATTGCATGCCTGAGTTACAGTAACTTCCTGTTTCATTGCATTAAGAGTATGCTTTAGCACTTAGCTAAATGTTGCTAACATGTTTCTAGCATGTTGCTACCCTATTTAACACTTGTTGATATTTTTAAAATGTTGCTTGGCATCCACAACAGTATTAAACATGTGACTTCCTGTTGCCAGCAGGTGGCACTATGACTATAACTGAATATGGGCATGGGCTTGTGTTCAGACCAGGACTCTTATCAAACATATTAAGCTTGGGTCAGATTGGACATTGTATGCATGAGTTACACTTATTTTTCTTTGTATTAATATCATGCTTTAGCTCTCAGCTAAGTGTTGCTAGCATGTTTTAACATGATTCTAGCATGATTCTAGCCTATTTAAAACTTGCTGACGCTTTTTATTATGTTGCTAGGAGTCCGTAACACCATTAAACGTCACTTCCTGTTGTCAGCAGGTGGCGCTGTGACTATAACTGAATATGGGCATGTATATATCTTCAGGCCAGGACTCTTATCAAACGTGAAGTTTGGGGCTGATTGGACATTGCATGTCTGAGTTACAGTAACTTCCTGTTTTATGTCTTTAACAACATGCTTTAGCACTAAGTAAGTGTTGCTAGCATGTTTGAGTACGTTTTAAACTAGTTTAGCACTCAATGGCTTTTTTAGTGTGTTGTTAATAGTGTGTCACAGTGTTAAACATGTCACTTCCTGTTGACAGTAGGTGGCGCTATAACTATAACTGAATATTGGCATGTAGATATCTTCAGGCCAGGACTGTTATCAAACATGTGAAGTTTGGGGCTGATTGGACATTGCATGCCTAAGTTACAGTAACTTCCTGTTTCATTGCATTAAGAGTATGCTTTAGCACTTAGCTAAATGTTGCTAACATGTTATAGCATGTTGCTACCCTATTTAACACTTGTTGATATTTTTAAAATGTTGCTGGGCATCCACAACAGTATTAAACATGTGACTTCCTGTTGCCAGCAGGTGGCACTATCACTATAACTGAATATGGGCATGGGCTTGTGTTCAGACCAGGACTCTTATCAAACATATTAAGCTTGGGTCAGATTGGACATTGTATGCATGAGTTACACTTATTTTTCTTTGTATTAATATCATGCTTTAGCTCTCAGCTAAGTGTTGCTAGCATGTTTTAACATGATTCTAGCATGATGCTAGCCTATTTAAAACTTGCTGACGCTTTTTATTATGTTGCTAGGAGTCCGTAACACCATTAAACGTCACTTCCTGTTGTCAGCAGGTGGCGCTGTGACTATAACTGAATATGGGCATGTATATATCTTCAGGCCAGGACTCTTATCAAACGTGAAGTTTGGGGCTGATTGGACATTGCATGTCTGAGTTACAGTAACTTCCTGTTTTATGTCTTTAACAGAATGCTTTAGCACTAAGTAAGTGTTGCTAGCATGTTTGAGTACGTTTTAAACTAGTTTAGCACTCAATGGCTTTTTTAGTGTGTTGCTAATAGTGTGTCACAGTGTTAAACATGTCACTTCCTGTTGACAGTAGGTGGCGCTATAACTATAACTGAATATTGGCATGTAGATATCTTCAGGCCAGGACTGTTATCAAACATGTGAAGTTTGGGGCTGATTGGACATTGCATGCCTGAGTTACAGTAACTTCCTGTTTCATTGCATTAAGAGTATGCTTTAGCACTTAGCTAAATGTTGCTAACATGTTATAGCATGTTTCTAGCATGTTGCTACCCTGTTTAACAGTTGTTGAATTTTTTTAAAATGTTGCTAGGCATCCACAACAGTATTAAACATGTGGCTTCCTGTTGACAGTAGGTGGCGCTATTACTATAACTGAATACGGGCATGGGCGTGTGTTTAGGCCAGGATTCTTATCAAACATGTTAAGTTTGGGGCTGATTGGACATTGTATGCCTGAGTTAGAGTAACTTCCTGTTTCATTGTATTATTAGCATGCTTTAGCATATTAGCTAAGTGTTGCTAGCATGCTTTATTATTTTTGTAGCATGTTGAATATTAAGTTTGGGTCAGATTCTACATTATATACATGAGTTACAGCAATTTCCTTTTGTATTTGTATTAATAGCATGTTTTAGCTCTTAGCTAAGTGTTGCTAGCATGTTTTAGCATGTTTGTAGCATGTTGCTAGCCTATTTAAGACTTGTTAACGCTTTTCAATATGTTTCTAGGAGTCCGTAACAGTGTTAAACATGTCATTTCCTGTTGTCAGCAGGTGGCGCTATGACTATAACTGAATATGGGCACTGACGTGTGTTCAGGACCGGACTGTCATCAAACATGTGAAGTTTGAGGCAGATCGGACATCGTATGCCTGAGTTATAGCAACTTCCTTTTTCATGGCGAAACATCAAAGTTTGTCCGGCCGCCACGGACACGCCCTTTGACGAAAACTCTAAAGCTTCGCAATTTAACATCGCAAAGGCCTTATGATGACACTCAGCAAATTTGAAGATGATCGGATAAAAACTGTAGGAGGAGTTCGTTAAAGTATGAGGCCTGAAAATGGCAAAAACTGCACAAAAATCGTACAGGAAATTAAATATAACGGACTTCCTGTTGGGTTTCGGATGTTGCACCAGGAGACTTTTTTGTAGGTATTGGTGTGTTACATATGTGTACCGAGTTTCGTACATGTACGTGAAACGTAGCTCGAGGGGCACTCCGTTGAAATTTTATAGGTGGCGCTATCGAGCCATTTTGCCACACCCACTTTTGAAAACCATATCAGATGTAAATTTTCGCCAGGTCTGATGCGTGTGCAAAGTTTCGTGAGTTTTCGGGCATGTTTAGGCCCTCAAAAAGACTTTTCATTTTGGAGAAGAAGAAGAAGAAGAAGAAGAATAATAATAAACGGAGCAATTCCAATAGGGTCCTCGCACTGTAGTGCTCGGGCCCTAATAAATGTAATAACAGAAAATTAAGAAGAAAAAAAAACAATAATAAAACAACTAAATAAAACGAGAGGTAACCAGAATGGTGAGAATGATACAATTAAAAAGAAATAGAAGGAAAAATAAAAACATAAAACAAAATAAAATTCAAAGGCTTAAGGAGAGAGAAGTTACCTTAGCTGAGAATGCCCACAAGGTGAGCCCACCCGAGGTGAAATCAAGAGGGTAGGGGTGGAGTTTAAGAAGTGTTAGTCAGAAACTTAAACAGCCTGCCCTCTAGTGTTAGTCACAAGTACTGTGCCCTAACTCCGGTTGTGCTTAAATCTGAACACGTTGAGATCTAACGGCCGATTTATTGCAACCATCACAAGAACAATGTGTTTAGAACCCAGCGGATTCTTAGAGTTTGTGCAACTTAACTGCACAATTGTCCAGCAGGTTTACTTCGCTGCCAGTACACAAAAATAACAGGCTTCGCTGTTACAAATTTATCACTTGATCAAGGTTTCAAATCTCCCATTTACATTCCAATCAGCTATCGACCTGCAGTGTTCTTGTGATCAGATATGCACATTAGGCCAAAATTAGTAAGCTACTCTAATTATTGAACCTAAAGGGAGTGAGATCGTCTAGTTGAATGAAACTAACATGTAGTGAATTCAATCTAGCGATACAATCAAATACGGCCTTTTAAAACAAAAAGATGAAGAGAGGAACATCGCTCAAATCAATCTTTATCGCACTGAAGGAAGATTGCTTCGTTCCAACATGCGATTTTGATAATATTAAAATGTACTGTAAAGAGGTTTCTTCGTCTTTACAGAACTGTTTTAATATTATGAAACTGCAGTTTACTTTAACAATTAACAGTGACTAAATGCTGGACACATAGAGGCTGTTAACGTACAGTTTTGGAGTTGGCTTTAAGCCATCCAATCAGAAGAGTGAGTTCGTGTTGCGACTTGTCTCACTCTAAGCGCGCATAATATAAAACAATCACACAATTAGATTGACCCTGAGCTTGCTCATAAAACAAAATTTGACTGTTTCCGCATCCTCCACCAAATATTATGTAGCGATTTATAGCTCAAAAGGGAAAATATTCATGATTAACCATAACTGGTTATAATTAATTATGAATATTTAGATTAGATCTCAGAAGTAACTGTAGCAGAATTAATATTACAACTATTTGATCTGTTCGTCCGCCGAATAGACAGTATAATCATTTATCAATTCTAGGAAAGATTATGTTTCTGGCCAAGAAAGAGTAACCTTCCTACTTTTAGTCAGTACAAGCAGTAACTTAGTAAGTTCCACATGTAGCATGTAGCAAAATCGGACATTCAGGGATTTCGAATAGTGAGCAGCACACAGAGACAATCAATTGTGAAAATACATTTAATAAATGAATCTACAGTGAACATACAACTAAACTAATAAAAACACATAAGTGCACAAATAAAGTAATTAAGTGAGGAGAAAGAGAGAGAGAGAGAGAGAAGAAGAAGAAGGAGAAGAAGAAGAATGGTAGTATTTAGTATCAAATAACCACAACCGAATGAGAATCATCAAAGAATCAATTCACCTTAAAAAGGGGCTCAACTTAAACGCATCTAAAATAGCTGTAAATAGATACTTGCATTGGCTTTGTTGCTGAACAAGAGTCCTGATGCGGTAAACAATGGAGGTTCTTGATGGATTCCTTTAGGAGAGTGAGCTGGAAGTTTCTGTAGTTCTTCTGAGGATAAGAAAATCCACAACGAGTCTACAAAGTTATTTGAAGATAAAACTACCGAAAGTTAGACTCAGTGATGAGTCTTGGAGTAGGTCCAGAAGGTTCAAGAGGTTGAAGAAAAAGCTGAAGAGACAAGATCTGCTTGAGCCCAGATCTTTTCAAAGTTTCCCTGTCACACCCACGTTTGGGTGGACTGGCCAATCAAAAGCTTGGATTTTTGAGCGGGACAACTTTCTTTGTCTCCACTTTATGGCCCATTTGCATGTTTATGGCTGGTCTGTGAGATTGTTTCCTTTTTACCCAAAATACAGTGTAAACAATATGATGCATCTTATAATCACATAGCATACACAATTGTTTAGAAAATGAAGAGCAGATCATTTTGGTATCAAGAACGAAGCGTCTATAAGATATTAAACCAAAGATACATTCATACACAGGAATATAAGCATTCAAAGGGTTAACTAATACAGATAACTAGGTAACTAGGCAAATATGATTAAAAAACAACACATGCATATACCAGATACATTTGTGACCGATTAATTTTAGGCTAAATAAGGAGAAAGTCTTTGTGTATGTGTGTTTGTGTATTGTAAGGTAGTCTGTGGCCAGACGTCTCGTGCCTGGCACCGAGTGGGTGATGGTCTCCTCGTTGGAATCCCTTTGAAGTCCAATGGGGAGACAAGAGTTGGTCTGTTTAGCATCTACGTGGTAGTGAGGAGGGATCCAGGGGCCATTTAGCACCCATATAAATGTAGAGGGACAAGCTATCTCTTTAATTTATATGCAAATGTCAAAAGGCTAACAGGGTCTCTGAGGCATATGGCCTAACTGTTATCACTGATATTAGGCAGACGCTACACCATGTTAGCTCTGTCTTTGTCAGATCATTATGTTGCTCACATCTACTTGTTTCTTTGCATTTTCTGCTGTCCCCCGTTTTCCTGTGTTCAAGTTTCCTGCGACTGTTTTGGATATTGCACCCACGACATCTTGACTTCTGTGTTGTTTATTAATTTTGTTAACTGCACTCACAAGTGAATCTCAAGTTATTTTGCATGGTAAATAAATCTATTCAAAATAAGCTGCAAACACATTTTGTCCTTACATTCCTCCTTCATTCTTTCCTTAGTTCCCTCAGTCATGTATCTGACTGAATGGCTCATTATGCGGCTCATTATGCAGGTCTTTGTCTTCTCAGGTGTAAATCACAGCATTAATTATGATCATTCACGCCTCCTCGCATATAGTCATTCTAAACAAAAAGTGTCTTCAAAAAATTTAAATCAATATACTGTTTTGTGTAAACAAGTGAACTAGATGATTTTCACATCATTTGGTAGGAAAAACTCTAGTCTACCACATCAAATTCTCAAAAGTCTTGTGAACAAATATTCTGTATGTGTTTCATGACCATATTTCAGTGACTTCAAAAATTTAGTTTTTCACTAAGCATGCATAAACGTTGTTTAGCCAAAGTTAATGCTAAAAAGAAACGAAGACCAAATGTACGTAAGGTACGAGCGTTGGTAGCTACCGCAAATGCAGAAGGGTGGGACCCATCCACTTGGGATGGGAATATTTGGGATTCTGATGATGATTATAATACTGGACCAGACGAGGATGTCGGTCCAGATGAGGGATCTGAAATCGACCCTCCATCTGTTCAGGTTAAACCTATTCAGAAAAGGAGGTTAGTGCAGTGAGCGCTAGGTAATAACAGGCAAAATGTAATGGAAGATTACACTCACAGTGAACTTTCAGACATCAGAGAGCGAATGAAACAGAAATCGGGTGAACCTCTTGATCGTTGGCTTGTGCGCCTTTACGATCAGGGAACAAATCAGGTCAGAGTGGATAGTGTCGATAGCATGAATTTCTTAGATCTGTGTAATGATCCAGTTGTCCGAGCTGGTGTGAAAACTGAAGCAGAATCTCTTGATGGAGGTGACACTAGCCTGTTAATGATCATTGCTAATGCAATGTATCGGCACTTTCCAGATGAGGGAAGTTGGCCTGCTAAGGAAGGACAATGGCATACTTTGAATGAGGCAGTCTCACGATTAAGAGAACTAGCTATGCGAACATCTATATTGACAGGGCATGCGGGAGATTTGGATGACACTCCGCTAACAGTTACAATGAGAAATGCCATTATAAAGTGTGCCCCTTTATAGTACAAAGGACCAGTGATGGCTGTCCTTTTAGGAGCAGAGGACTGGACAATAAGAGCTACAGTCACCAAATTGCGAGAGCTAGGTGATTTAGGGGAATGGGAAAAGATTGAAAAACCACGATTTATTCCCAATAATGGTAACACAACAGGGAATCCTGGGGAAGGGACTCAGGAAGGGGGATCCGCCACAACCAATGAAACAGATAAGCATGGTGCAGTGTTGTGAGCGCATGTCCTTTAGTGAACCTGTCTGCAAATGTAATCACTCTGTCTCTAAGCTCAAGAAAATGGAAGAAGTACCTTCTTCTTCTTCGGAGTCCTCCTCCTCAGAGGGGGAACCTGAGGAAAGGGAAAAAGTCCTTGGGAGCAAATCGAAACCAAAAGGGAAAAAGAAAGGTAAAATGGGGAAAAATAAGAAAAATAATCTTTACCCGTGTAAAGAACTGAGCGAATTAGCTCAGCGTGGTCACTACTAGGAATCAGGTTGAGCCACCGCAATTTGTGCAACCGCTTGGTGGACCGCTTGGAAGACATTAGACCTTATGTGCCCCTTGAAATCCATTGGAAAACTAAAAATGTCCAAAATGTTAGGGCCCTTATTGATACGGGGGCGGAGGCCACTCTTATACATGGGAATCCAGCTAAATTTAAGGGAGAGCGAATGATTGTGATGGGGATTGGAGGAAAACCGATACAGGCTGTAGTCACTCGGGTGAAATTGAAAATAGGTCATTTACCTTCCCGTGAGTACGAAGTACTCGTCACCCCAGTTAAAGAATGGATATTCTAAGGGGGATGACATTGCATCTTGATGATGGATGTTTTAAATTTGGGGGCATGATTCAAGCTAGACCGGTTCAAGTAGGAAAAGTGCCACCTTTTCCAATTCCGTTGGTAGACAAAGTGATACAAATGAAACAGTACAGAATTCCTGGAGGCCATAAGGAAATAACAGATACTGTTAAAGACTATGTAGCAGCAGGGGTGTTGAAACCCATAACTACACAATGGAATAATCCCATTTGGCCTGTAAGAAAGTCAGATGGGTCATGGAGAATGACAGTAGACTCTAGGGTCTTGAACAAACACACTCCACCTCTGACTGCTGCAATATCAGACACGATTGAAAGAATTCAGAGCCATGAAGGGGAGTGGTATGCTGTGATAGATTTAGCTAATGCTTTCTTCACCATACCCATTCCTGAAGACAGGCAGGAACAATTTTCATTCACGTGGGATGGCAGGCAGTATACATTTACTAGACTTCCCCAAGGCTATTTACATAGCCCTACCATCTGTCATCGAATCCTAGCTGAACATCTGGATGAAGTAATTTGTTCTCCTGATGTGCAAGTTTCCCACTACATTGATGATGTCCTGATACAGGGCACTAGCCAACAGGTAGTCAGTGCAGTCAGAGTTGGACAAAATAATCTCACACATGAATTCTAAGGGGCGGGAAATAAATTTCAACAAGATTCAAGGGCCAGCTCAAACAGTTTTTAGGAATTCAGTGGAACAAGGGAGAGAGGGAGATTGTACCCAAAGCCAGACAGAAGATAATGGAATTCGCCACTCCACAGACAAAAACAGATGTGCAGAAATGTATTGGTCTGTTTGGATATTGGAGACATCACATTCCTCATCTCTCTCAGATTTTGAGTCCCCTTTACAAGGTAACTAGGAAAAAGTATGATTTTGTGTGGGGCCCTGAACAGCAGATAGCGTTCAACCTAGCTAAAGTGGCCATACAACAAGCAATGAGTCTTGCCAGGCTAATGGACGGTCCAGTAGAGTTGCAGGTGTCAGCCTCAGATATGCATGCTAACTGGAGTCTCTGGTAGAAACAGGAGGGAAAGAGGCGACCTTTGGGGTTTTGGTCTCGGAAACTTCCTGATCCTGAGTACGTTACACTCCATTTGAAAAGCAGTTGTTGGCATGCTATTGGGCCCTCCTAGAAACTGAACAGCTAACTCTCAATCATACTGTTTTGATTAGACCACGAAAACCTATAATGTCGTGGGTTAACAGTAATCCAAAAACCCATAGGATAGGGGGAGCTCAGGAATCGAGTATATTGAAGTGGAAATGGTATGTATCAGACAGAGCAAAACCAGGACAATCTGGAGTTTCAGTATTGCATGAGCAAGTAGCTGATGCTCCATAGCAAGGGGAAGAAATGGTTACACTTACCTGTGCAAAATTCCTCAGTAAAATGGGGAAAACCATACAATGAGTTGACAGACCAGGAAAAAGATCATGCTTGGTTCACAGATGGTTCTGCCAAACATGTGGGGGGTAAAAGATGATGGAAAGCAGTTGCTTTCAACCCCAAGAAAGAACAGATTTTGGAAATGACAGGGGAGGGGCGTAGCAGTCAGTGGGCTGAATTACAAGCAGTGGCTATGGTGTTAGAGCAGGAGGGAATTAGTGAGTGTCACATCTACACAGATTCATGGTCAGTTGCTAACGGCATGGCTGTGTGGATGGGTACGTGGCAGCAACAAAATTGGCAGATTCGAACAAAAGAGGTGTGGGGCAAAGATTTGTGGAATTTAATCTGGGAAAAAGTGAAAGTTGTGAAAACTTATGTTTCGCATGTTGATGCTCACACTGTACAACAGTCTGCAGAAGCCTTGTTTAATGCCACAGTTGATGCTCACACCAGAATAGATTTGAACACGGTTCAATCTCCAACCATGGGGTTGTCAGCCGCTACATGGGCTCATGTAAAAAGTGGACATCTGGGAGCGTCTGCAAATTATCAATGGGCCACAGATCGAGGTATCAGTATCACTATGGATAAGGCATGTACAGTTACTCATCAATGCTCCATCTGTCAGCATTACACTAAGAAAGATGTGCCACAGGTAGTCAGGGGACAAATATCCAGAGGTACTGAACCTGCACAGGTGTGGCAAATGGATTTCATAGGCCCTTTACCTTTCAGCAAGGGATGTAAGTATGTGTGTACGGCCGTAGACACATACTCAGGGGTACTGGTAACATTCCCATGTAAAAAGGTGAATCAGGTTTCCACTTTAAACACCTTACGGTTGATTGAACAGTATTATGGTATGCCTGTACAAATTCAGACTGATAATGGCACACGCTTCACGGGTAACAAGATAAAAGAAGCCGCAGGGTTAATTGAACGAATTAACAGATTGCTCAAAAAGCAACTGAAAACGTCAGGGGACAAAGGAGATTTGACAGGGTGGAGGGACCGTTTAGGAGATGCTGTAATGGTGTTAAATAATTGCCCTCTCACCAAAGGTCAGACTCCTCTCATGAGACTTAAAGTCCAACCTGTGATTGTGGAAGAGTGCCAATCACAACCTGTCCGATTCTGGCTCACTGATTCAGAGGCAAGATTACCCATCGGGGGTACACCAGGCTCAGCAGGCTTGGATTTGTTTTCACTAATCACCATAACCTTAAATCCACAGGAAGTTACATAGTGGAGACTGGAGTGGGTGTACAGTGTCCTCCAGGACACTACGGACAAATTTGTCCTCAATCAAGTTTAGCTTTGAAGGGGATCATTGTGTTAGCTGGGGTAATTGATTCCGATTACTAAGGGACTATTAAGGTAGTCCTCCAAAACACTTCAGAAGTATCACTGCCCTTAGATAAGGGGAGTAAAGTAGCTCAAATTCTCATTAAACCAGTTCATATGGGAAGTGTGAAGGAAATACAGGGTCGAAGGAAGTGTGAAGGGTCGGCAGTAACACATCCAGCACTATCATTCTGAACACGGGGGCCCCTCAGGGATGTGTGCTGAGCCCCCTCCTCTTCACTCTGCTGACCCACGACTGCACACCATTACACAGCTCCAACCTCTTCATTAAGTTTGCGGATGACATGACGGTGGTGGGTCTCATTAGCAACAGGGATGAGACAAACTACAGAAGCGAGGTCAGCCGCCTGGCCACGTGGTGCAGAGACAACAATCTCTCTCTGAATGTGGAGAAAACAAAGGAGATTGTTGTTGAATTCAGGAGAGTGCACACTCAGCATGCTCCTCTAACCATCAACGGTGCGTCTGTGGAGAGAGTGAGCAGCATCACTGAGGATCTCTCCTGGACAAACAACACCACTGCACTGGCCAAGAAAGCACAGCAGCATCTCTACTTCCTCTGCAAACTAAGAAGAGCAAGAGCACCAGCCCCCATCATGTACACTTTCTACCGAGGAACCATTGAGAGCATCCTGTCGAGCTGCATCACTGTGTGGTTTGGAGCCTGCAATGCGTCCTGCCAAAAAACTCTCCAACGCATAGTCAGAGCAGCTGAGAGGATCATTGGTGTCCCTCTTCCCTCCCTCCAAGACATCTACAGAACACGTCTCACCAAAAAAGCCCTTTGCATAGCAGCCGATCTCACCCACCCAATGCAAAGCTTCTTCAGCCTGCTGCCATCAGGGAGGAGACTGCAGAGTCTCCAGGCCAGGACCAGCAGACTGAAGGACAGCTTCACCCATCAGGCTGTCAGGAAGCTCAACTCTCTCCCTACTCTGCGCCCACTCCTCTCACTGCCCTCTTCTACCCCACAAACTTTCTAAACTCTGACACACACACACACACACACACACACACTGACCTGCACCAGTCACTTTGTGCAGCATTGGTCTGCCAACTACCTCACACTGCTCATAAGACAGTTACAAGACTGCTCTGACACTTTTACACATTTACAAGCTCTGTTGCACTATATTGTTTACATGGTTTGCACTCTCTACCATGTGCCCTTACTTGTATATTGTATTTTTCATTTTATATATTATATGTTTATTTGTATTTATTCGTATTTGTTTTTAAATTCT
This sequence comes from Garra rufa, assembly GCF_049309525.1. Lineage (NCBI taxonomy): Eukaryota > Metazoa > Chordata > Actinopteri > Cypriniformes > Cyprinidae > Garra > Garra rufa. The sequence goes on from NC_133384.1 coordinate 12,599,953, forward strand.
ACATTTGTATTTAATGTTACTGTTTGTATTTAATGTTACTTTTGTATTAATGTTACTTGTATGCACAATGGGTCTGAGAGTAACGCAATTTCAATTCTCTGTATGTCCTGTACATGTGGCAGAATTGACAATAAAGTTGACTTTGACTTTGAAATACCTAAACCCTCAGTGATAACAACAAGGGGGGATGGGGGATTTGGGTCAACTGACAAAAGTGGTGCTGAAGTTTGGGTTGGACAGCATGATGGTCCCCCAAAACCAGCAGAAATAATAGCAATGAGACCAGATAACACAGTTGCAGTGATGAAAGCAGGAAAAGAATGTTGGAAACATGTCTCTGCCAATAAATGTTATCTCAGAGATAACATTTGGAAAAGGATGTGTGTGTCTCTCTCTTGTGTGTAGGAAATGATGGCTGGCGAGATGCCTGAGCATGTCCGGAGATGACCCTTATTGGTGGCTGGAAGAAGAAAAAGAGACGGAGCTGATCCAGTCTACCACTGGCCTACCACAACTGCTGTCGACACACAAGGTTGGGCTCATCCTACCGATCAGATGTGATCCACCCCAAGCTGTTGGGAACCAGAGGGAGAAATTGCAGTTCAACTACAACATCATTTGGCGTAACCAGAGGAGGTTGGCTGACCATCAGGTGCGGAAGGTGATAAGATACCACTGCGTCCGACAGAGTGAGTGGTGGAAACAACAAAACACCTATCAGGTACTGGTCTAGGAGTTCTTAATACTATTGATAGACAAGTAACCACTAGTAAATTGTCAAAAGTGGGTAAATACACACATGATGCCTTACAAACAAATAGGGCAATGGATGCCACAAGGGATAAATTCACAAAAGTATCAAGCTTATTGGGATGTGATTTCTGCCCATATATTGAAACATTCTATTAATGATTTCCGCTGGAATAATGTATCAGAGCGGTTGAATTGGACAGAATGCAATCTCAATATGCTTTCAGCAAAGATGCAACTTCGTAATGTACAACAAACAGTGATGTCCTCTAATCAGAGGTGGAAAGTAACGAATTACATTTACTCGCGTTACTGTAATTCAGTAGGTTTTTTGTGTACTTTTTGTAATTTTACTTTTACTTAAGTACGTTTTGATTTAAGTATTGTACTTAACTACATTTTAAATATTATCCGTTACTGAGTAAAAAAAAAAAAAAAAAAATATGTGCGTGGAGGGAAGGAGGGGATCGCGCACCGGAAACTACTGATTGCTTGATGAGCAGAACAAACGCAGCGCGCTAACTCAAGAAAGATGGAGACGGACAAGGCACAGTTTTGCAGAGTTACATCTCTCGGCTGCATGATAGCAAACCGTCGTGCTAATGTTAAGGTAATAACAAACTTGCGCGTACATAATGTATAACACTCGTGTATATCAGAGTCGTACAGTAGGCACGCATAAATCCGCTGTTGATTCACAAACTATGCGCGCTCTTGGGGCTCCGATCCCTATCGTATTTTTGCATGAAACTTCAAAACATTTGCCTAGTTGTCCAAATGATTGTCCTGTGAGTGTTTTATAATGGATGCTCACCCATAGAAGAGGAGTGAGGCTCAGTGTTTATGAGCATCAGGCGCGCACTGACAGTTCACTGATCCTGTCTTTGTCGAACCTTCACATCGATGCGTTTCAACAGATTTAGAATGTGTTTGCTGTAGTTTGAATTCGTATGTTAATTTTTTAATGGATAAAAACAGTTGTTGTCCTGTTTGGTAAGGCAGGTTCATTTAAGAAAAGTACTCTGAAGTTGTAAAGAATGTCTTTAGTAAGGAATTCAGGAGCTTAAAATCTGTATATATAATTTTAAAAAGTTAGAATTTAGCAGATGTTTTCTTTAAAGGTTATAAGGTATATTTAAAGTTTTAATTTAAAGTTTGTTTGAATTTTGAGTTTTTTTATAATGTGCAGTAGAAGAATAATAAGGCAAAACAAATGTTTTGGTTAATAAAAAAGACTTAAAAATAAATACTTTTCTCTTTACTGTGGAAGTAAATAAATAAGATAATAATAAATAAGAGGACATGTCAGGCATAGGGGGGCCTTGCAAAATTGACCGGAGAAGGAGGGGGCCCCGGAGTAAAAAAGGTTGGGAACCCCTGCTTTACTGAATCCACAGTTTATGCCACATTCAGTGGTTGTGATGTTTAAAGTTTTATGGGAACATTTGAACTAAAATTTCCCTAAATTTTTTATATGATTATTTAATTTTTTATGCATCTTATTTATTTGTTTTTATTGCACTTTAATTTGTAAAGTTGTTTCCTCAATTAAAAACAACCAGGTTGAGATTTATATCCCCTTGTCTTTTTTGAATAACACTAGAATCCCCCACCCACCCCTGCTGTTCAAAATAATAATAATAATAATAATAATAATAATAATAATTACTCAGTACATTTTACACAGAGTAAAATTTTAAATGAGTTACTTTTTTACTTTTACTTGAGTAGATTTTTTGACCAGTACTTTTACTTGTACTTAAGTAAAATTTCATTGAAGTAACAGTACTTTTACTTGAGTAACTTATTTTATTACTCTTTCCACCTCTGCCTCTAATTACCATGCTTGGAGGAAATTATGGAACATTAGTCAAGGATACTGGCTTAAGTTACGTGCCCATAGTACCATTTGTAATAATACTATGTGTGTTGGGAAATGGGAACAGTTTAACGTAACTGAGGTTAACATACTATGTAAATACCATGTCTTACCTGTTATAGCTAAGGGATCTTATTGGACAATGCATTTAAATGGTGATTGGTTTAATCCTTACGATAATCAAACTTATGAGACTTCTGATTGTGATAACACTGATCAAGGAATGATCTGCTCCTTGCGAACAGGTCATTCCAATCCATGTCTTACAGATGAAGTTAGTGTCTGTCAGTGGGACCATTCCATACCAACTGACATCCTTTTTTTAAACTGGGCCTCATACTTTGTGTATTACTACTCTAAATCCACATCCTAAGTTGACTTATTTTCCATTTTCCAGGTGTCTTCAGAATGTATACATCTGGACTTGGCATAATAAGATGTATTGGTTAACTAATCTAACTAATGTACATGATTTGGCTCATTTTCAGTGGAAAATTTTGCATTCTAATTTAGGTATCTCTTTGGAAAAACAAGCGAAGTTACTGAAAGCATCAATTGAATTGGAAAACATGGCAACACAACATCTTCATAATGTATCTAAATTGGTTGTTAACACTGTGATTACATCTGATGGGATTGCTCATTTGAGTAAAGTAATCAAGGATACTGCTTATGATAACTGGTGGTCCATCTTTGAAGGTTGGTCTCCACAGGCGTGACATCTCCTTAATATAGTTATTCACCCTATAGTAATCGTACTAATACTCTTTATTTTACTCATAGCATTTAACATTTATATTTTCTGCTATGTTAGAAAAGGTTCGCAAAGTTTGGTTCTCTGTTGAGCGAGGGACCGAATGTAAGAGATGGGTCATCTTGTGCTTTTGTACGCTCAATGGAGATAAACAACATAGAGGGAGGGGGCTTCAAAAAATATGACTGGTACAATTCAGTACCACTATTTTCCCGAGAACATATAGTCTCCTGGGAATGTTAGCCTTGGCCTTCAGATATGAGTGCGAAGGCATGGCTACAAATTTTTGAGAGTGTTAGTCTTGGCCTTCAGATAAGTTTCATCACTAGCCTAGAACAAACCTTTTATTATGACTTTATGGGCGCGAAGGTATGGCTACGAATTTTTGAGATAACCAGTAACGAACCATCCTTTCTTGAGTTTGGAATGATGTGCACCCACGTGGGGAGATGGTCGAGCCTGATCAACTTGACTCTCTCTCTCACTTGGATGTTGTCTTAACTGCACCTAAGTTTAAAGTATAAAAGATGGGACTTCTTGCTGGCACAGTGGAAGCTCAGCCGTGGGACAAGCGCGCATCTTTTAAAGTGGAGATGATGGCCACGAATTAAGTCAAAAGGAGACAGAGCATTCGCAGTCGCTGCTCCACGATTGTGGAATGAGTTGCCTCCTGACATAAGGAGTGCGTCGAATCTTTCTACTTTTAAGTCCAGACTTAAGACACATTTGTACTCTCTCGCTTTTCTGGGCTATTAATTTATGGTTGTTGTTGTTGATTACTTTATTGTTATTGTCGTTTTATCCTTATTCTATTTTATTTTTGTTGTATGGGCTATGTTCAGCACTTTGGTCAGTGTAATGCTGGATTTAAATGTGCTTTATAAATAAATTTTACTTACTTTTACTTTTACTTACTGTACGGACCTTTTATTGGCACCTCCTCTTGTTGATACGCACCACACTTGTCTCACATTGAGTTTTTAATACAAACAGAAACCATACTAAAACATGGTATTTTATTATTTTAATTGCATTAAATGCAATTTGCATGTTTTATACTTTCTGTTTGTTGCATTTACACAGTTTTGACCAGCAGTGTAATGTTTTGAGTGCTTTGAAACAGTGAATCAGAAAAGGTTAATTTCTCCCATCAATAATCAGACGGGATTATTACTTAGCTTAGTTTTGAACAGCAAATGGCACTGTATGCGTTAAAAACAGCCGTACTCTGCTGTGTTTCCAAATTCTTACACACACATTCATAAATTTAGAAAAGGTTGAAGTGAATTACAAAGGTGTTGACTCAGCCGAACACACAAGCGCTCTTCAGCACTCTTCTTCATAAGCATTTAAGTGTGCGAATAAAAACTAGATTAGAGCATCATCTGCTGTTAAAATCTACGCTCAAAATCAATTCCAGAGAGAATCCCCCAGACATCGAACCAACAGATGTAGATCTCCCCATTAACTTAGAGAAGGTGACTAGGGTTGAGATTAGGAAGGCCATCATGAAGAACGGGAAGGCAGCTGGACCAGACGACATCCCAGCAGAGGCACTAAAAGCGAACATGGATGCATCAGTGGAGATCCTGTACCCACTCTTTGAGAGGATCTGGGAGGAAGAAGATATACCAGCAGACTGAAAGAAATGTTACCTGCTTCCCAGGAAAGGTGATCTCAACAACTGTGATAACTATAGGGGCATCACACTACTATCTGTGCCAGGAAAGGTCTTTAACGGGGTCCTTCTAGAGAGGATGAAGAACATCATCGACCCACAGCTGCGAGACAAACAAGCAGGATTCCGGCAAAACAGATCCTGCACGGACCAGATTGCAATGCTCCGCATTACGGTTGAGCAGGCACTGGAATGGAACTCACCGTTGTTCATCAACTTCGTCAATTATCAGAAAGCATTCGACAGCATGGATCGAGAGACCCTCAGGAAGCTTCTTAGGTTTTATGGCATTCCAGCAAAAACGGTCAATCCAATCATGAACTCCCTCAATGGCATGTCCTGTAGGGTTATCCACAGGGGGCAGCTTACCAACAGCTTCCAGGTGCAAACTGGAGTCCGACAAGGATGCTTGTTGTCGCTGTTCCTCTTCCTACTTGCATGGATTATTAGTTTGTCCACCAATGGGTGCAGGAACGGTATCAAATGGACTTTGTGGAAACAGCTAGATGACTTGGAATTGACTTGGATCCTTCAGATCCGCTGGCTTGACACCATCAGAAACACCAACCTTTGGGAAAAAACTGTCAACTTTCTGCTGAGGAAGAAATTAGGAATTAGAGGCTGGATAGGGCATACCTTTCACAAACCACCAACACAAACCACCAGGCAAGCACTGAGGTAAAACCCTCAGGGAAAGCAGAGGAGAAGCCGTCTAAAAAAAAACCTGGTGGCGTAACCTTGTAGTTGACATTGCAAAGATGGGTTATACCTGGCGACAGCTGGACAGAATGGCCCAAGACAGAGGACTCTGGTTATCTGTTGCAGTAAGTAAACTTTTTCAAAGCACTTCATCAGCACTGGGATGAATGCCACTAGCCGGTAATTGTTGAGACTATTAATGGATGAGTTTTTGAACAAGGGGACTATACTAGATGGTATGTAGTATAGTATAGAGGATTTTCAAGCAAATGTCCCAACTGGTTCTGTCAAAGCAGTCCTGCAGCTGCTGAGGGACTCCTTCTGGCCAGATTTTAACAGTTCTGGTGATGGTGATGGTGGAAGTGCAGCTTTCCTGAGAGGGATGTATGCCAGGATTAGAAACAGTGAGGTGGTCGGACTGGCCCAGATGTGGAAGTGGTCTGGCCCTATAACCCATCTTTATGTTGGTGTAAACTTTATCCAGAGTGTTAACTCCTCTGGTAGCCCACTTCACATGTCGCTATTTGTTGCAGCCTGTAGCCTCAGGTGTTTGAGACATTTGAGAGGTAAAGCAAAGACAGAATGAAATGCCCCTCTTGTCAACAAGCCATCCCCTCAAATTGGTCTGAATGGACCATTTATCTTTAGAGCCAGATGGAAAAGAAACAAAGAACATACTCATAATAACGGATCACTTCACAAAATATGCTGTTGCTGTTTTTTCTAACCTCTGATCAAAAGGTCAAGACAGTCACCAAAGCCTTATGGAACAACTTCTTTACTGCTTTCCCGAGAGACTTCACAGTGATCAGAGATGTGATTTTGAGTCCTCAGTCATTAAAGATCTCTGTCAGTTGGTAGGTATAAAGAAAATCAGGACAACACCATATTATCCACATGGTAATCCAGTGGAGGTTTAATACGACTAATTTAGAGTTGTTCAACCCTTGGTGCACGCTTATAATTACACTAAGAATGATACAACAGGATTTTCCCTATATCAGCTTATGTTTGGTTGGCAACAAGCCTTCCCCTTAATCTTGCGTTTGGCCTGACTCCAAAGAATCCTGAAAGTGAACGAAGAGTCTTCAAGAGAGCTACCGATTAGCCATTGAGCAAACTGACAGAACTGCACAAAGGAACAAACAGCAATATGACCGCAAAGTCAGGGAATCCAGTCTAGAGTCTTGTAAGGAATGTGGGAAGCATAACATTGCTGACAAGTGGAGCAAGAAAGTATATAGGATTGTGAAGCAGATTGACAACTCACCTGTATGTTGTTATACCTTTGGAGTCTGAACGTTCAGAGAGAACCCTACACAGGGATTTACTCTGACCCTGTGGATTCCTGTCTTCTTGTGTAGATGAATGTGCAGAATCATAATTAAGTAAGGAGATTGCCAGTGTGACCCTAGAGATAAAGTGAAATGAGTGAAACAGAATTTAAAACTATTTAAAACTCTTTTTTGTCACGTGACTATTTCTACTACTTATTAATCCTTTTTCCATTTTCTGGAAGGATCATACATTATAAAAAAATGACTAAGAACACAAGGAAAGGGCTTTTTAAACTGTGTTTGAGGAAAATACTCTTGTACACTGCAAAAAAAGGCTTATCTTAGTTTTTTTTTTTTCTTGCTTCTAGTCAAAATATCTAACAACTCTTAAATTAAGATGAATTTACTAGATAAGCAAAATGACAAGATATTTAGTCTTGTTTTAAGCAAAATGCACTTTAGCTAAAACATTTTTTAGGAGAACTCTTAGTGGTAAGATAAAATGTTTTGTGAATATAGGCCCTGGTTAGTAAGCATGCTGACATCATCCATAGCAACGAGGTCAACCTCGTCCTTACTCATAGCCTAAGACTTCTCTCTATTCCTTAGTAAAAGTTTGTCTCAGCAGCTTTGTGAATAGGTTTTAAGAGAAAACTCTTAGCTGAAAACATTTACTGCTATTTAAGAGAACTCTTAGTGGTAAGATAAAATGTTTCGTGAATACAGGCCCAGGGCATTTAAGGTGGTCGTCCTTCAGGAGTTAAACAGGACAGATGTGAAAATTTGTAATTAACTTGTACACTCAATGCCAAGAAGGGTCAGAGCAGTGTATGTAGAGTTATGGAGACTTTTACTAGAAAATTACACTTTGTTGAATTAAATCTACGGTGAATTCATTTCTGCAATCCCACATTTACACAAAATTGTTTAAATAAAAAAAAGTTACTTATTTTACAGATATTAATAGCATATATTTCTCTGTTCTTATTAAAGGGGTCATCGGATGCAAAATTTATTTTTATATGTTGTTTGAACATAAATTTGTGTTGGAAGTGTGTGTACACATCCACCCCTTTAATTAAAAAAATCCACCCAGTGTTTTTTTTTTTTTTTTTTTTTTATCCCTATAAATAAAAACCCTTTCTCAAATCGGACTGTTCTGAAATTCCTGGCAGAATGACATAGTTCTGCACAGACTGCTCCCATGATTGTTGATTGACAAGACTATCTTACCTTAGTCCCACTCTGAGTGAGCTGTGAACTGTCTGCCATTGTGTTGTTTTTTTAGTGCAGGGGAAGACAGGAACATCTCAGATGTTTTTTTGTTTTTTTTTGGTTAGATTTAAAAATGAGCATAGCAGTTATTATTTACTCCTGAATCTGAGCCGCTAAAGGCGAGGATTAATGTAACTTTGATTTTTGAATGGAATGCACTGATCCCTGATCTACCTAAATGCATCTCTGTTTGTGCAACTCATTTGTAATCCAGCTTCACCTGCGGAAGAAGTGAGTATACACTTTTATGTTTAGGGGTGTACTTATTTATGCTGTGCACTGTGTTTGTGTATATTCTGACTTAAAGTTACTTTTATTCAACCAGCATTTTTTTTTTTTTTTTTTTTTTTTTTAGAAATGATACAGACGTCTCCCAGAAGATAATAAGACGATGTACAAGAGGCATCATTGTGGAAAAAATGATTACTTATGTTTTATTTACATTTGAACAAAAAGTGGCATGTCCAAAATTATTCATACCCTTCTCAATAATCAATAGAAAAGCCTTTATTGACTATTACAGCAATCAAACGCTTCCTATAATTGCTGACCAGCTTTTTGCATGTCTCCACTGCATTCCCTCCCATTCATCTTTAGCGATGAGCTCCAACTCTTTCAGGTTGGAGGGTCTGCTTGCCATCACCCTGATCTTTAGCTTCCTCCACAGATTCTCAATTGAATTTAAGCCAGGACTCTGTCTTGGCCACTGCAAAACGTTAATGTTTTTGTCTGCTAACCATTTCTGCACCACTTTTGCTGTGTGTTTTGGGGGTCGTTGTAGTGCTGAAATGTCCACTGGTGCCCAAGGCCAAGTTTCTCTGCAGACTGCCTTATGTTGTTGTTGAGAATTTTGATGTATTGCTCCTTTTTCATGGTGCCGTTTACTGTGATTAGGTTCCCTGGTCCACTGGATGAAAAAACACCCCCAAAACATTAGGTTCCCTCTCTCACTATCTTCCTGGCCAGCACAGGTGTCACTTTTGGCTTCCGACCACGTCCTCTGAGATTTTTCACGGTGCGGAACGTCTTGTATTTTTGAATACTATTTTGCACTGTAGCCACTGGAACTCCAAAACATTTAGATATGGTCTTATAGCCCTTTCCTGACTTGTGAGCAGCCGCAGGTCCTCAATGAGCTCCTTTGCCTTAGCCATGACTGTCCACAAACCAACAGCAGAATTTTTCACCTATTGAGTTGATTAAAACAGCTGTTCCCAATGAATCAGGGTAATTAGGATGCTTTAGAACAGCTTGGACTATTTGGAATGGTATAGAACTTTGGATTTTCCCATAGACTGTGACAGTTTGCAAAGGGTATGAATAATTTTGGACATGCCACTTTTTGTTCAAATGTAAATAAAAGCTGAGAAATATTTTTTTCCACAACGATGCCTCTGGTACATCGTCTTATTATCTTTTGGGAGAAGCCTGTGTCATTTCCAGTCAAAAAAAAATTGCTGGTTGAATAAAAGTAACTTTAAGTCAGAATTTGCCAGGGGTATGAATAATTTCAGACTTGTATACTGTATACAGTTGCAATTAATATTATTCAACCCGCTTGACTTGCAAGACGTTATGCTGCAGAAAGGGTTAGGATATCCAATTAAGTCATCCTATACGTCTAAACTAAGGGTGGAGAAATATGATGTAGTGTTTCTTCTTGGGTCGGGAAGGTATTTTATAATGTGGGTACAAGTAATAGTAGGGGGGTGATTACATTGGTTAATAAGCAGTTACAATTTAAATGTATGAAGTAAATTAAAGACAAAGAAGGGAGAATTATTATTATACTGGCAGAAGTGCATGGGCAGAACATAATATTAGCCAATGTTTATGCACCAAATACAGATGATTCTACTTTTTTGTTAATTTAGAGGGAATATTACTTGCAACTGGGCAGAGTGATATTATTATGGTGCTTGATACAGTGCTTGACCGGAGTAATTTAATGAAGACTAAAATGCCCAAAGCTTATGTGAAATTACAAAATATGTGTAAAGCTTTTGGGTTAGTAGATATTCGGAGGATTCTGAATCCAGATGGGAGAGAGTATACATTCTGTTCTGCTCCACATAAGCTACATTCTACAATTGATTACTTTTTGGTATCAAAGTCTCTTGTTTCTTGTTCTACTTGTTCTATTAGCACCATTAAAATATCAGATCATGCTTGGGTTAGTACGGATATTAGCCCATGTCAAGTTAATCTACGTTGTTACAAATGGAGATTTAATTCTTCACTTTTACAGAGACCAGAGTTTAAGGTGGCTTTAAAAACTCAAATCAAAATTTACGAAGAGACAAATTTTGGCAACTGCGCCCTCTGCAGGAATTGCTTGGGAAGCTTTGAAGGCAGTGTTAAGGGGTTATACAGTTGCATCTCAATAAATTAAAATGTCATGAAAAAGTTCATTTATTTTAGTAATTCAACTCAAATTGTGAAACTTGTGTATTAAATACATTCAATGCACACAGACTGAAGTAGTTTAGGTCTTTGATTCTTGTAATTGTGATGACTTGGTCACATTTAACAAAACCCCATCAATTCACTATCTCAACAAATTAGAATACTTTGCAAAAAAAAAAAAAAAAAAAAAACATTTGTAGTGAATTGTTGGACTTCTGGAAAGTATGTTCATTTACTGTACTCAATACTTGGTAGGGGCTCCTTTTGCTTTAATTACTGCCTCAATTCGGCATGGCATGGAGGTGATCAGTCTGTGGCACTGCTGAGGTGGTATAGAAGCCCAGGTTTCTTTGACAGTGGCCTTTAGCTCATCTGTCTCTATCATATTATAGTCCTTCATGTCCCCTGCATTCTCAAAGCTCTGTCAGTTTTTATAATACCTAGAATATCAAAATCAACTGCGGACGGAATATCATTTTCATATTTAGCGCAGAAACTCTGGAACAATCTACCTAACACTGTTCGGGAAGCAGCGACACTGTGTCAGTTTAAATCTAGATTAAAGACCTGGCCTACACTTAACACATTTCTATAATCCAAATCCGTTAAAGGATTGATAGGCTGCATTAATTAGGTCAACCGGGAACACTTTCCCATAACACCTGATGTAATCGTTGCATTAGAAGAAGAATGGCATCTACGCTAATATTAGTATTTTTCTTTCTTATTCCGAGGTCACCGTAGCCACCAGATCATGTATCCAGATCAGACGGTCACTGCAGTCCCCCGGATCCAGATCGTACCCAGCCCAGATGGTGGATCAGCACCCAGAGATAACCTCTTTAGCCCTGAATGTCAGCAGAGACCATGTCAACTAGATGAGCCCCAGAGACAGATCATCAGTGAAGACCTCATCATCTAGATGGCCATCGACGCAAGACCACGAGAACCAGATGAGTTCTCTCCTGACTTTGTGGCAACATGGAACATTTGCATCTACATTAATATTAGTCTGTTTCTTTCTTATTCCGAGGTCACCGTAGCCACCATATCTAGTTTGTATCCAGATCAGATGGGCACTGCAGTCCCCCGGATCCAGTCCGTACCAAGAGCAGATGGTGGATCAGCACCTACAGCCGAATGTCAGCGGAAATGAGCCGGAAACTTAACACTGGACTTCAAGCAACTTGGGCTATGATCTTCTCCATCTTTCCTCCAGACTCTAGGACCTTGGTTTCCAAGGTACAAAACTTGTTCTCATCTGAAAAGAGGACTTTGGACCACTGGGGAACAGTCCATTTCTTCTTCTCCTTAGCCCAGGTAAGACGCCTCTGACGTTGTCTGTGGTTCAGGAGTGGCTTAACAAGAGGAATATGACAAATGTAGCCAAATTCCTTGACACGTCTGTGTGTGGTGGCTCTTGATGCCTTGACCCCAGCCTCAGTCCATTCCTTGTGAAGTTCACCCAAATCCTTGAATCGATTTTGCTTGACAAGCCTCTCAAGGCTGCGGTTCTTTCAGTTGGTTGTGCATCTTTTTCTTCCACACTTTTTCCTTCCACTCAACTTTTTGTTAACATGCTTGGCACTCTGTGAACAGCCAGCTTCTTTCGTAATGAATGTTTGTGGCTTACCCTCCTTGTGAAGGGTGTCAGCAGAGGCGAACCAAGGTGAAATGGGGACCCCAGGCAAAATGAATAGATGAGGCCCTTCTAAAAGATTATTTCGTTAATATATCTTTGTTACCTAAATATACATTTATACAATATACAAAAATTAGTCAAAACACATAATATAACATAAATAGTTTATCTTTTAAACAAAGTGCATTTTCTTTAACAAAATATTAATCTAATCTTAAAGATACAGAACAATCTTCTTATTTACAGTAATGGATTGTCACCTTAAAAAAATGGTGCTTACGAGCCTTAGCCACTGCAAATGCTGTCACTATGTCCTCCATATTCAAAGACCTTCGTATGTTCCGTTCAATAGTTTTTTTATCTAAAGATTTTTTTTCCTCCCAACAAAACAATGCAACTGCCCACACTGCAAATACGTGGCTTGAGAACAAGTTCATCAGGCTCATGTTTGGCCTGGTCAGACTTCAGTTTTAAACCCTATACAAAATATTTGGTCACTGTGTAGAATATTGACTATTAGTTCACTGTTAGTTGACAACTAATTATGTTAACTCAACTATTTTAATGTAGAAAAGCTAAATAAAAAAATGTCAACTAAGTAAATGTAATGATATTTATTTAAATTGTTTTGTGAGCTCTCCACTGGCAGCAAAACACAGTATCAAAACTTGCCAAGTGATCACCTCATTAACATTATCACCTATTCTATTGCAGCCTATTAATACCTGCATGAAATACATGCTGCTGCTACAGTAAGTGTAACTCTAGCTAGTAACCCTATTAGAAATTAGACAATCTAGAAAAAAGAAAATAAGCTGGAACAACAATAACATTGGTTTGTCATATAATTATCATTAAGTCCTGATCATTATCTCCATCACTTAACTTACCGCTGTCATGTTTCCTCTTTTCCTCCTCTTCTTGTTTTTTTTCGCTTTTGGCTGTCAGATAAATAAGTCCTTTTCATTAAAAAAAAAAAAAAAGCCTAGTAATAAGTGCTGCTGTGCCAGTTTGAAAACCGAGGCTGACGCATCATGAAGAAAAAGCAAGCACATCCAACGTAACGCGAGAGGGAGCCCTCTAGGGGGGATGCGGATACATTGCTCCATGTTACGTGTATGTTTTTAATAATGGCATTTCAGATTGTTCAAATGGTCAGCTGTCGGGGGCCCCCTCAAAATGCGGGGCCCCAGGCAATTGCCTGTCTCGCCTGCCCTATTGCTACGAATCTGGGTGTCAGTAATTGTCTTCTGGACATCTGTTAGATCAGAAGTCTTCCCCATGATTGTGTAGCCTAGTGAACCAAACTGATAGACCATTTTGAAGGCTCAGGAAACCTTTGCAGGTGTTTTGAGTTGATTAGCTGATGGCATGTCACCATATTCTAATTTGTTGAGATAGTGAATTAGTGGGTTTTTGTTAAATGTAAGCCAAATCATCGCAATTAAAAGAACCAAAGTCTTAAACTACTTCAGTCTGTGTGCATTGAATTTATTTAATTTAAGTTTCACAATTTGAGTTGAATTACTAAAATAAATGAACTTTTCCACGACAATCTAATTTATTGAGATGCACCTGTATTATTCAGTATGCTTCATACTCTAAAAAAATTAATAATAGAGACCTGGCTAATTTGAAAAGGAAAATTAAAGAGAGTGAATTGGAGATGATGAAAAAGACCAAACATGAAGGCCTGAGATATTTAAAAGACATATTACCAAATAAGGTGGAGTTTGGGTTATTTAGGGCAAGACATAAATATTTTGAATCTGGTGACAAAGCAGCCAAGTTTCTTGCAAATTATATTAAACAAAGAGAAATGTCGTCTCTAATTTCCTCTATTAAGTCGGCTGAAGAAATAATTGTTACCAAGTTAGAGGATATTAATTAAGTTTTTAGGATTTAGTATTTATACACATCTACTTATGATGCAGGGGATAATAATATAAGGGATTTTTTGGACTCATTGAATTTACTCAAGCTGACAGAGGAACAGAAAAGTGGACTTGACTTCCCCATTACAATTGAAGAAATTGTAAAAGTAATCAGGTCCTTACCCTCTTCTATGTCTCCGGGGCCAGATAGATTTACTGCAGAGTTTTTTATATGCTATGCACTTGATGTATCTCCACTGCTGCTGAATTTGTATAACGAGGCAATGGAGAAAGAAGAGCTACCATCTAAATTTACTCTTATACTTAAAAAGGACAAGGACCCGGCTGATTGTAAGAGTTATCACCCAATCTCTTTAATTCCAATCTCTTTAAATCTCTTTAATTTTTGGCAAACAGGTTGGTCAAGGTTTTTACTACTTTAGTGCATGGGGATCAGGTTGGTTTTATACATGGTAGAAATGGGGCAGATAATATTCAGAGATTTATTATTATGTGGTCAATGGCTGACGCTGATGGTCCAGTGGCAGCAATCTCACTGGATGCGGAAAAAGCTTTTGACTGTGTTGAGTGGGAGTATTTATTTGAGACATTAACATTTTGGAGTTTGGGAATGTTTTTCTAAAATAGATACGATTATTGTACACGTGACCCCAACTGCAGTACAGTCTAATGGACAAATTTCTTCTTATTTTACGCTGACAAGAGGGACCCGTCAAGGATCTTCATTATCTCCGTTGTTGTTTTGCTTGGCTTTAGAACCTCTGGCAGCAGCTATAAGAGCAAGTGGGGGTCTTTCCTGGGGTTTTTGTGGAGGGAACAGTCCACAAATTGATTCTGTATGCAGATGACATATTGTTGTTTGCTTCAGAGCCTCAAAAGTCTATGCCATGTTTGTTGGAGATTATTATTTCTTTTTTTAAGCTTTCCAGTAATAAAGTTAACTGGTCAAAGTCTGAAGCTCTTCCTTTGACAGCTTATTGGCCTGTGCCATTTTTCCAGCCTGCTCGCTTTCAGTGGCCCAAACAAGGTATAAGATACTTTGGTATTCTCTTCCCTTATAAACTTAAAGATTTAGTAAGAGTGAATTTAGAACCATTACTACAAAAAAATTCAAATGATGTAGAGAGGTGGTCATCACTAAATGTGTCTCTTTGGGGTAAGGTGAATGTTCTCAAAATGAACTGCCTTCCAAAAATGAATTATCTACTTCAATCAATTCCAGTAGAGATTCTTATGGAATATTTTAAACAGTTTGATAAGTTAACCAAGTCATTTCTTTGGAATAATAAGTTCCCACGGTTGCATATGAGTAAGTTGCAACAGCTGGTTGACTGGGGCTTCCTAAATTTTTGTTTTATTATTACACCTTCAGCCTGAGATATTTAGCTCATTGGTCCCTCCCCCCGGAGAGGGCCCCACCTTGGTTTAATGTTGAACGAGCTATCCAACAAAAAATATTTAACTTTAACCCCTTCAAGTATTTAGTTAAATCCCAAATTGTGTATCGGAAAGTCAATATTTACAGTTTAGACATCTATTATGTGGGACTTTTAGGACTGGTAGTCAAGTTCCAGGAGAGGATAATATTTTGTCTATAATTCTAACAGCATATTGTAGAGGACACAAGGTTTCAATACATTACTGATGGTTAATGGACAAGGCAGGTTGTAGTTTCCAGTCTGCACTTAAAATGGTCTGGAGTAAGGATTTAAATTGTACATTTAGTGATGAACATTGGATTAAAATCTGTCAAAATTGTAAAGTAATGTCAAGAAATCTTGGAGTAAGACTTATACAATTCAAAATATTAAATTGTTTTTATTGCTGGTCATGTTGCTGGTCAAGGACCAGCATAAACCAGCAAAGGACCAGCATAAACCAGCTAAAACCAGCATCCCAGCACCAAAACTTACCTAACCAGCATATGCTGTTTTTTCAGCAGGGAAATACTATATACTATATAACATATAATATAAACATTACCATAATGCTTTTCTGCAATGCTACTTTAAAACATTTTTTGTGAAGAAGTGCTACACAAACAAATTTGACTTGAATAAGTAGTAGAAAGTCAAAGAGACAAAAATACCCAATGAATTTCCTGAGATAACCCACTTGTATAGTTTTGTTTAAGCATCCTCACAACACTACAAGTGGTCTGGAGAATGGATAGATGGACAGTATGGACAGATTTATTGGTTGATATGATTTATTATGCATGATGACCAAGACAGATTATATTACAGACACAGTCTTCACATGTTTTATCTGTCCTTGGCTGTCAGTGCCAACCTGTTAAATCTTTTGCTAGAGCTCTATCACTGCTTTTCTTAAATCCAGTTTATTAGAATCTGTTGCTCAACTAAATTGGCCATGTTGCATGTGAAAGTAAACGGGATACAGAACTTTAATTTGGAAATATGACAAGATGATGATAGCAGCTGTGAGTTGTGATTACCATTTTAAAAGACAGGCCACACAACTCACACGTGAACAAACATGGGAAATTAGCCCTGGTGTTTGAGGTCTTGTTATGCATGTCTGTGTAGCCAAGGGCAACCTCTCCATTACCTAAATTGTCAGTGGCGACAAAAAGTTGGGGTATTGTGAACTGAATGAAAAAAAAAAAACATTCTGTTGTTCCTTAAGCACTAAAAGCTCATTATGATCATAATGCCATCATTTGCCATGCATGTCAAAGATGAGGGAGGTTTTCAGAGGCAAAAAAATGCACACTCAGAACTTGACTTGTTGTATGAGTCACGGTTTGTTTAGCATTTGTTTTGGTTGTTGGTTTGCTCAATTGCGCCCATGCCACTTCATGCTTGATTAGTCATGCTTTAAGTGGCTGCTGTTACTGCTGTTGTGTGTGTGTGTGTGTGTGTGTGTGTGTGTGTGTGTGTGTGTGTGTGTGTGTGTGTGTGTGTGTGTGTGTGTGTGTGTGTGTGTGCATGTCAGATTTCCACCCCCTCACTCTCAAGCATGATACAGAGTGAAAATGAACCTGTTGAGAAACAGTGAGGCTGTAGGTGAGGAAAAATCCATCTGTTCTGTCATCAAACACTTCATACAGACTGGACCCAAAATAATTTGATTCGATTTACTGAATCACCTCAAAGCACCAGTTCTTTTCTTTCTGAGTGTTTGGTTTGTAGGCTTGTTGGAGGACGGTTTTGTTATTTTGTTGTTGTTGTTTTTGCACCAAATAAAGATAAGAATTTATAAAGCGCTTTCAAGGCCAGTAGCAGAGGCTGTGTATAACCTGTAACCATCTATTTTTTTTTTTTAAGTGTCAACTCTAAACATCTGTGGTACTTTCAGAACATCCAACCAAGGAAAAAAAAAGTCTCTATATTAATGTCTAATGTCTCTGTATTATCTTTAAATGAATAGTTCATTAAAAAAAATAATTTTTCCTCAACATTTACTCACCTTAATATCATTCAAAACCTCAATTACAGTCTTCAATGGAGCACCAGTTTTTTTTTGTGTGCTTTTACTCTAAAACATGTGTCGAAGCAAGGACGTTTGAGCTTCTGTTTACCATGTTTGATGTGCTCCATGTATGGTCATTAATCTAAAATCTTAAATTAAATCTATTCTTCATAAATTCTTCATAAAGTGATTGTGTCTCTTCAGAAGATTAAACTTGGATTAAACCATTAAATTCTTATTACTTACAAGCTGTTTTTGAACTAATAAGAAAGATTTGAGGTCTGAAACTTAAAGGATATTTTTATAGTACATTGACCTGTTATATGTAAAAAGATCTTAAGAAATTTGATTTCTCAGTTTATGGACCTTTAAAAATTAATCTGGCATTAAGTATTGTACTTATTAGAGATGGATAGTATAATCATGATTTGCTTAGTAGAAAAGAGAAGTCTGAACATTATTCAAACAATCACCTTTTGTTGTCTATAATGCAAAAAACGCTTTAGAGGTTTCACATGATGTGGGTGAGTAAATGATGACAGAATTTCCATTATGGGGAAGAACTCAGAATATTTTGCTCAGTTTCTCTCATTTTCCTTCACTTTTTTAAAAAATAAATTGCACACTGTTTATATAACAGATTGGCAAGACAGACTCAAATAAGACAATCTAAGCTCTAGTGTATTAGTACATGAAACTCTGAAACTGCTGTGGCAAGCAATCAGATGGCGTATACTTTGGCCTAATGCATAAAACACTTCATCCACCCACATTCAATGCATATCACTACCCTCTAAGTCTCTTCAGATTTGCACATCACTGACTTTTCTGCCAGATGGTTGCTTGATGCCTTGTAAACAATGAAGTTATATATAAATAATATCAGATACTCAGTCATGTTGTCTGAGAATCTCAGCAATCAGACAGGTAATCTAGCACAATTTCAGACAACCATACCTGCTGCCTAGCAGAGCAACTGTGCAGGAAATCACTTTCTGTCATTCATTTTCAGTGGTTGGGGTGGAAAGCAAATACACTGCGTGAAATGTTAGTCAGCTGATATCTCATTTGATATATGACTAGTAACCATATGTGCATCTATTGCTGGCTTAAAGTACATCTATTCCATCTATTAAAACATTGTTCAAAAGTTTAAGGTCAATAAGATTGTGACCCTTTAACTGTCACTGTCCCGTATATGGTTTACTTCACCATATTACAAATAAATCCTAATCATGACAACCTATATATCATTGGGATGGTCTAAGACTTTTAAATAGATATAAATTAGGAAAATAGGAAAAGTAATAGATTCAATTATGACAAAAGTGCACATCAAAACATATACATCATAACAGGAATTATGACCTTTTTTTTTTTTTTACAAAAAGACTTTCATTGTTGCCTTTTTCCCTATGTAGTGCATGGAGCCCATCAGACATGAAATAACTAGTTATATTCCTTAAATAACTTCTTCCCCGATCTGCGATTAACACCTATTTGCTATGAGCCAGACCTCTGGTTACAATCCAACTCATCCCCCCACCATCAAGATAAGACTCTTTACAGCCTACAGGAATGCAGGGAGATACACTCTCCTTATTCAGACATACAGTCCCACATACAGTTATATAGAAATGTACACGTATCAATGCGTTACCTTTTCTTATATTGTTGTTTCTGTTATGTATGTCTGTCTCAAACATAAATCCGCAATAGGTGAATTATTGTGTGTGCTAAGACTCTCACATTTAGAATCACTCATTCAACCGAGATGATACATAGATCATGTTTGGTGATTGATTGGTATTATTGAACTTTGATTTGTATTATTGAACTTTTGGAAGTTTTGTGGCGAAACAACCAATCAGCTTCCACATGCAAAACACCATGGTGGAATACAAAGACTTTCAATCTTCCCTCCAAAACTCAGATCAACCGGATTGGACAAGATCCAACTGTGGGCGTGAACGACCTACAGGTTTAAAAGTCACGCACCTCTTCCCTTTCCCTCTCTCTTCCCTTCTCCTCAACTCGGACACACGTAATCCTCACCTAGCATTGGAGATGAGGCCTAAAGTACTCACCCTTCTTTGAAAAGCCATGCGGCCTACTCACCCTTCTTCGAAGCCATGCAGCCTAAACTCTCAAGGAACTGGAAAAGGACTTTCTGAACTGAACACATACGGAACCAATGCACAACAACAAGAGCTTGCAAGTATCCGTTTTTTCTACAAACGTAGATAGCTGCGTTTAAGGCGTTTTATGAAAAACGATTTCAGTTGTTCAGAACTGTCCATTCCTGTACCATGCAACAGTTTTTTGTTTTTTTTTTACTGGCAGAATGACTTCAGGCGTAAGGAATTTAGACTTCCTCACAAGCCGTCACGGCGTTAAAATTGTGTCAAAGGCGAGTGTAGAGGACTGTAGTTTGGCAGTAGGAGAAGTGGTGGGGTGTGAGAATGTGGTGTCCACTTCAAGGATGAACAACGCGGTTGTTTTTTTTTTTTTTGAGAACCACTGAACTATCAAACATTCTGGTTGAGAGAAATGTTGTAATTGACAATGCGTTCGTTGTCGTGTTACCGTTGTCTTTGCCGTCTAAGAAAGTTATTCTTTCAAACGTGCCGCCTTTCATTAAAAATGACGTACTTGCACAAATGTTAGAGCGATATGGCAGGCTGATTTCACCAATAAAGATGATTCAAATTGGTTGTAAATCACCTTTATTGAAGCATGTAGTGTCGTTTAGACGCTTCGTGTACATGGTTTTAAATGATAGTACGGAAGAATTAGACCTAACGTTCAATCTTAAGCACAATGAGTTAAACTACACTATCTTTGCTACAACTAATAATATGAAGTGTCTGAATTGTGGTGATGTTGGACATTTTGTGAGAGCTTGTCCAAGAAAGGAGGATAAGTCTATGCAAAATGCTTCATCTGCACTGACTGAGAAAACAGGTGTGATTGAAGGGGAAACTATTAGAGAGGAGTTGCCGGCGACATCTGGTGCTGTCGGGCAGAACAGTGCAGAAACATCTAAAGATGTAAACCCAACAGATTCATCAGGTGTTGCAGCGGTTTCAGAACGAATGGGTGGTGAAGGATTGACAGTTATGGCTATGGATGAAGCTCCTGTAGTGAATAAGATGCAGTCAACTGATGGTTTAGGAAACGTGCAGAATTCTGATAAGAGTCAAGATATGGAGTTGGAAGGAGATCAGGATCTAAAAGAACAGGATGAGTGTGTTTTTAAGACACCACAAAAAAGGAGAAGGAAGCAGCGTCACTACAGTAAACCAAAAAGAGCAGAAAATGTTGATTTAAGTCAAACTGATACTGAGAGTGAAATTGATTTTTCCGAAGGTAGCGCTTCCTTTGATCATCCCCAAGATGAGTCGACTACTCAATCTTACACTGTAGATGACATTGAGGTCTTTTTAAGAGTGACTAAAAATGTAAGAAATGTACGCATTTCTGAATACTTTCCAGATGTGAAACAATTTGCTGAGAAAGCGAAATTCTTTAGGAGCGAGGGTCTTTTTTCTAATCAGGAGGTCTACAGACTGAAAAAGTTTATTACCAAAGTTAATTCCCAGTTAGGCATTAGTGTTGATACTGAAAAAAAGTTAAACCAACACTTTTGAGATGAGTTTCTTTTTGTGTTTCCTGTGCATCCTTTTATTCTCTGTGATGAGAGATTTTCACATTGCTTCACTCAATTTAAATGGAGCACGTGAAGGGAGGAAAAGGTTCGAATTATATGAATTAATAATAAAAAAAAAAGATGTCTTATTTGCATAGGAAACACATAGTGATGCTTCAAATGAAGCTGACTGGGCGAGTGAATTTGATGGTTTATCCATTTGCAGTCACAACACATCCCTAAGTGGAGGTGTAGCTATTCTGTTCTCAAAGAACTTTATACCAATATCCTACCAAGTGGAGGAAATTGTTAAAGGAAGATGTTTAAAGATAAGAGCTCAATTTGAAAATCAGTTTTATGTTTTTGTGTGTGTCTACGTTCCTACTAACACAGTGGAAAGAATGTTGTTTTTAGATATATTGTGCAAAGCAATAAGCGATTGTGACACTGAAGATTTGTTCTTGTTGGGAGGGGATTTTAATTGTACACAGAATGAATCTGATAAAAATCATGTTGAGCCTCACATGGCTTCTCGAAAGAGGTTAAACCAATTAATTGAAATGCATGATCTAGTGGATATTTGGAAAAATTTTCATAAGACACATAGACAGTACACCTGAGTCCATTCTTATAACAACATGTTGTCCCTAGCAAGACTGGACAGATTTTATGGTTTTAGTCACCGACTTAATATTTTTAGAGATTGTTATATCATTCCAGTCGTTTTTTTCGGATCATAGTTTAGTCTGGTGTTCCCTAACTTTGGAATCCATTAAACCCAAGAGCGCGCTGTGGCATTTTAACAGCAATTTATTGACTGATCTGATTTTTAGAGATTTTTTTTTTTTTTGGAGGAATTTTAGAACCAAAAAGTCTGATTTCCAGTCTTTGCAGCAATGGTGGGACTTTGGGAAAGTACAAATTAAGCAATTAATTCAACAGTATTCTTACAACATCACCAGAGACCTAAATGATTTAATGGTACACTTAGAAGACAATATAAGGAAGCTTCAAGAATCTATTGATACTGAACAAAATCAAGAGCTTATTGGAATTTTAGATTAAAAAAAGAAAGATTTGTCTGAACTTTTAAACCAGAAAGCACAAGGGGCTCTGATCAGATCTCGTTTTCAGAGTCTAGAGTGGATGGATGTACCCACAAAATTCTTTTTTAATCTGGAGAAAAAAAATGGTCAAAAAAAATGTATTTATGGCTTAAGCTCTAAGGATGGCTCACTTTTATCAGATCACACAGAAATCCGTAAAAGAGCAGTAGAATTTTATGAAGATCTGTATAGCAGTGAACTTGCACACAGGTTGCACTGTGATACAGTGTTTTTAGAGGGTCTACCTCAGGTATCAGATGATGCCAACAGAGAGCTCGGTAGAGCAGGGGTGTGCTCTGTCTGGCATGTTATACAGTTTGGCAATTGAACCTCTATTGGGAAAATTTAGAGCTGAACTAAAGGGTGTCAACATCCCCAATTGTGAGAGTGTTTTTAAATTATCAGCTTATGCTGATGACATTGTTATTCTCATTAAAGAGCAAGGGGATGCGTTTAAAATGACAGAACTTTTAAGAGATTTTGTCTATATCTTCAGCCAAAGTAAACTGGAAAAAAAGTGAGGCTTTTTTATTCGGTAAATGGCCGAATGGACATCCTACCCTCCCTGTGGGGTTAAAATGGGGTAAAGATGGGTTTAAATACCTCGGTGTTTATCTAGGGGATAATTTGACTGTTCAGAAAAAAATTGAAGGTGTAGAAGAAAAAATAGTGGGTCGTCTGAATAAGTGGAAGTTTTTAATCTCTAATATGTCTTACAGAGGACGGGTTTTAATTATCAATAATTTGGCAGCTTCCACTCTTTGGCATTGGTTGACTTGCATCGATCCACCGCCACTTCTTTTAAGAAAAGTCCAATCCATTCTGGTTAACTTCTTTTGGGATAAATTACACTGGGTCCCACAAAGTGTGTCCAAAGATGAAGGGGGACAAGGCCTGATTCATTTGCAGAGTAGAGCGGTAGCTTTTAGACTAAATTTTGTACAAAGGTTTATTAATACTCCTGTGAATCAAAACTGGAGTTTGGCTGCCACCATTATTTTAAAGTGTTGTGGAGGTTTGGGCCTAGACAAGTCTTGGTTTTGGATGGATCCCAAAAAATTGGCTTTGTCTAAGTTACCCATTTATTATTGTCATGATCTGGGCTGTGGGGTTTCCCTCAGCCACCTGAGGTCGCTGTTTCCCTTTCCCTTGCACTGCACTTCCTTGATTGTATACAACTGTCTTTTGATCGTTACACTCGTCTCAACTCACACCTGTTCACAATTATACGGACTTTAAAGCTGCTCATGTCTCACTGCTCATGCTGGCTGTATTGTCTTCGTATGTCTGTCTCTGTGTTCCTGAACCCGTGCTCTAGATCGTGTTTCTTGTTTTGTTCAGTTTTTGTGTTTAAGTCGTGTTGTGCCGTGTTGGCCTTTGGTTTTGGTTTTGTTTGTGTTTTGTTTATTTAAAATATTCTTACCTGCATTTTGGACCCAGATCTCCTCCCTTTCCCATGTGACAATTATAGTAACATGTTTAAGGTGTGGTCACATTTTAAAGTGTTGAGAGGTGAAAGGACTGACTCTTTGTACTGGACTCTACAGGAGCCACTGATTTTTGGTTCACGTTTGGATGTGTCAAGCGAAAATTTCTTTCCTGTTCTGACGGAGTTGCTTATCAAGTATCATGTCATTACTCTTGAGAAACTTATTCACATTACTGGACCGGAACTTTCTAATCACAAAGCAAAGGAAAACATCACTGAAGCAGAACTCAGAATCATCAAAGACTTTGCAGAAGGGCGGATTCAGCCGGTGAAAGAGGACTGTTTTCCAAGTTTGTGTTTGGTTCCTGATCTGGAGATGTGTAATGGGTTTCTTTTAAAGTATAATAATTTAATTTTGTCGGGAGAAGGAAGAGCATCTAGTAAAACAATGTACAGGTGTTGTGTAAAAGTTTTTAATAAGAGGAGTCTTGATGGAAGAATAGATTGGCGCAATGTTCTACATTTAAGTGAGAATGTCAGACCTGAGTGGGGAGCACTTTACAAGTCACCATTAGGGAAAAAACTGGTGATTTACAGTGGAGAGTCTTACATGGTATTATTTCTGTCAACGCGTTTGTCTCAATAATGAATCGAGAAGTTAATCAAGGATGTCTTTTTTGTTTACAAAGAGAAACAGTGTTTCATGCTTTTATGCATTGTAGCAGTGTAGTGAATTTTACAGGAGACTCAACTCATTTTAACTTGGCCCACCTAGGGACGCCAATTATGTAGTGAGTTCTGCTTTCGCCCACTAGGAAGGCGAAATAGTGTAGTGATGGGTACTCGTATCACCGATGACGCTATGATTCTTGGATCACGTCACTTAATGTGCGGTTATGAGTACATCACATAAGAAAGATTGGTGGGATATCTAACTTGTAGAACCTCTCACTGTATTATCAACACAAGGAAGACACAAGTGTAATAAAATAAATTTATTAACAAATGATAGACAAGAGTAATCAATTATTAAATGAATACAATAAATGCAAAAGGAATAAAGTGCATAAGATGCATAAAATGTGATTCAGTTGGGTGTTACTATGTCATAGCTATGTTATGTTATGGAAAGATAAACTGTTGCTACTCTGAAACAAATAAGGTAAAGAACCTTAGTATGCATCAAACAAACAAATGAGCTATTATTTGTTATCAACTGCAATCAGCTATACAATATCTAATGTAAATTAGATAGATCATATACTGATAATACACAACAATGCCAAGGTCTCTGGAAGAGGATTGGAAGTGATATTTACGTTCTCTGTGGTTGATTGAGCAGTCCGGTTGCGGTGAATTCTTCCACTGGTTGTGCTGGGAGCAGTCAGTGGGAAAAGGAGCAGGAATCCGTTTCGACAGCCTTGAGCATGAAGCGCTGTAGGATGCTGATCTCCTGGAGCACCAAAGGGTCCTAAGATCTGGAACACGCAGATGTGGCCCTGGTGTAGGTGCTGAAGGCCCTTAGCTTGGAACACGCAAGCAAAGGTACCTGAAGTGAAGGTTTGCTCGCTGGAGCTTAGCCTTGGTTGGAATGTCTGTTTGTCTTCTGCCTCTCTGGGCTAGAGACTCAGAACTTGGTCAATCCGCTTAGTCTCTCTCAGGTGGAGACTCAGAACATGCTGCATCTGTTGTTGTCTCATTGGACGAAGACTCTGAACGTGGAATATCTCTTTCCTCACAGGCTGGAGGCTCAGAACGTGGTCGTATCTGTTGCTGCCTCAAAGCTGGAGACTCGAAGCTTGGAATGTTGGTTTCTGTCTCTCTAGACAGTAGACTCAGATAGTTGGTGTTTCTGCTATTGTCTCACCCTTGTGGGCTCAGACTCAGAACTTTGTTAGTGCTCTGTTAGTGTCTCACCCTGCCGGGCCTCAGACTCAGAACTGGTGTAACTGTTATGTCTTTCCCCGACGGGACTCAGACTCAGTACTTAGTTATCTGTTGCTGCCTTCCCTGTAACGGGCCGCAGACTCAGAACTTTGGTGCTCTGTTAGTGTCTCTTCCTTCACAGGCTGCAGACTCAGAACAAGGAGTGTCTTTTGGAGAGGTACCTTTATACCTTTCCGATGAGGAGGAGATTGCAATTTGGTGCTTCTCCATTTCCATGCTGTGATTGGCTGGTTCCATCAGAGCGGGGGACATGGGGTAGCCCACCCTTCTTTTCCTCTTGTGGAAGTCATTTGCATAGTCCAAACACAAAGTTAGAAAAGTGTCAATAATGTTTTACTGGTGCATTTCTCACTTTCCAAAACACAATCAGAAAACATTTGGTCATGTAATGAACACATTAAGTCCAAACATGATGGGAAAAGATTGAACTGTCATGCATGCATTCATTTGTCCATTAACAGCTGAGTTTGTGTAAGATGTTGCCCTACACATCGCTGTCAGTGAGAATACTTATTTCTCTGAATAAGTATAAGATGTGTGTGTTATGGTTCGCATCAGTTCAAGGTTTGAAAACATAGTTATGAATGGATTTGGATGGATCTTTGTGATCTCTCTTTGTTTCACCCATTGCTGCTGCGTCTGGAGATCCTAAGGAATTTTTATGACCGTCACAGGACCAAACCTTAGAAAACAGTCTCAAGGTGGGTGAAGGGCAGAAACTGCGTCTTGACCAATAGGAAGTTCTGTCCTTCCCGGGTTTTTGTCCCAAAGGTCTCTTCTTGCCCTCTAAGAGGTGTCTGGCAGTTGTCCTGGCATCCTTATCTGATGGCGTTGGACAGTTTGCTTATGTTAGTCCACCAAGATCCAATCAAAATGTAGCAAACCTTTGTCCACTATTGTGGCCAGGGAGGGGCCCTTGCCATAAACTGGCCCCTGGAATGCGCGGTCCACTACAGCAGATTGAGACCTTTATTTTCTTTGTTACAAGATCTGTTTATACGTTTCGATGAATTGTTTTCTATGGAAACTTTTATTTGTGGTTTTAAGTATTCGAAAAAATGTTCCTTTGAATGTCAATTGCTCAACTTCTTGCTAGGCCAAGCGAAAATGGCAGTTTATTTAAGTAGAAAAAGAAAAATGGAAGGAAATGTAGACACAGATGTGACAATGCTCTTTTCAATCTTGGTTAAGTCAAGAGTTTTAGTTGACTTTCGTTACTTTAAAGCAACAAAAAACGTTATGTTTTTTGAACAAAGATGGTGTGTAAAAAATGTCCTTTGTGACATCATTGATGATATATTGACTTTCAACAGTCTGTTGTAAACCCCTCCCCTCCCCCCTTCTCTACTGTGTAGAGAATTTATTCTGTTGTGCAATCATGTTTTTAATTGCTTTGTAATAAAATTGAGTTTTAAATTTTCAATTCTCTCTCTCTCTCTCTCTCTCTCTCTCTCTCTCTCTCTCTCTCTCTCTCTCTCAATTCAATATGTGCTTTACTGGCATGACAATTGTTACAGAGTATTGCCAAAGCAGAGTGTTTACATTGAATGTAAAACAGATATGTATGCAACAGAAACATGCATGTATATACATTATAAAAAAAAAAAAAGAAAAGAAAAAAAAGGCAAATAATTAACATTTTAGAATTCTATGAACAATTAAAAATTCAATGTGGTGTGTGTGTGTGTGTGTGTGTGTGTGTGTGTGTGTGTGTGTGTGTGTGTGTGTGTGTGTGTGTGTGTGCGTGTGCGTGTGCGTGTGTGTATGTGGGTGGGCGCATCACTGATTTGTTGCCTCCTCCCTCTTTTTGTGACAGGCATCAATGTATCTTGCTGCTAGTAAGATACAATCTTGTTTTTCACCTAATAAATATTGAAGTTGTGTTTTTCTTGTTTAACATTTTAAAGTCAGGGCAAAGTTTTTCAAATTTTGGATAAAATTTTGTTCTAACTTCTTGATAGTTAGGACAGCTGGTGAGGAAGTGTTGCTCTGTCTCCACTTCCCCATGATTACAGTATGGGCAGATGCGGCTCTCTTTGGGCAGCCAGTGCTGTCGATATCTGCCCGTCTCTCTCTCTCTCTCTCTCTCTCTCTCTCTCTCATGCGTTCTGTCTATTGGTGTTTTATGTACGTTGTCTATGTGCGATCGTTTGTAAGTAGAATAGTTTAATAAACAACCATATATTCCAAAAATTAACTTTGGATAGTGCATTTTCACATCTATGTTCAAAATAGGGAGTGACAGTTAAAGGGTTAAAGAAGCCTCTTATGCTCACCAGGACTGCGTTTATTTAATTAAGAATACAATAAAAATAAATATAATTTTTTTTTCTTAAATATATTTTAACATGTAATATATTTTTGTGATGCCACTTATGACATTTTAAAAAGACACATCATGAATAGACATAGACATGTACATAATAGACAAACTAGCTAGCTAGTTTTCATGCCAAGTTAAATAATATGTTAGTGGTTTATTTGTCATGGCATAAACACTTTGGCACACTACAGTATGCTGTAGTCATGGAAAGTGCAGGAATTGCAAAATAAGTGTGGAAAGAGAAACCACTGAGTGTTTAACATTTTCATTTAGTATCATGTTAGCTTTAATTGCCTAAAAGATTCTGTCCTAAAGTTTAATATAAAAAAAATATAAAAAAAGAGAGCTTAAAAACAGTTACAGCTGTAAACTGGAACAAAAATGGAAAATATGCAACCACAAATGAAGCCTTGTCTTTAAAGGAAGGCTTGTTGGATACAGTATGTGTTGAAGAAAGAGAGATCCTCCAGTAGAAGATAAGAAATGAAATGAGAGAGTGGTGATAGCCACAAGGACACGATGAAAGCCAAATAGTAGGAGCGAGTGAATGTTAAGAGAGGGAGTGAGTTAAAGAGAAATGGTAAGGGCTCAGGAGATTGTAGGTCTTGTTCTCCCACTCCACTGATTTGACCAAAGATCAGTTTTAGTGATATTTAAGTGGTTTGGGGTAGAAATATTTTATCTGTTTCCATGGCTACACATGTACTGTATCAAAAGACAATGCAGGAAAGCTGAGCGGATGTGGCGGAAGACAAAACTTGAAATTCACTATAGCATCTATAAAGACAGCCTTCATGCTTTCAATGTTGAACTAGGTAAAGCTAGACAAACATTCTTCTCGAACCTTATAAACAGCAACCAAAACAACACTCGCACTCTTTTTGCTACCGTTGAGAGACTAACAAACCCCCCTAGTCAGATCCCTAGTGAACTGCTCTCTGACAGCAAGTGCGATGAGTTTGCTTCCTTCTTTTCTGAGAAGATCAATAATATCAGAAAGACAATTAGCACACCCTCAAGTTATGCAGAGGTCAGACAGATTCGACCACAATTTCAAAAAGAAGTCATTATGTCGAATTTTGAAGAAATCGATAGCAACATTTTGGAAGAAACAGTAAAGCACCTCAAATCGTCAACCTGCCACCTTGACACACTTCCCACATCTTTTTTCAAAAGTGTGCTTAACTGTTTAGAAGCAGATCTTTTAAAAATGGTGAACACCTCACTTCTTTCTGGGACTTTTCCAAACTCCCTGAAAATTGCAGCTGTTAAGCCCCTTCTGAAAAAGAAAAATCTTGATAACACCATATTGAGCAACTATAGACCAATTTCAAATCTTCCTTTTATAAGCAAGATTATTGAAAAGGTTGTTTTCAATCAGCT
Source organism: Garra rufa (assembly GCF_049309525.1). Classification (NCBI taxonomy): domain Eukaryota; kingdom Metazoa; phylum Chordata; class Actinopteri; order Cypriniformes; family Cyprinidae; genus Garra; species Garra rufa. The sequence continues at coordinate 12,629,480 of NC_133384.1, forward strand.
GAATCACTACATAAACTCAAATGGATACCTGGACCATTTCCAATCTGGCTTCAGACAACATCATAGCACAGAGACAGCGCTCATAAAGATAATAAATGATATTCGCCTAAATTCAGATTCTGGCAAAATATCAGTGCTGGTACTACTAGATCTCAGTGCTGCGTTCGACACTGTCGATCATAACATTCTTTTAGATAGATTGGAAAACTGGGTCGGGCTTTCTGGGATGGTTCTAAATTGGTTCAGGTCATACTTAGAAGGGAGAGGCTATTATGTGAGTATAGGAGAACATAAGTCTAAGTGGACGTCCATGACATGCGGAGTCCCACAAGGCTCAATTCTAAGTCAAATAATGAGAAAGAACCAAATATCATATCACAGCTATGCAGATGATACCCAGATTTACCTAACCTTATCGCCAAATGACTACAGCCCCATTGTTATACCAGAACCGAGTCCAGTGTGACCTCATCTGATGTTCCTCAGGGACGTCCTCGTTGTCCACTGATCGTTTGCTCCTGAAAGACAAATCACGTTGTGTATGCATAACAGTCACACGATGTTGCAGCTGCACTGGTGCACAGAGGCCTGTCCAGTTCATCCTGTATGTGTTGTTTACAGTGTCCTCACCACAATACCAGTACCAGTCATCAGCCAGCACTGCACCTTTCGCTGGCCAGGGGGACTCACAGTACATTAGTAGTGATACACAGGCAGTGTTCGTGGAGGTGTAACAAGCAGTTCTATTATTTCCCTTAGCACATGCTGCGGTGTTCTTCTCACATGAGCCCCTCTCGAACCTTGGACAGTAGCTTTGCAGCCACCTGTCTATACCCTGCCCTTGGTTTATTATTTGTTTACAATTTGTAGCACTTATACCTGTCACGCTTTCACCTGATGTCCCATTAAAACAGTAAGGAAACATAAAACCTTCTGGTAACACAAGGCTAACTTTTACATCAACAGTTTCAGTTTCATTTTTACTTGATGCACTACCTTCTTTCTTGCACGTTTCATTCATACAACAGTAATTATACCGTTTAGTTTCATCAGTATAGGGTGTTGTTACCCTCTTTACACACCTAGGAGACCATACATACATTTTCCCTGCATAATATGTACAGAACACAGTGAAATTGGGGGGTTCACAGTTATAGACAAATGGTTTCAAGGATACAGTTATTATGGTGCGGAATAATTCTTGACACACCACACATGATTCATTGGTCAGTTGACGCGCTGTCCAGTTGGCATACTACCAGAAGAGGTTTCTTTTGGCCTCTTCCTTTGAAGCGTTGGGTACCATGAGTCCAGCTAGGACAATACACATTATTGCTCTGGAAAACAAAAACAGTTAGTACATGTAATACATTGTTTTTCATTTCAAGGGTTTCACTCTGGTTGCATGAATCCACTGTGGAAAAAGATCAGTTAAAATAGCAGTTCTGGTCACAGCTAGTATCTCTGTAGGCCCATCATACAGAGAGTCATTAAGGCCCCCGGTTTTTAGTTTCTTTATCAATACTTGATTGCCCACTTCAAACTATCCCTACCATTCCGTGGCGCCAAGGGATGGGGAAAGGTCGGCCCATCACCATCTCAAAGGGTGATAAGTTGTCTAAATTTGGCTGAGGCATCATTCTTAGGTCTGCTAAGACAATTGGAAGTACCCTTGTCCAATCGGATGTATTCATACTAATCATTGCTTTTCTTATCTTTTGTAAAGATACTTTTGATGTGAAAGGTGTGCCCTTATCGGAATCTATTGATACCGGGATACCATATCTGGGTATGATTTCTTTGGTTAAAAACTGCACGACCATATTGGCGTTTTCTTTGGCACATGGAAAGGCCTCTACCCACTTAGAAAATTTGTCCAGAAGCACCAAGAGGTATTTAAAAGGTCCCCTCTTGGGCATGTGTGTAAAATCAACCTGCCATTCAGTAAATGGTTGGTTAGGCCTCGGCAGGTGTTGATGTTTTGCTGGAGGTTTGCTTATATTATTTTTAGCGCAAATTAAACATCTGTCAAGAATGTCATTAACCGTTTGCGGTAATTGGTCGACGCAAAATAAGGCTCGCATTGTACCCCTCTTCGGCCGCGATGAGTGATACCATGAAATTTGCGGACGAGAAACGGTAAAACAGACGTAGGTAAACACAGTCGACCATCTTTGTCACGCCAGAGGTCATCAGGTCCCTGAGACGCAGAAAAAACTGACCAAAATTGATGGTCACTATCGGCTGCTGCTTTTTGGACAGCGACAAGGTCAACATCTGGAATCATTGACGACGTCATTTTTGAGGTTGACACTACAGCTATATTAACATGGGGGCTTAGAGGCCCCTCTTGAGCAGCCCTTTTTGCATTTAAGTCAGCCAGTGAGTTACACTTACTGTAGCCTCATCTGTGTATAAATTCGAGTGACCCTTTGTTTTTACTATAGCTAACGAGCAAGGTAGACAAGAGGCCTCAATAAGTGTTTCAACAAGATGCTGTTGTTTACTGAAGAAAATAGTTTGCAGTTTCATCAGCAGAAGTCAGCTTCAACACTCTCGATGGAGTGCAGACAGCGACTGAGTGCAGATAGAGACTGACACACACACACATAGAGGCTTTATCTATCTTCAAGGTTGTCTTAGCCAGGCAAGACTCTTTATCAGTGTGTTGGACACACACACATTTAGGTCGATCATTTTCTGGTTTTAGGCAGGGAACAGACTCGAGCAGACGCGTCTCATCAGACTTATTACACATTTTTGACATTATTATGAACTTATAATCTGCGCCAGTGAAATGGCTGTGCCACGACAATTTTATCAAGATTTCCACGAAGTGTAATGGTTTGTCCACTTCTGGTAACATGCTCAAAATGTCTTTCAAAGTCAAGACGGACGGCGAAGTTATCTCTATGTGGCCCTGTAGTTTTGTATCCATAAATGAGCTTCATTTATTTTCTCGACGGGCGCTGCTGGGGGCTGCTGAAAAAGCTGCGGAAGTAAGCGCGGGCACGACAGGCGCGGGTACAGGATAAGGCGGCGGCGCGCATGGCGAGAATGTGAAAACAGACTGGATAGAGTTTGTTTGTAAATTGAGTCGCTTTGGTCGTTTCGCCAGGATTTGGTTTAGGATAGGTGGCTCCCATGATAGATATACAGATATATACAGACATTCACCTCACCACGGGACAGACCGAAACTCGTGACCCACACTTTTGCTTTTAATTTATTTGAGCGCGCTCTCTCAGTTTTGCTGAGAATATTGCGGCGGCCTTCAGATAGGCAAACTATAC
>NC_133384.1:12633272-12755173 GCF_049309525.1 Garra rufa
CGTCTTCCTTATTGATTCTTAGTTATGTAGCGCTTAAGAGTGATGTCTTGTAACAGGAGGAGTCACCAGCAAAGCAATATCCACACAAAACTTGTACAGATAGGTAACAATGACATTTAAGCAGAAGTGGTGGACGTAAAGCAAGCAATAATAACATTTTGTTATCATCATGAATCATGTTCTTATCATCATCATCAGAGTATTGGGAAAATTTTGCATATTGGTTCACAGTTGGCATTATCTGAAGTCCTTGCATTGATTGCATTTAATTAAATCAACATTATATTTGGTCAGTCTGATCTTGAGGCCTTAGAGATGTTAAATTGTGAGGATCTTGAGTTTCATTGAGTTGTTATAACTTAGCCATAAAATGTCTGATCTGCCACAAAATTCACAGGTTTGGTTTGGAGTCCTGGCCTGAAGACACCTAAAGGCCAATATTCAGATATTATCATAGCGCCACTTGTTGGCAGCAGGATATATCATATCTTTCACTAACTCAAACATACCAAGGTCAATCTGCACCAAACTTCATATGTTTGATAATAGTGCTGGCCTGAACACATCTACATGCCAATAATCAGTTATAGGCATAGCGCCACCAGCTGGCAGCGGCAAGTTTGGCACATTTAAATGACTTATGACATATTTTTCTATATTTACTGTTTTAAAAGCATACTGCCCACCGTTTGCTGATTTCCTGAAGCCACCGGTCGGCGGTGAGCCCAGGTGCGAGGGCCCGTTCATCGCTGCTCGCAGCTTTAATTATTAGGGCCCGAGCCCAAAAGGGCGAAGGCCCTATTGTTCTTCTAAGGGTTATTATTAGGGCCGAGCACCGATGGTGTGAGGACCCTATTGAATCTGCTCCGTTTATTATTAGGGCCCGAGCCCAAAAGGGCGAAGGCCCTATTGTTCTTCTAAGGATTCTTATTAGGGCCCGAGCCCAAAAGGGCGAAGGCCCTATTGTTTTTCTAAGGATTATTAGGGCCCGAGCCCAAAAGGGCGAAGGCCCTATTGTTTTTCTAAGGATTATTATTATTATTATTATTATTTCATCAATGTTTTGGGTCATTTCGGGGCCCTTAACATACACGAAAACTCTTGAAACTTTGCACACACATTGGAACCTGCGGCCATCAGGGCCGGACAAACTTTGACATGGGGGGGTCAGACTGGGGGGGGCGTGGCATCACGTTAAAAATTGCGACCTTTCAGGGACTCTGGAGCACACACCGGATGACCTACAGTTATCAAAATTCATACACATATAGACGTCATCGGGCTGAACAACGTTCATGCTCAAAGTCAGTGCTTCGCCTAACAGGAAGTCAGCTATTCAGGGAGGTCTAAAAAGCGCATGCAATGGAATTTGAAATACTCCTCTTAGGCCTTTCCACCGATGGCCACCAAACTCGGTCAACATGATCTCAAGACATGGGAGACGCAAAATTGCCAGGGGAATTTTGATATTTCGAACGGTTTGGCCGTGGCGGGGCGACAAATTTATGGCGAGAAATGAGAAACAGGAAGTGTCTAATAACTTTAACACACTTTGTCTGATTTTGACCAAACTTCAGCAGTTTGTTCATCGTATGATGCCAATCACAGAGATATGACTATTATGAGTAAAAGTTATAGCGCCACCAACTGGCAGCAGAAAGCGCAACGTTTTCTAAATGCTTTTAAATCAGCCTCTTAATTTTACTCAATTTGCTTCAAACTTCATCCCAATAATGTTGAAACACGGCCGAAGAGAATCTGTGAAGGGCATTATCGATAACTTTTATCATGTTGCCATGGCAACGTATCAAACTCTAACTTTAGTTTTTTGTGTTTTCGAGCCACTTAAAATACTTGGAATTTCATAAAACTCAACACACACATCTGTATTAATGATATTTAGACACTGATAAAAGCCCATAAATGGGCGTGGAGGAGGCACTCTATAGCGCCACCTTTTGACAAAAGTTGGGGGTTTAGTTTTGCCTACAGTCACCAAACTCGGTACATATATTGGTCTCATCAAGCCGGACAACTTTCTAATTAACACTCATTAGCTATAACAAACAGGAAGTTGGCTATTTTTATTTGAATGTGGATTTTTGGAAAAATCAGGCTGTAAATAAAATCATACTAAACAAAGCAGAAACAAGAAGTTCACACCAAACTTTGTCAACATGATAAGAATATACTCAAAATGCTAAATTGTAAGCCGATTTGGTATATCTTGAACGGTGTTGATGTGGTGATTTTTTAAAGTCACAGTAAAAAAAAGTAGCATTCATTTTCATATATCTTTAAAGTGCCTAATACCAACTCTTCAAAACTTTGTATATATGAAGAACAAATCATTCTTAGAAAATACGCTTGGTATCAAAATTTTATCATGCTCAGAGACCCCAAAAACATTAAAAGTATCCAGATGTGAGAGAGAAATGAAGACTGTAATATGAGGGATGAACACCAGAGGTCCTCGTATGATAAGGAATATTTTTACCCCTAAAGCTATTCTGCTCATTCTCATCAATGTACAACAAAGAAACGAATGCATAGATTAATTTGCAGTTGTACTGTACTGTACTTTCAGAATACTTTTAAATAATTTTAAAATAAACACTAAAAAGCATAATTTTTTTTATGAAAAATTATGAAATGTTTTGTTTGTCTCTCACTGATTTGGTAACACTTTCTATGAAGCCCCTATTGTAAGGGTATTTCTAAAGGCATTATAATGAACGCATAATGCATTATAAAAAAACGTATAATATAATATATTATATCATCCAATGAATATTCATAACAACAAATATCATACATTATAATACTTAAATATTAGAGGTTATAGCTTTTAAGATTATGATTATTTATAACACACAATAGAAACCATATTAAATCTACTTCATTTGTAATGGACTATATCATATTAGATTTATTTTTTACATTATATTCTATTCTATTGACTATAAGCAAATAACTCTCACCAACACTCCTTACTGTGTAGACTTAGGTTAATGTTAGGCTAAGTAGACGGTTCGTGTTCTTGCAAAGTTACTTATAATCAGTTTGTCTTTTGGGGAACTGTCAAAATACAGTGTTAGCATATATTCAGCACACTACTAATAATAGTTACTGCTAGTTGACATGCAGTTGCAGAGTTACTTAAAAAGTATACTATAAAAAGCTGTCTAACAGGTACCATCAAAATAATTAAACTGATCATATTATACATTCATCTGATCTGATACCTGATCTTATGGCTATTTGAGAAATATTATTATTATTACTTATAAGTGGTCTTTGTATGCTTTAAGTAAAGTGACATCAGTAAGATGGCAAAATATGAGACTTATACATTACAACTATGAGGAGGTAATCATACTCATAAAAGCTATAATAAAAAAAGTAAAAATTCTAATAAATAAAACTGTTCTTATGAATGCTCATGAGATGATACAACATATTATAAGGTTTTTATAATGTATTATGCATTCATTATAATGCCTTAAGAATACCCTTATAATGTGTTATAAATACATGAACCCACAAATATTTTAAATATATATTACAAATATAAATAAATGTACTAATGTACCTTTTAATAATATATGAATACTTTTTTTTAGTTTAATATTAATTAACATTAATAAATGCTATTTAATTATTGTTCATGTTAAGTAATATAGTTAATGTTAACAAATTAAACTGGATGGATAAATTTTAAATATTGTGTGTATGTGTCTGTGTGTTGATTTTAATTAACCCTTTAAATTCTGTAAACTTTAAATCGACCCTGGCAGAAGGGTTACTGTGAATGCATTTGCCAACTGGGCACCGTTTTCCTGATGCTATCGGGATGGCGACTGCACAGACGGTGAGGGCCCGGTCATCGCTGCTTGCAGCTTTAATTATTATTATTATTATTTCATCAATGTTTTGGGTTAATTTGGGGCCCTTAACATACACGAAAACTCTTGAAACTTTGCACACACATTGGAACCTGCGGCCATCAGGGCCGGACAAACTTTGACATGGGGGGGGTCACCGGGGGGGGGGGCGTGGCACAGCGGTAAAAATTTTTACATTTGAGGGACTCTGGAGCGCACGCCGGTTGACCTACAGTTATCAAAATTCATACACACATAGACCTCATCGGGCTGAATAACCTTCGTGCTCAAAGTTGGTGCTTCGCCCAACAGGAAGTCAGCTATTCAGGGATGTCTAAAAAGCGCATGCAATGGAATTTGAAATACTCCTACTAGGCCTTTCCACCGATGGCCACCAAACTCGGTCAGCATGATCTCAAGACATAGGGGATGCAAAATTGCCAGGGGATTTTTGATATCTCAAACGGTTTGACCGTGACGGGGCGACAAATTTATGGCGAGAAATGAGAAACAGGAAGTGCCTAATAACTTTGGCATACTTTGTCTGATTTTGACCAAACTTCAGCAGTTTGTTTGTCGTCTGATGTCGATCACAGAGATGTGACTATTATGAGTCAAAGTTATAGCGCCACCAACTGGCAGCAGAAAGCGTGACGTTTTTGAAACGCTTTAAACTCAGCCTCTTAATTTTACTCAATTTGCTTCAAACTTCCTCACAATAATGGCAAAACACGACCGATAAGAATCTGTGAAGGGCGTTATCCATAACTTTTATCATGTTGCCATGGCAACGTATCAAACTTTAACTTTAGTTTTTTGTGTTTTTGAGCCACTTAAAATGCTTAGAATTTCATGAAACTCAACACACACATCTGTATTAATGACAGTTAAACACTGATAAAAGCCCATAAATGGGTGTGGAGCAGGCGCTCCATAGCGCCACCTTTTGACAAAAGTTGGGGGGTTACTTTGTCCTACAGTCACCAAACTCGGTACATATGTTGGACTCATCAAGCCGGACAACTTTCTAATTTACACCCATTAGCTACGACCAACAGGAAGTCAGCTATTTTTAGTTAAATATGGATTTTTGGAAAATTCAAGCTGTGGAATTTGAAATACTACTCCTAGACCTTTCCACCGATGGCCACCAAACTCGGTCAGCATGATCTCAAGATATTGGGAATGCAAAATTGCCAGGGGATTTTTGGTATCTTGAACGGTTTGGCCGTGGCAGGGCGACAAATTATGGCGAGAAATGAGAAAAAGGAAGTGTCTAATAATTTTGACACACTTTATCTGATTTTGACCAAACTTTAGCAGTTTGTTCGTCGTATGATACCGATCACAGAGATGTGACTATTATGAGTCAAAGTTATAGCGCCACCAACTGGCAGCAGGAAGTGTGTTGCTTGCAAAACGCTTTTAAATCAACCTCTTAATTTTCCTCAATTTGCTTCAAATTTCATCAGAATAATACCAAAACACGGCCGATGAGAATCTGTGAAGGGGTCCTTTATACATCAAACGCTGTTGACATGGCAACGTGTCAAACTTTTACATTTGTTTTCTGTGTTTTTATAAATATAGCTGTGAATAAATTCATATCACTCATAGCAGAATCAGACATCTCACATCAAACTTTGTCAACATGATGCCAAGATACTGAAGATGCTAAATTGTGAACGGCTTTGGGATATCTTGAATGGTGTTCATGGGGTGATTTATGAAAGTAACAGTAAAAAAGATTAAGAGTAATCTTCATATATCTTTAAATTGCATTATTCTAACTCATCAAAACTTTTTAACTTATAAAGAACAAGACATTCTTAGGGAATCTGAGTAGTTTCAAAATGTTATCATGCTCAGAGGCCCCAAAAACATTATAAAAGTGTAATAAATGTTTGTCATTTTAAGGCTCTAATACCAGGAATGAACACTAGAGGTCCTCATAAGATAAGGAATCGTTTGCCTCTAATGCTATTTAGCTCATTCTCAGTGTATAAGAATGACAATAATCCATAGAATCAGTGGATATGTACTGTACTGTCAGTGTACTTTTACATAATTATTTTGTATAGGTGCTTAAAGAGCATTAAAATCTTTTTTTTTTTATCTTTTAAGGAAAAATTATATGATTTATGTACATATATACACTCACTGATAGAACAAAAAATCTTATAAGTATGACACTATACTGCTCAGGTCACTTAATTAGAATGAGAAACAAATACATCAACTAAGTTAATATGTATTTATTTTTAATATATTTGTTTATAATTATTTTACAGATGCTTATAGATCATTAAAAAAATATTTAAAAATGGTTGTAGATCATAAAACATGGTTACTATTTAAAATAGGGTCTCTTTTAACAATGGTTAATGAACTAACAAACACGAACGAACAATTTATTTGTACTCGATTTTCTTCAAACTTCATCAGAATAATGTAAGAACATGGCCGATGAGAGTCTGTAAAGGCGTCCCTTATGCATTAAATACTGTTGCCATGGCAAATAAAAAAAATAAAAATACATTCAAATATTTGTTTCCTGTGTTTTTGAGGCAGATAGCGTGCTTACAATTTCATTTTCCATTTTCAATTTTCAATGATTTATTATATATTTAAAGTGCAGCATCCTAACTCTTTGAAACTTTTTTCATACAAATAACTATTCATTCTGATCAAACACAGTTAATGTCATACTTATACAAAACTCCACGAATGAAAGAAAATAAAAAAACATATCTGATCTCACTCTGCTCTGCACTCTATGTGTGTGTTTGTGTGGTAAGTGGCTGAGTGTAAGGAGGGGGGATGGGTGGTAAGAGAAAGAGTCAGACAGGAGGAGAGACAGTAAGGGTTAGTCCAAAGGGTTACTGTGAATACATGTTCCAACTGGGCACCGTTTTCCTGATGCTATCGGGATGGCGACTGCACAGTCGGCGAGGGCCCGGTCATCGCTGCTTGCAGCTTTAATTTGTTTTTTTTTTTATTTTTTTTCAACCGTTGGGGCACTTTTGGGGGCCTTAACATACTCAAAAACTCTTGAAAATTTGCACACACGTTGGAATCTGCTGTCGTCCGGACGCCACAGAGGCTGGGACCCGGGCGTGGTTCACGGCCTCTACAGCGCCCCCTGGAACACAGTTTGAAAACTTGATGTACTGGGCACACATACTTGCACGTATTGATATGAAACTCAGTACACATATAGAACTCATCGAGCTGAACAACTTTTGTACTCTATGTCATAGGCTCGACGCAACAGGAAGTGAGATATTTAGGGCTGTTTAAAAAGCACATGCTCTGGAATTTAACGTACTCCTCCCAGGGTTTCCATAGGATTGTCACCAAACTCGGTCAGCATGATCTCAAGACATTGGGGACGCTAAATTGCGAGGGGATTTTTGATATCTCGAACGGTTTGGCCGTGGCAAGGCGACAAAGTTATGGCGAGAAATGAGAAACAGGAAGTGTCTAATAACTGTTACACACATTGCCTGATTCTGATGAAACTTCACCAGTTTGTTCCTTGTATGATGCCGATTCCATAAATGTGACTATTATGAGTCAAAGTTATAGCGCCACCAACTGGCAGCAGGAAGCGTGTCATTTTCAAAATCCTTTGAAATCAGCCTCTTAATTTTACTTGATTATCTTCAAACTTCATCAAAATAATCTCAAAACACGGCCGATGAGAATATGTAAAGGGGTCGATGATAAATCAAATGCTGTTGCCATGGCAACGTGTCAAACTTTACAATTAGGTTCCTGTCTTTTTGAGGCAGATAACATGCTTAGAATTTCATGAAACTCAACACACACATCAATATTAATGATAGTTAGACACTGGCAAAAGGTCATAAATGGGCGTGGAGCAGGCACTCTATAGCGCCATCTTTTGACAAAAGTTGGGGGGTTAGTTTTTCCTACAGTCACCAAACTCTGTACATATATTGTTCTCATCAAGCCGGACAACTTTCTAAATCAAACTCATTAGCTAAGACCAACGGGAAGCCCGCTATTTTGATTTGAATGTGGATTTTTTGAAAAATCAGGCTTTAAACAAATTCACACTGCTTCTAAGAACAACAAGCTTTTCACACCAAACTTTTTTAACATGAAGAGAAGATTATGAAGATGTTAAATTGCGAGCGGATTTGGGATATCTTGAACGGTGTTGACGTGGTGATTTTTTAAAGATGTAGTAAAAAACATAACCCTAATCTTTAAAGTGCAGCATCCAAACTCCTTAAAACTTTTTTCACACAGAGATCTAATCATTATGAGCAAGTGCTGGTAATATCATAATTATTCAAGCTTCTATGAATTAAAGAAAATTAAAAAATGTAATCAGTAACCTGCTGTCACTGGGCTGACTGTCTGTGTTGACACTAAGAGTGACTGAAGGGGGGAGGGGTGAAAGGGAGAGAGACCAGTGGAACATGCTGTTTTGCTTAAGACCATCTTTGAGGAAGATGCACATTGCTGTGTAGTGTAATCTACTGTCTACTGTCTAATCTAACTGTGTTCATGTTCATGTTAATTCACAGTACATAAACTAATGTTAAAATATACTATTTTACCATTAAACAATATATGAATACTTTTTTTTAGCTTAATATTAATTAACATTAATAAATACTATTTAATTATTGTTCATGTTAACTAATATAGTTAATGTTAACAAATGAAACTGGTTGGCAATTTAATATATTGTGTGTATGTGTCTGTGTGTTGATTTTAAAGTTTAACCCTTTCAATTCAGTAAACTTTAAATCCAAACTGGCTGAGGGTTACTGTGAATGCATGTGCCAACTGGGCACCGTTTTCCTAATTGATTCTTTCTTAGTTATGTAGCGCTTAAAAGTGATGTCTTATAATAGGAGTCACCTGCAAAGCAATATCCACACACAAATTGTACAGATAGGTAACGATGACATTTAAGCAGAAGTGGTGGACGTAAAGCAAGCAATAATAACATTTTGTTATCATCATGAATTACATGTTCTTATCATCATCATCAGAATATAGGGAAAATGTTCCCTATATTGTGAACGGCTTTGGGATATCTTGAACGGTGTTGATCTGGTGATTTATGAAAGTAACAATAAAAAAGATGAAGAGTTATTTTCATATATCTTTAAATTGCATTATTCTAACTCATCAAAACTTTTTACATATAAAGAACAAGAAATTCTTAGGAAATACGTGTAGTTTCAAAATGTTATCATGCTCAGAGGCCCCAAAAACATTAAAAGTGTCATATAAATTTGTCAGATTAAAGCTCTAATACCAGGGATGAACACTAGAGGTCCTCATAAGATAAGGAATCATTTGACCTCTAATGCTATTTAGCTCATTGTCAGTGTATAAGAATGACAATAATCCATAGAATCAGTTGATATGTACTGTACTGTCACTGTACTTTTACATAATTATTTTGTATAGGTGCTTAAAAGATAAAAAGATTTTAATGCTCTTTAAGGAAAAATTATATGATTTAAATACATATATACACTCTCACTGATAGAACAAAAAATCTTATAAGTATGACACTATACTGCTCAGTTCACTTAATTAGAGTGAGAAACAAATACAAAAAGGCCAAAAAAAAATCAACTAAGTTAATATGTATTTATTTTTAATATATTTGTTTATAATTATTTCACAGATGCTTATAGATTAAAATAATATTTAAAAGTGCTTGTAGACCATAAAACATGGTAACTATTTAAAATAGGGTCTCTTTTGTTAACAATGGTTAATGAACTAACAAACACGAACAAACAACGAACAATATATTTGTACTCGATTTTCTGCAAATTTCATCAGAATAATGTAAAAGCCCTGATGCATCAAATGCTGTTGCCATGGCAAATAAATAAAAATAAAAAATACATTCAAATATTTGTTTCCTGTGATATTTAAGGCATATAGCGTGCTTAGAATTTAATTTTCAATTTTCAATGATTTATTATATATTTAAAGTGCAGCATCCTAACTCTTTGAAACTTTTTTCATACAAATAACTATTCATTCTGATCAAACACAGTTCATTTCATAATTATACAAAACTCCACGAATGAAAGAAAATAAAAAAACATATCTGATCTCACTCTGCTCTGCACTCTTTGTGTGTGTTTGTGTGGTAAGTGGCTGAGTGTAAGGAGGGGGGATGGGTGGTAAGAGAAAGAGTCAGAGAGGAGGAGAGACAGTTAGGGTTAGTCCAAAGGGTTACTGTGAATGCATGTGCCAACTGGGCACCGTTTTCCTGATGCTATCGGGATGGCGACTGCACAGACGGCGAGGGCCCGGTCATCGCTGCTTGCAGCTTTATTATTAGGGCCCGAGCACTACAGTGCGAGGACCCTATTGGAATTGCTCCGTTTATTATTATTCTTCTTCTTCTTCTCCAAAATGAAAAGTATTTTTGAGGGCCTAAACATGCCCGAAAACTCACGAAACTTTGCACACGCATCAGACCTGGCGAATATTTACATCTGATATGGTTTTCAAAAGTGGGTGTGGCAAAATGGCTCGATAGCGCCACCTTTAAAAGTTCAACGGAGTGCGCCTCGAGCTACGTTTCACGTACATGTACGAAACTCGATACACATATGTAACCCATACGAAACCCAACAGGAAGTCCGTTATATTGAATTTCCTGTACGATTTTTGTGCAGTTTTTGCCATTTTCAGGCCTCGTACTTTAACGAACTCCTCCTACAATTTTTATCCGATCATCTTCAAATTTGCTGAGTGTCATCATAAGGCCTTTGCGATGTTAAATTGCGAAGCTTTAGAGTTTTCGTCGAAGGGCGTGTCCGTGGCGGCCGGACAAACTTTGATGTTTCGCCATGAAAAAGGAAGTTGCTATAACTCAGGCATACGATGTCCGATCTGCCTCAAACTTCACATGTTTGATGACAGTCCGGTCCTGAACACACGTCAGTGCCCATATTCAGTTATAGTCATAGCGCCACCTGCTGACAACAGGAAATGACATGTTTAACACTGTTATGGACTCCTAGAAACATATTGAAAAGCGTTAACAAGTCTTAAATAGGCTAGCAACATGCTACAAATATGCTAAAACATGCTAGCAACACTTAGCTAAGAGCTAAAGCATGCTATTAATACAAATACAAAAGGAAATTGCTGTAACTCATGTATATAATGTTGAATCTGACCCAAACTTAATATTCAACATGCTACAAAAATAATAAAGCATGCTAGCAACACTTAGCTAATATGCTAAAGCATGCTAATAATACAATGAAACAGGAAGTTACTCTAACTCAGGCATACAATGTCCAATCAGCCCCAAACTTAACATGTTTGATTAGAATCCTGGCCTAAACACACGCCCATGCCCGTATTCAGTTATAGTCATAGCGCCACCAGCTGGTAAAAGGAAGCCACATGTTTAATACTGTTGTGGATGCCTAGCAACATTTTAAAAAAAATCAACAACTGTTAAACAGGGTAGCAACATGCTAGAAACATGCTATAACATGTTAGCAACATTTAGCTAAGTGCTAAAGCATACTCTTAATGCAATGAAACAGGAAGTTACTGTAACTCAGGCATGCAATGTCCAATCAGCCCCAAACTTCACATGTTTGATAACAGTCCTGGCCTGAAGATATCTACATGCCAATATTCAGTTATAGTTATAGCGCCACCTACTGTCAACAGGAAGTGACATGTTTAACACTGTGACACACTATTAGCAACACACTAAAAAAGCCATTGAGTGCTAAACTAGTTTAAAACGTACTCAAACATGCTAGCAACACTTACTTAGTGCTAAAGCATGTTGTTAAAGACATAAAACAGGAAGTTACTGTAACTCAGACATGCAATGTCCAATCAGCCCCAAACTTCACGTTTGATAAGAGTCCTGGCCTGAAGATATATACATGCCCATATTCAGTTATAGTCACAGCGCCACCTGCTGACAACAGGAAGTGACGTTTAATGGTGTTACGGACTCCTAGCAACATAATAAAAAGCGTCAGCAAGTTTTAAATAGGCTAGCAACATGCTAGAATCATGTTAAAACATGCTAGCAACACTTAGCTGAGAGCTAAAGCATGATACTAATACAAAGAAAAATAAGTGTAACTCATGCATACAATGTCCAATCTGACCCAAGCTTAATATGTTTGATAAGAGTCCTGGTCTGAACACAAGCCCATGCCCATATTCAGTTATAGTCATAGTGCCACCTGCTGGCAACAGGAAGTCACATGTTTAATACTGTTGTGGATGCCCAGCAACATTTTAAAAATATCAACAAGTGTTAAATAGGGTAGCAACATGCTAGAAACATGTTAGCAACAGTTAGCTAAGTGCTAAAGCATACTCTTAATGCAATGAAACAGGAAGTTACTGTAACTCAGGCATGCAATGTCCAATCAGCCCCAAACTTAATATGTTTGATAAGAGTCTTGGCCTGAATACATTTACATGCCAATATTTAGTTATAGTCATAGCGCCACCAGCTGGCAACAGCAAATTACTTGTTTTACACTAACTTAAGCATGCAATGTACAATTTGCACCAAACTTGACATGTTTGCCAATAGTCCTGGCCTGAAGACATCTAAAAGCCAATATTTTGTAATAGCGCCACCTGTTGGCAGCAGGATATGTCATGACTTACACTCAAGCATGCCATGTTCAAGCTTCACCAAACTTCATATGTTTGATAAAAGCACTGGCCTGAACACATCTGCATGCCAATATTCAGTTATAGGCATAGCGCCACCAGCTGGCGGAAGGAAGATTGGCACATATCAATGACTTTGACATATTCCTCCTACATTTTCTGTGTTAATAGCATAGTGCCCACCATTCGCCACCGATCGGCGGTGAGCCCGAGTGCGAGGGCCCTACCATCGCTGCTTGCAGCTTTAATTATTAGGGCCCGAGCACTACAGTGCGAGGACCCTATTGGAATTGCTCCGTTTATTAGGGCCCGAGCCCAGAATGGGCGAAGGCCCTCTTGTTTTCCTAAGGATTCTTATTTTTTTTTTTTTTTTTTTTGTTAACCTTCCGGGCACTTAAGGGGGTCTTAACATGCTCAAAAACTCTTGAAAATTTGCACACATGTCGGAATCTGCGGCCATCAGGACGTCACAGAGGCTGGTACCGGGGCGTGGCAAGGGGACTCTACAGCGCCCCCTGGAATTTTTAGGGCCATATAGCACACATACTTGAACGTACACATATGAAACTCGGTACACATATAGAACTCATTGAGCTGAACAACTTTTGTACTCTATGTCATTTTCTTAACGCAACAGGAAGTGAGATATTTAGGGCTGTTTAAAAAGCGCATGCTCTGGAATTTAACGTACTCCTCCCAGGATTTCCATACGATTGTCACCAAACTCGGTCAGCATGATCTCAAGACATTGGGGACGCTAAATTGCGAGGGGATTTTTGATATCTCGAACGGTTTGGCCGTGGCAAGGCGACAAAGTTATGGCGAGAAATGAGAAACAGGAAGTGTCTAATAACTGTTGCACACATTGCCTGATTCTGATGAAACTTCACCAGATTGTTCGTTGTATGATGCCGATTCCATAAATGTGACTATTATGAGTCAAAGTTATAGCGCCACCAACTGGTAGCAGGAAGCGTGTCATTTTCAAAATGCGTTGAAATCAGCCTCTTAATTTTACTTGATTTTCTTCAAACTTCATCAAAATAATGTCAAAACACGGCCGATAAGAATATGTAAAGGGTACGATGATAAATCAAATGCTGTTGCCATGGCAACGTGTTAAACTTTAAAATTAGATTCCTGTCTTTTCGAAGCAGATAACATGTTTAGAATTTCATGAAACTCAACACACACATCAATATTAATGATAGTTAGACACTGGCAAAAGGTCATAAATGGGCGTGGAGCAGGCACTCTATAGCGCCATCTTTTGACAAAAGTTGGGGGGTTAGTTTTTCCTACAGTCACCAAACTCTGTACATATATTGTTCTCATCAATCTGGACAACTTTCTAAATCAAACTCATTAGCTAAGACCAACAGGAAGCCGGCTATTTTGATTTGAATGTGGATTTTTGGAAAAATCAGGCTGTAAACAAATTCACACTCCTTCTAAGAATAACAAGGTATTCACACCAAACTTTTTTAACATGAAGAGAAGATTCTGAAGATGTTAAATTGCGAGCGGATTTGGGATATCTTGAACGGTGTTGACGTGGTGATTTTTTTAAAAACATAACCCTAATTTTTTATATCTTTAAAGTGCAGCATCCAAACTCTTTAAAACTTTTTTCACACAGAGATCTAATCATTATGAGCAAGTGCTGGTAATATCATAGTTATTCAAGCTTCTATGAATTAAAGAAAATTAAAAAAAGAAATCAGTAAACTGTTGTCACTGGGCTGACTGTCTGTGTTGACACTAAGAGTGACTGAAGGGGGGAGGGGTGAAAGGGAGAGAGACCAGTGGAACATGCTGTTTTGCTTAAGACCATCTTTGAGGAAGATGCAATTTGCACATTGGACATTGCTGTAGTTTAATCTGCATAAATAAGTCTGAACTTTGAGAGTCTGATCTTTGAGAAAATATAAAGGGTCACGAACTCTTTCATTCTTTGTATATTGCAGTTGTTGTTTTTTATTTATTTTTTACTGAACTGTACCATGAACTTGTCCTATTCAGTCACATAGCAAAAGATTAAGAAAAATACAGCTTTTTAGCATGAGCGATTTATCTTCATTGATAGACATTTATTTTCATAATTAAAATTTTTGATTCAATAAAAAAAAAAACACTAACAATTTCAAGACAAACTTTGACAACAAAACAAACTTTGCTGTTATCTGTTCAAAACATCTGAAAATTGTACCATTTTAACATGAGTTATATTTATATATTGCCCCATTACAATACCCAACTTGATTTTTAAAGATATTTTGAAAGAATGAAGCGTTTGAGCACTTTATTGTTTATTGTTGTATACCCACATGAACTGTGTTCATGTTCATGTTAATTCACAGTACATACACTATGTTAAAAGATACTAATTTACCTTTAAACAATATATGAGTACTTTTTTAGGTTAATATTAATTAACATTAATAAATGCTATTTATTATTGTTCATGTTAACAATGTTAACAAATGAAACTGGATGGTAAAGTTGTATATTTAGTGTGTATTTGTCTGTGTGTTGATTTAAAAATGTAACCCTTTCATTTCTGTAAACTTTAAATCCAAAGTGGCAGAGGGTTACTGTGAATGCATGTGCCAACTGGGCACCGTTTTCCTAATTGATTCTTAGTTATGTAGCGCTTAAGAGTGATGTCTTATAACAGGAGTCACCTGCAAAGCAATGTCCACACACAAATGGAACAGATAGGTAACGATGACATTTAAACAGAAGTGGTGGACGTAAAGCAAGCAATAATAACATTTTGTTATCATCATGAATTACATGTTCTTATCATCATCCTCAGAATATAGGGAAAATGTTCCCTATATTGTGAACGGCTTTGGGATATCTTGAACGGTGTTGATGTGGTGATTTATGAAAGTAACAATAAAAAAGATGAAGAGTTATTTTCATATATCTTTAAATTGCATTATTCTTACTCATCAAAACTTTTTACATATAAAGAACAAGAAATTCTTAGGAAATACGCGTAGTTTCAAAATGTTATCATGCTCAGAGGCCCCAAAAACATTAAAAGTGTCAAATAAATTCGTCAGATTAAAGCTCTAATACCAGGGATGAACACTAGAGGTCCTCATAAGATAAGGAATCGTTTGACCTCTAATGCTATTTAGCTCATTGTCAGTGTATAAGAATGACAATAATCCATAGAATCAGTTGATATGTACTGTACTGTCAGTGTAATTTTACATAATTATTTTGTATAGGTGCTTAAAGAGCATTAAAATATTTTTTTTTATCTTTTAAGGAAAAATTATGTGATTTAAATACATATATACACTCTCACTGATAGAACAAAGTATCTTATAAGTATGACACTATACTGCTCAGTTCACTTAATTAGAATGAGAAACAAATACAAAAAGGCCAAAAAGTCAACTAAGTTAATATGTATTTATTTTCAATATATTTGTTTATAATTATTTCACAGATGCTTATAGACTATTAAAATAATATTTAAAAATGCTTGTAGACCATAAAACATGGTAACTATTTAAAATAGGGTCCAATACCTACAAAAAAGCCTCTTGGAGCAAAATTTGACACCCAACAGGAAGTCGGTTATTTTTAATTTTCTCAGCAAATTTTGTCATTTTTGCCATTTTCAGGCCTCGTACTTGAACGAACTCCTCCTAGAGATTTATCCGGATTAACGCCAAATTTGCTGAGTGTAATCTAAAGCACTTTGTGACGTTAAATTGCAAAGATCTAGAGTTTTCATTGGAGGGCGTGTCCATAGCGGTCTCGCAAATTTCGATGTTTCGCCATGAAAAAGGAAGTTTCTATAACTCAGGCATACAATGTCCGATCTGTCCCAAACTTCACATGTGTGATAACACTCCTGACCTGAAGACATCTACATTCCCATATTCAGTTATAGTCATAGCGCCACCTGCTGGCAACAGGAAGTGTCATGCTGTACTCTACAACAAACTCCTCCAAGAGATTTATACAGATCAACACTAAAATCGGTCAGTCTAATAAAAAGGCTTAAGTGATGTTAAATTGCGAAGATCTTGAGTTTTCGTTGAAGGGCATGTCCGTGGTGGCCTGACAAAGTTTGATGTTTGGTCATGGACATAGAAGTTGTTATAACTCAGCCATAAAATGTCCAATCTGCCTCAAACTTCACATGTTTGATAAGAGTCCTGGCCTGAAGACATCTTAAGGCCAATATTCAGATATCATCATAGCGCCACCTATTGACAGCAGGATATATCATATCTTGCACTAACTTAAACATACCAAGGTCAATCTGCACCAGACTTCATATGTTTGATGAAAGTGCTGGCCTGAACACATCTACATGTCAATAATCAGTTACAGGCATAGCGCCACCAGCTGGCAGCAGGAGGTTTGGCACATTTAAGTGACTTTGATCTATTTTTCCTACATTTACTGTTTTAAAAGCATAATGCCCACCGTTTGCCGTTTTCCTAAAGCCACCGGTCGGCGGTGAGCCCGGGTGCGAGGGCCCGTTCATCGCTGCTTGCAGCTTTAATTAGGGCCCGAGCACTACAGTGCGAGGACCCTATTGGAATTGCTCCGTTTATTAGGGCCCGAGCCCAAAAGGGCGAAGGCCCTATTGTTCTTCTAAGGGTTATTAGGGCCCGAGCCCAAAAGGGCGAAGGCCCTATTGTTCTTCTAAGGATTCTTATTTTTTTTTTTTTTTTTTTTTTTTTTTGTTAACCTTCCGGGCACTTAAGGGGGTCTTAACATACTCAAAAACTCTTGAAAATTTGCACACATGTCGGAATCTGCGGCCATCAGGACGCCACAGAGGCTGGTACCTGGGCGTGGCAAGGGGACTCTACAGCGCCCCCTGGAATTTTGAGGGCCATATAGCACACATACTTGAACGTACACATATGAAACTCGGTACACATATAGTACTCATTGAGCTGAACAACTTTTGTACTCTATGTCATTTTCTCAATGCAACAGGAAGTGAGATATTTAGGGCTGTATAAAAAGCGCATGCTCTGGAATTTAACGTACTCCTCCCAGGATTTCCATACGATTGTCACCAAACTCGGTCAGCATGATCTCAAGACATTGGGGACGCTAAATTGCGAGGGGATTTTTGATATCTCGAACGGTTTGGCTGTGGCAAGGCGACAAAGTTATGGCGAGAAATGAGAAACAGGAAGTGTCTAATAACTGTTGCACACATTGCCTGATTCTGATGAAACTTCACCAGATTGTTCGTTGTATGATGCCGATTCCATAAATGTGACTATTATGAGTCAAAGTTATAGCGCCACCAACTGGCAGCAGGAAGCGTGTCATTTTCAAAATGCTTTGAAATCAGCCTCTTAATTTTACTTGATTTTCTTTAAACTTCATTAAAATCATGTCAAAACACGGCCGATAAGAATATGTAAAGGGGTCGATGATAAATCAAATGCTGTTGCCATGGCAACGTCTCAAACTTTAAAATTAGATTCCTGTCTTTTCGAGGCAGATAACATGCTTAGAATTTCATGAAACTCAACACACACATCAATATTAATGATAGTTAGACACTGGCAAAAGGTCATAAATGGGCGTGGAGCAGGCACTCTATAGCGCCATCTTTTGACAAAAGTTGGGGGGTTAGTTTTTCCTACAGTCACCAAACTCTGTACATATATTGTTCTCATCAATCTGGACAACTTTCTAAATTAAACTAATTAGCTAACACCAACAGGAAGCCGGCTATTTTGATTTGAATGTGGATTTTTGGAAAAATCAGGCTGTAAACAAATTTATACTCCTCCTAAGAAGAACAAGCTGTTCACACCAAACTTTTTTAACATGGAGAGAAGATTCTGAAGATGTTAAATTGCGAGCGGTTTTGGGATATCTTGAACGGTGTTGACGTGGTGATTTTTTAAAGATGTATAACCGTCATTTTCTATATCTTTAAAGTGCAGCATCTTAACTATTTAAAACTTTTTTCACACAGAGATCTTATCATTCTGAGCAAGTGCTGTAAATATCAATTTAATTCAAGCTTCTACGAATTAAAGAAAATTAAAAAAAGAAATCAGAAGCCTGCTGTCACTCTGCCTTGAGTGTCTGTGTTCAGTCACCATTAAGTGACTGAAGAGAGACTGAAGGGGGAGGGGTGAAAGGGAGAGAGGGAGAGAGAGTAGAACATGCTGTCTTGCTAAAGACCATCTTTGAGGAAAAAATGCACATTGATGTTACATAAATATGTTTGATCTTTGAGAGTCTGATATTTTGAGAAAATATAAAGGGTCACTAAGTCTTTCATTGTTCGTATTTTGCAGTTGTTGTTTTTTATTTATTTTTTACTGAACTGTACCATGAACTTGTCCTATTCAGTCACATAGCAAAAGATTAAGAAAAATACAACTTTTTAGCATGAGCGGTTTATCTTCATTGATAGACATTTATTTTCATAGTGTTATTTATTGAATATAACATTTTAATTAACAGTTTCAAGACAAACTTTGTCAACAAAACAAACTTTGCTGTTATCTGTTCAAAACATCTGAAAATTTTACCATTTTAGGATCAGTTATATATATATATATATCGCCCCATTACAATACTCAACTTGATTTTTAAAGATATTTTGAAAGAAAGAAGCGTTTATAGAGCACTTTGTGTATTGCTGTACACCCACATGAACTGTGTTCATGTTCATGTTAATTCACAGTACATAAACTAATGTTAAAATATACTATTTTACCATTAAACAATATATGAATACTTTTTTTAGCTTAATATTAATTAACATTAATAAATACTATTTAATTATTGTTCATGTTAACTAATATAGTTAATGTTAACAAATGAAACTGGTTGGCAATTTTATATATTGTGTGTATGTGTCTGTGTGTTGATTTTAAAGTTTAACCCTTTCAATTCAGTAAACTTTAAATCCAACTGACTGAGGGTTACTGTGAATGCATGTGCCAACTGGGCACCGTTTTCCTAATTGATTCTTTCTTAGTTATGTAGCGCTTAAAAGTGATGTCTTATAACAGGAGTCACCTGCAAAGCAATATCCACACACAAATTGTACAGATAGGTAACGATGACATTTAAGCAGAAGTGGTGGACGTAAAGCAAGCAATAATAACATTTTGTTATCATCATGAATTACATGTTCTTATCATCATCATCATCAGAATATAGGGAAAATGTTCCCTATATTGTGAATGGCTTTGGGATATCTTGAACGGTGTTGATGTGGTGATTTATGAAAGTAACAATAAAAAAGATGAAGAGTTATTTTCATATATCTTTAAATTGCATTATTCTAACTCATCAAAACTTTTTACATATAAAGAACAAGAAATTCTTAGGAAATACGTGTAGTTTCAAAATGTTATCGTGCTCAGAGGCCCCAAAAACATTAAAAGTGTCACATAAATTTGTCAGATTAAAGCTCTAATACCAGGGATGAACACTAGAGGTCCTCATAAGATAAGGAATCGTTTGACCTCTAATGCTATTTAGCTCATTCTCAGTGTATAAGAATGAAAATAATCCATAGAATCAGTTGATATAGACTGTACTGTCAGTGTACTTTTACATAATTATTTTGTATAGGTGCTTAAAGAGCATTAAAATCTTTTTTTTAATCTTTTAAGGAAAAATTATATGATTTATATACATATATACAATCTCACTGATAGAATAAAAATCTTATAAGTATGACACTATACTGCTCAGTTCACTTAATTAGAATGAGAAACAAATACATCAACTAAGTTAATATGTATTTATTTTTAATATATTTGTTTATAATTATTTCACAGATGCTTATAGATCATTAAAATAATATTTAAAAATGGATGTAGATCATAAAACATGGTAACTATTTAAAATAGGGTCTCTTTTGTTAACATAGGTTGATGAAATAACACCTGAACGAACAACGAACAATATATTTGTACTCGATTTTCTTCAAACTTCATCAGAATGATGTAAAAACACGGCCGATGAGAGTCTGTAAAGGCGTCCCTGATGCATCAAATGCTGTTGCCATGGCAAATAAATAAAAATACAAAATACATTCAAATATTTGTTTCCTGTGTTTTTGAGGCAGATAGCGTGCCTAGAATTTTTTTTTCCATTTTCAATTTTCAATGATTTATTATTTATTTAAAGTGCAGCATCCTAACTCTTTGAAACTTTTTTCATACAAATAACTATTCATTCTGATTAAACACAGTTCATTTCATAATTATACAAAACTCCACGAATGAAAGAAAATTAAAAAACAAATCTGATCTCACTCTGCTCTGCACTCTATGTGTGTGTTTGTGTGGTAAGTGGCTGAGTGTAAGGAGGTGGGATGGGTGGTAAGAGAAAGAGTCAGACAGGAGGAGAGACAGTTAGGGTTAGTCCAAAGGGTTATTGTGAATGCATGTGCCAACTGGGCACCGTTTTCCTGATGCTATCGGGATGGCGACTGCCAGACGGCGAGGGCCCGGTCAACGCTGCTTGCAGCTTTAATTATTTATTTTTTTTTTTTTTCTTTTTTTCTTTTTTTCAACCTTCCGGGCACTTTTGGGGGCCTTAACATACTCAAAAACTCTTGAAAATTTGCACACACGTCGGAATCTGCGGCCATCAGGACGCCAAAGAGGCTGGGACCCGGGCGTGGTTCAGGGCCTCTACAGCGCCCCCTGGAACACAGTTTGAAAACTTGATGTACTGCGCACACATACTTGCATGTATTGATATGAAACTCGGTACACATATAGATCTCACTGAGCCAAACAACTTTTGTACTCTATGTCATGGGCTCCACACAACAGGAAGTGAGATATTTAGGGCTGTTTAAAAAGCGCATGCTCTGGAATTTAACGTACTCCTCCCAGGAATTCCATGGGATTGTCACCAAACTCGGTCAGCATGATCTCAAGACATTGGGGACGCTAAATTGCGAGGAGATTTTTGATATCTCGAACGGTTTGGCCATGGCAAGGCGACAAAGTTATGGCGAGAAATGAGAAACAGGAAGTGTCTAATAACTGTTGACCACATTGCCTGATTCTGATGAAACTTCACCAGTTTGTTCGTTGTATGATGCCGATTCCATAAATGTGACTATTATGAGTCAAAGTTATAGCGCCACCAACTGGCAGCAGGAAGTGTGTCATTTTCAAAATGCTTTGATATCAGCCTCTTAATTTTACTCGATTTTCTTTAAACTTCATCAAAATCATGTCAAAACACGGCCGATAAGAATATGTAAAGGGGTCGATGATAAATCGAATGCTGTTGCCATGGCGACATGTCAAACTTTAAAATTAGATTCCTGTCTTTTCGAGGCAGTTAACATGCTCAGAATTTCATGAAACTCAACACACACATCAATATTAATGATAGTTAGACACTGGCAAAAGGTCATAAATGGGCGTGGAGCAGGCACTCTATAGCGCCATCTTTTGACAAAAGTTGGGGGGTTAGTTTTTCCTACAGTCACTAAACTCTGTACATATATTAATCTCATCAATTTGGACAACTTTCTAAATCAAACTCATTAGCTGAGACCAACAGGAAGCCGGCTATTTTGATTTGAATGTGGATTTTTGGAAAAATCAGGCTGTAAACAAATGCACACTACTTCTAAGAACAACCAGCTGTTCACACCAAACTTTTTTAACATGAAGAGAATATTCTGAAGATGTTAAATTGCGACCGGATTTTGGATATCTTGAACGGTGTGGACGTGGTGATTTTTTAAAGATATAGTAAAAAATATTTTTATATCTTTAAAGTGCAGCATCCAAACTCTTTAAAACTTTTTTCACACAGAGATCTAATCATTCTGAGCAAGTGCTGGAAATAAAAAATGTATACAAGCTTCTATGAATTAAAGAAAATTTAAAAAAGAACTCAGAAACCTGCTGTCACTCTGGTGAATGTCTCTACAGTATGTGTGTGCGTTCAGTCAGGCACAGAGAAGCTCATTATTGCAGGGGGGAGGGGTGAGAGGCAGAGAGGGTGACAGAGTAGAGAGCCATTCTACAGACCATCTTTGAACAAAATGCACATACTGTATGTAGTGTAATTACATAAATATGTCTGATCTTTGAGAGTCTGATATTTTGAGAAAATATAAAGGGTCACTAAGTCTTTCATTGTTCATTTTTTGCAGTTGTTGTTTTTTATTTATTTTTTACTTAACTGTACCATGAACTTGTCCTATTCAGTCACATAGCAAAAGATTTTAAAAAATACAACTTTTTAGCATGATCAATTTATCTTCATTGATAGACAATATTTACATAGTGTTATTTATTGAATATAAAATCATAATAATAAAAAATTAAGACAAACTTTGACAACAAAACAAACGTTACTGTTATCTCTTCAAAACATCTGAAAACCATAATTTTAAGATCAGTTATATATATATGTATCACCCCGTTAAAATACTCAACTTGATTTTTAAAGATATTTTTAAAGAATGAAGCGTTTATAGAGCACTTTCTTGTGTATTGCTGTACACCCACATGAACTGTGTTCATGTTCATGTTAATTCACAGTACATAAACTTTATATGAATACTTTTTTTAGCTTAATATTAATTAACATTAATAAATGCTATTTATTTATTGGTCATGTTAACTGATATAGTTAATTTTAACAAATGAAACTGGATGGCAACATTTTATATTTTGTGTGTATGTGTCTGTGTGTTGATTTTAAAGTGTAACCCTTTCAATTCTGTAAACTTAAAATCCAAACTAGCAGATGGTTACTGTGAATGCATGTGCCAACTGGGCACCGTCTTCCTTATTGATTCTTAGTTATGACAACAATTGATTTTATACAAAAATATATTATACAAAAATTGTACAGATAGGTAACAATGACATTTAAGCAGAAGTGGTGGATATAAAGGAAGCAATAATAACATTTTGCTATCATCATGAATTACATGTTCTTATTTGTAGCATACTGGTTCACAGTTGGCATCTATCTGAAGTCCTTGCATTGATTGCATTTAATTAAATCAACATTATATTTGGTCAGTCTGATCTTGAGGCCTTAGAGATGTTAAATTGTGAAGATCTTGAGTTTTCATTAAAGGGCATGTCCGTGGTGGCCTGACAAAGTTTGATGTTTCTGCATAGACATAGAAGTGGTTATAACTTAGCCTGAAAATGTCTGATCTGCCACAAAATTCACAGGTTTGGTAAGAGTCCTGGCCTGAAGACACCTAAAGACCAATATTCAGATATTATCATAGCGCCACCTGTTGGCAGCAGGATATCTCATATATTTCACTAACTCAAACATACCAAGGTCAATCTGCACCAAACTTCATATGTTTGATAATAGTGCTGGCCTGAACACATCTACGTCAATAATCAGTTATAGGCATAGCGCCACCAGCTGGCAGCAGCAATTTTGGCACATTTAAATGACTTATGACATATTTTTTCTATATTTACTGTATTAAAAGCATACTGCCCACCGATTGCTGTTTTCCTGAAGCCACCGGTCGGCGGTGAGCCCGGGTGCGAGGGCCCGTTCATCGCTGCTCGCAGCTTTAATTATTATTCTTCTTCTTCTTCTCCAAAATGAAAAGTCTTTTTGAGGGCCTAAACATGCCCGAAAACTCACGAAACTTTGCACATGCATCAGACCTGGCGAAAATTTACATCTGATATGGTTTTCAAAAGTGGGTGTGGCAAAATGGCTCGATAGCGCCACCTATAAAATTTCAACGGAGTGCGCCTCGAGCTACGTTTCACGTACATGTACGAAACTCGGTACACATATGTAACACACCAATACCTACAAAAAAGTCTCCTGGTGCAACATCCGAAACCCAACAGGAAGTCCGTTATATTGAATTTCCTGTACGATTTTTGTGCAGTTTTTGCCATTTTCAGGCCTCGTACTTTAACGAACTCCTCCTACAGTTTTTATCCGATCATCTTCAAATTTGCTGAGTGTCATCATAAGGCCTTTGCGATGTTAAATTGCGAAGCTTTAGAGTTTTCGTCGATGGGCGTGTCCGTGGCGGCCTGACAAACTTTGATGTTTCGCCATGAAAAAGGAAGTTGCTATAACTCAGGCATACGATGTCCGATCTGCCTCAAACTTCACATGTTTGATGACAGTCCGGTCCTGAACACATGTCAGTGCACAAATTCAGTTATAGTCATAGCGCCACCTGCTGACAACAGGAAATGACATGTTTAACACTGTTACGGACTCTTAGCAACATATTGAAAAACGTTAACAAGTCGTAAATAGGCTAGCAACATGCTACAAACATGCTAAAACATGCTAGCAACACTTAGCTAAGAGCTAAAGCATGCTATTAATACACATACAAAAGGAAATTGCTGTAACTCATGTATATACTGTTGAATCTGACCCAAACTTAATATTCAACATGCTACAAAAATAATAAAGCATGCTAGCAACACTTAGCTAATATGCTAAAGCATGCTAATAATACAATAAAACAGGAAGTTACTCTAACTCAGGCATACCATGTAATCAGCCCCAAACTTAACATGTTTGATAAGAATCCTGGCCTAAACACACGCCCATGCCTGTATTCAGTTATAGTCATAGCGCCACCAGCTGGTAACAGGAAGCCACATGTTTAATACTGTTGTGGATGACTAGCAACATTTTAAAAAAAAATTCAACAACTGTTAAAAAGGGTAGAAACATGCTAGAAACATGCTATAACATGTTAGCAACATTTAGCTAAGTGCTAAAGCATGCTCTTAATGCAATGAAACAGGAAGTTACTGTAACTCAGGCATGCAATGTCCAATCAGCCCCAAACTTCACATGTTTGATAACAGTCGTGACCTGAAGATGTCTACATGCCAATATTCAGTTATAGTTATAGCGCCACCTACTGTCAACAGGAAGTGACATGTTTAACACTGTGACACACTATTAGCAACACACTAAAAAAGCCATTGAGTGCTAAACTAGTTTAAAACGTACTCAAACATGCTAGCAACACTTACTTAGTGCTAAAGCATGTTCTTAAAGACATAAAACAGGAAGTTACTGTAACTCAGGCATGCAATGTCCAATCAGCCCCAAACTTCACATGTTTGATAAGACTCCTGGCCTGAAGATATATACATGCCCATATTCAGTTATAGTCACAGCGCCACCTGCTGACAACAGGAAGTGATGTTTAATGGTGTTACGGACTCCTAGCAACATATTAAAAAGCTTTAGCAAGTTTTAAATAGGCTAGCATCATGCTAGAATCATGTTAAAACATGCTAGCAACACTTAGCTAAGAGCTAAAGCATGATATTAATACAAAGAAAAATAAGTGTAACTCATGCATACAATGTCCAATCTGACCCAAGCTTAATATGTTTGATAAGAGTCCTGGTCTGAACACAAGCCCATGCCCATATTCAGTTATAGTCATAGTGCCACCTGCTGGCAACAGGAAGTCACATGTTTAATACTGTTGTGGATGCCAAGCAACATTTTAAAAATATCAACAAGTGTTAAATAGGGTAGCAACATGCTAGAAACATGTTAGCAACATTTAGCTAAGTGCTAAAGCATACTCTTAATGCAATGAAACAGGAAGTTACTGTAACTCAGGCATGCAATGTCCAATCAGCCCCAAACTTAATATGTTTGATAAGAGTCCTGGCCTGAATACATTTACATGCCAGTATTTAGTTATAGTCATAGCGCCACCAGCTGGCAACAGCAAATTACTTGTTTTACACTAACTTAAGCATGCAATGTACAATTTGCACCAAACTTGACATGTTTGCCAATAGTCCTGGCCTGAAGACATCTAAAAGCCAATATTTCGTAATAGCGCCACCTGTTGGCAGCAGGATATGTCATGACTTACACTCAAGCATGCCATGTTCAAACTTCACCAAACTTCATATGTTTCATGAAAGCACTGGCCTGAACACATCTGCATGCCAATATTCAGTTATAGGCATATCGCCACCAGCTGGCAGCAGGAAGATTGGCACATATCAATGACTTTGACATATTCCTCCTACATTTACTGTGTTAATAGCATAGTGCCCACCATTCGCCACAGATCGGCGGTGAGCCCGAGTGCGAGGGCCCTACCATCGCTGCTTGCAGCTTTAATTAGGGCCCGAGCACCGATGGTGTGAGGACCCTATTGGATCTGCTTCGTTTATTATTATTATTAGGGCCCGAGCACTACAGTGCGAGGACCCTATTGGAATTGCTCCGTTTATTATTCTTCTTCTTCTTCTTCTCCAAAATGAAAAGTCTTTTTGAGGGCCTAAACATGCCCGAAAACTCACGAAACTTTGCACACGCATCAGACCTGGCGAAAATTTACATCTGATATGGTTTTCAAAAGTGGGTGTGGCAAAATGGCTCGATAGCGCCACCTATAAAATTTCAACGGAGTGCGCCTCGAGCTACGTTTCTCGTACATGTATGAAACTCGGAATATATATGTAACACACCAATACCTACAAAAAAGTCTCCTGGTGCAACATCCGAAACCCAACAGGAAGTCCGTTATATTGAATTTCCTGTACGATTTTTGTGCAGTTTTTGCCATTTTCAGGCCTCGTACTTTAACGAACTCCTCCTACAGTTTTTATCCGATCATCTTCAAATTTGCTGAGTGTCATCATAAGGCCTTTGCGATGTTAAATTGCGAAGCTTTAGAGTTTTCGTCGAAGGGCGTGTCCGTGGCGGCCTGACAAACTTTGATGTTTCGCCATGAAAAAGGAAGTTGCTATAACTCAGGCATACAATGTCCGATCTGCCTCAAACTTCACATGTTTGATGACAGTCCGGTCCTGAACACACGTCAGTGCCTAAATTCAGTTATAATCATAGCGCCACCTGCTGACAACAGGAAATGACATGTTTAACACTGTTACGGACTCTTAGCAACATATTGAAAAGCGTTAACAAGTCTTAAATAGGCTAGCAACATGCTACAAACATGCTAAAACATGCTAGCAACACTTAGCTAAGAGCTAAAGCATGCTATTAATAGAAATACAAAAGGAAATTGCTGTAACTCATGTATATACTGTTGAATCTGACCCAAACTTAATATTCAAGATGCTACAAAAATAATAAAGCATGTTAGCAACACTTAGCTAATATGCTAAAGCATGCTAATTATACAATAAAACAGGAAGTTACTCTAACTCAGGCATACCATGTCCAATCAGCCCCAAACTTAACATGTTTGATAAGAATCCTGGCCTAAACACACGCCCATGCCTGTATTCAGTTATAGTCATAGCGCCACCAGCTGGTAACAGGAAGCCACATGTTTAATACTGTTGTGGATGCCTAGCAACATTTTAAAAAAATTCAACAACTGTTAAAAAGGGTAGCAACATGCTAGAAACATGCTATAACATGTTAGCAACATTTAGCTAAGTGCTAAAGCATGCTCTTAATGCAATGAAACAGGAAGTTACTGTAACTCAGGCATGCAATGTCCAATCAGCCCCAAACTTCACATGTTTGATAACAGTCCTGGCCTGAAGATGTCTACATGCCAATATTCAGTTATAGTTATAGCGCCACCTACTGTCAACAGGAAGTGACATGTTTAACACTGTGACACACTATTAGCAACACACTAAAAAAGCCATTGAGTGCTAAACTAGTTTAAAACGTACTCAAACATGCTAGCAACACTTACTTAGTGCTAAAGCATGTTGTTAAAGACATAAAACAGGAAGTTACTGTAACTCAGGCATGCAATGTCCAATCATCCCCAAACTTCACATGTTTGATAAGACTCCTGGCCTGAAGATATATACATGCCCATATTCAGTTATAGTCACAGCGCCACCTTCTGACAACAGGAAGTGTCGTTTAAAGGTGTTACGGACTCCTAGCAACATATTAAAAAGCGTTAGCAATTTTTAAATAGGCTAGCATCATGCTAGAATCATGTTAAAACATGCTAGCAACACTTAGCTAAGAGCTAAAGCATGATATTAATACAAAGAAAAATAAGTGTAACTCATGCATACAATGTCCAATCTGACCCAAGCTTAATATGTTTGATAAGAGTCCTGGTCTGAACACAAGCCCATGCCCATATTCAGTTATAGTCATAGTACCACCTACTGGCAACAGGAAGTCACATGTTTAATACTGTTGTGGATGCCAAGCAACATCTTAAAAATATCAACAAGTGTTAAATAGGGTAGCAACATGCTAGAAACATGTTAGCAACATTTAGCTAAGTGCTAAAGCATACTCTTAATGCAATGAAACAGGAAGTTACTGTAACTCAGGCATGCAATGTCCAATCAGTCCCAAACTTAATATGTTTGATAAGAGTCCTGGCCTGAATACATTTACATGCCAGTATTTAGTTATAGTCATAGCGCCACCAGCTGGCAACAGCAAATTACTTGTTTTACACTAACTTAAGCATGCAATGTACAATTTGCACCAAACTTGACATGTTTGCCAATAGTCCTGGCCTGAAGACATCTAAAAGCCAATATTTCGTAATAGCGCCACCTGTTGGCAGCAGGATATGTCATGACTTACACTCAAGCATGCCATGTTCAAGCTTCACCAAACTTCATATGTTTGATAAAAGCACTGGCCTGAACACATCTGCATGCCAATATTCAGTTATAGGCATAGCGCCACCAGCTGGCAGCAGGAAGATTGGCACATATCAATGACTTTGACATATTCCTCCTACATTTACTGTGTTAATAGCATAGTGCCCACCATTCGCCACCGATTGGCGGTGAGCCCGAGTGCGAGGGCCCTACCATCGCTGCTTGCAGCTTTAATTATTAGGGCCCGAGCACTACAGTGCGAGGACCCTATTGGAATTGCTCCGTTTATTATTATTCTTCTTCTTCTTCTCCGAAATGAAAAGTCTTTTTGAGGGCCTAAACATGCCCGAAAACTCACGAAACTTTGCACACGCATCAGACCTGGCGAAAATTTACATCTGATATGGTTTTCAAAAGTGGGTGTGGCAAAATGGCTCGATAGCGCCACCTATAAAATTTCAACAGAGTGCGCCTCGAGCTACGTTTTACGTACATGTACGTAACTCGGTACACATATGTAACACACCAATACCTACAAAAAAGTCTCCTGGTGCAACATCCGAAACCCGACAGGAAGTCCGTTATATTGAATTTCCTGTACGATTTTTGTGCAGTTTTTGCCATTTTCAGGCCTCGTACTTTAACGAACTCCTCCTACAGTTTTTATCCGATCATCTTCAAATTTGCTGAGTGTCATCATAAGGCCTTTGCGATGTTAAATTGCGAAGCTTTAGAGTTTTCGTCGATGGGCGTGTCCGTGGCAGCCTGACAAACTTTGATGTTTATCCATGAAAAACGAAGTTGCTATAACTCAGGCATACGATGTCCGATCTGCCTCAAACTTCACATGTTTGATGACAGTCCGGTCCTGAACACATGTCAGTGCCCAAATTCAGTTATAGTCATAGCGCCACCTGCTGACAACAGGAAATGACATGTTTAACACTGTTACGGACTCCTAGCAACATATTGAAAAGCGTTAACAAGTCGTAAATAGCCTAGCAACATGCTACAAACATGCTAAAAAATGCTAGCAACACTTAGCTAAGAGCTAAAGCATGCTATTAATACAAATACAAAAGGAAATTGCTGTAACTCATGTAAATACTGTTGAATCTGACCCAAACTTAATATTCAACATGCTACAAAAATAATAAAGCATGCTAGCAACACTTAGCTAATATGCTAAAGCATGCTAATAATAAAACAAAACAGGAAGTTACTCTAACTCAGGCATACCATGTCCAATTAGCCCCAAACTTAACATGTTTGATAAGAATCCTGGCCTAAACACACGCCCATGCCTGTATTCAGTTATAGTCATAGCGCCACCAGCTGGTAACAGGAAGCCATATGTTTAATACTGTTGTGGATGACTAGCAACATTTTAAAAAAAATTCAACAACTGTTAAAAAGGGTAGAAACATGCTAGAAACATACTATAACATGTTAGCAACATTTAGCTAAGTGCTAAGTGTTAAAGCATGCTCTTAATGCAATGAAACAGGAAGTTACTGTAACTCAGGCATGCAATGTCCAATCAGCCCCAAACTTCACATGTTTGATAACAGTCGTGACATGAAGATGTCTACATGCCAATATTCAGTTATAGTTATAGCGCCACCTACTGTCAACAGGAAGTGACATGTTTAACACTGTGACACACTATTAGCAACACACTAAAAAAGCCATTGAGTGCTAAACTAGTTCAAAACGTACTCAAACATGCTAGCAACACTTACTTAGTGCTAAAGCATGTTGTTAAAGACATAAAACAGGAAGTTACTGTAACTCAGGCATGCAATGTCCAATCAGCCCCAAACTTCACATGTTTGATAAGACTCCTGGCCTGAAGATATATACATGCCCATATTCAGTTATAGTCACAGCGCCACCTGCTGACAACAGGAAGTGATGTTTAATGGTGTTACGGACTCCTAGCAACATATTAAAAAGCTTTAGCAAGTTTTAAATAGGCTAGCATCATGCTAGAATCATGTTAAAACATGCTAGCAACACTTAGCTAAGAGCTAAAGCATGATATTAATACAAAGAAAAATAAGTGTAACTCATGCATACAGTGTCCAATCTGACCCAAGCTTAATATGTTTGATAAGAGTCCTGGTCTGAACACAAGCCCATGCCCATATTCAGTTATAGTCATAGTGCCACCTGCTGGCAACAGGAAGTCACATGTTTAATACTGTTGTGGATGCCAAGCAACATTTTAAAAATATCAACAAGTGTTAAATAGGGTAGCAACATTCTAGAAGCATGTTAGCAACATTTAGCTAAGTGCTAAAGCATACTCTTAATGCAATGAAACAGGAAGTTACTGTAACTCAGGCATGCAATGTCCAATCAGCCCCAAACTTAATATGTTTGATAAGAGTCCTGGCCTGAATACATTTACATGCCAGTATTTAGTTATAGTCATAGCGCCACCAGCTGGCAACAGCAAATTACTTGTTTTACACTAACTTAAGCATGCAATGTACAATTTGCACCAAACTTGACATGTTTGCCAATAGTCCTGGCCTGAAGACATCTTAAAGCCAATATTTCGTAATAGCGCCACCTGTTGGCAGCAGGATATGTCATGACTTACACTCAAGCATGCCATGTTCAAGCTTCACCAAACTTCATATGTTTCATGAAAGCACTGGCCTGAACACATCTGCATGCCAATGTTCAGTTATAGGCATAGCGCCACCAGCTGGCAGCAGGAAGATTGGCACATATCAATGACTTTGACATATTCCTTCTACATTTACTGTGTTAATAGCATAGTCCCCACCATTCGCCACAGATCGGCGGTGAGCCCGAGTGCGAGGGCCCTACCATCGCTGCTTGCAGCTTTAATTATTATTATTATTCTTCTCCAAAATGAATCGCATTTTAGAGGGCCTAAACATGCCCGAAAACTCACGAAACTTTGCACACACATCAAACCTGGCGAAAATTTACATCTGATATGGGTTGCAGAAGTGGGTGTGGCAAAATGGCTCGACAGCGCCACCTTTACACGTTCCGCGGTGTGCGCATTCAGCTGTGATACACGTACATGCACGAAAATCGGTACACACATGTAACACACCAATACCTACAAAAAAGCCTCTTGGAGCAAAATTTGACACCCAACAGGAAGTCGGTTATTTTTAATTTTCTCAGCAAATTTTGTGTCATTTTTGCCATTTTCAGGCATCGTACTTGAACGAACTCCTCATAGAGATTGATTTGGATCAATGCCGAATTTGGTCAGTCCAATCTAAAGCCCTTTGTGACGTTAAATTGCGAAGATCTAGAGTTTTCATCGGAGGGCGTGTCCGTGGCGGCCTCGCAAATTTCGATGCTTCGCCATGAAAAAGGAAGTTGCTATAACTCAAGCATAAAATGTCCGATCTGTCCCAAACTTTATATGTGTGATAACACTCCTGATCTGAGGACAACTACATGCCCATATTCAGTAATAGTCATAGCGCCACCTGCTGGCAACAGGAAGTGTCATGCTGTACTCTACAACAAACTCCTCCTAGAGATTTATACAGATCAACACCAAAATCGGTCAGTCTAATATAAAGGCCTTAGTGATGTTAAATTGTGAAGATCTTGAGTTTTCATTGAAGGGCGTGTCCGTGGCGGCCTGACAAATTTCGAGGTCTCGCCATGGATATAAAACTTGTTATAACTCAGCCATAAAATGTCTGATTTGCCTCAAACTTCACATGTTCGATAAGAGTCCTGGCCTGAACATATCTGAAGGCCAATATTCTATTATAATCACAGCGCCACCTGTTGGCAATAGGAAATGACTTGTATCAAACTCCTCCTAGAGATTTAATGATATCAACATTATCTTCAGTCAGTCTGATCTAGAGGTCTTAGAGATGTTAAATTGCGAAGAACTTGAGTTTTCGTTAAAGGGCGTGTCCGTGGCGGCGTCACAAAGTTTGATGTTTCGCCATGGACATAGAAGTTGTTATAACTCAGCCATAAAATGTCCGATCTGCCTCAAACTTCACAGGTTTTGTAAGAGTCCTGGCCTGAAGACACCTAAAGGCCAATATTCAGATATTATCATAGCGCCACCTGTTGGCAGCAGGATATATCATATATTTCACTAACTCAAACATACCAAGGTCAATCTGCACCAAACTTTATATGTTTGATTAAAGTGCCAGCCTGAACACATCTACATGCCAATAATCAGTTATAGGCATAGCGCCACCAGCTGGAAGCAGGAAATTTGGCACATTTAAGTGACTTTGACATATTTCTCCTATTTTTACTGTATTAAAAGCATACTGCCCACCATTAGCTGTGTTCCTAAAGCCACCGGTCGGCGGTGAGCCCGTGTGCGAGGGCCCGTCCATCGCTGCTTGCAGCTTTAATTATTATTCTTCTTCTTCTTCTTCTCCAAAGTGAAAAGTCTTTTTGAGGGCCTAAACATGCCCGAAAACTCACGAAACTTTGCACACGCATCAGACCTGGCGAAAATTTACATCTGATATGGTTTTCAAAAGTGGGTGTGGCAAAATGGCTCGATAGCGCCACCTATAAAATTTCAACGGAGTGCCCCTCGAGCTACGTTTCATGTACATGTACGAAACTCGGTACACATATGTAACACACCAATACCTACAAAAAAGTCTCCTGGTGCAACATCCGAAACCCAACAGGAAGTCCGTTATATTGAATTTCCTGTATGATTTTTGTGCAATTTTTGCCATTTTCAGGCCTCATACTTTAACGAACTCCTCCTACAGTTTTTATCCGATCATCTTCAAATTTGCTGAGTGTCATCATAAGGCCTTTGCGATGTTAAATTGCGAAGCTTTAGAGTTTTCGTCGAAGGGCGTGTCCGTGGCGGCCGGACAAACTTTGATGTTTCGCCATGAAAAAGGAAGTTGCTATAACTCAGGCATACGATGTCCGATCTGCCTCAAACTTCACATGTTTGATGACAGTCCGGTCCTGAACACACATCAGTGCCCATATTCAGTTATAGTCATAGCGCCACCTGCTGACAACAGGAAATGACATGTTTAACACTGTTACGGACTCCTAGAAACATATTGAAAAGCGTTAACAAATCTTAAATAGGCTAGCAACATGCTACAAACATGCTAAAACATGCTAGCAACACTTAGCTAAGAGCTAAAGCATGCTATTAATACAAATACAAAAGGAAATTGCTGTAACTCATGTATATAATGTTGAATCTGACCCAAACTTAATATTCAACATGCTACAAAAATAATAAAGCATGCTAGCAACACTTAGCTAATATGTTAAAGCATGCTAATAATACAATGAAACAGGAAGTTACTCTAACTCAGGCATACAATGTCCAATCAGCCCCAAACTTAACATGTTTGATTAGAATCCTGGCCCAAACACACGCCAATGCCCGTATTCAGTTATAGTCATAGCGCCACCAGCTGGTAACAGGAAGCCACATGTTTAATACTGTTGTGGATGCCTAGCAACATTTTTAAAAAATTCAACAACTGTTAAACAGGGTAGCAACATGCTATAAACATGCTATAACATGTTAGCAACATTTAGCTAAGTGCTAAAGCATACTCTTAATGCAATGAAACAGGAAGTTACTCTAACTCAGGCATGCAATGTCCAATCAGCCCCAAACTTCACATGTTTGATAACAGTCCTGACCTGAAGATATCTACATGCCAATATTCAGTTATAGTCATAGCGCCACCTACTGTCAACAGGAAGTGACATGTTTAACACTGTGACACACTATTGGCAACACACTAAAAAAGCAATTGAGTGCTAAACTAGTTTAAAACGTACCCAAACATGCTAGCAGCACTTACTTAGTGCTAAAGCATGTTCTTAAAGACATAAAACAGGAAGTTACTGTAACTCAGGCATGCAATGTCCAATCAGCCCCAAACTTCACATGTTTGATAAGACTCCTGGCCTGAAGATATATACATGCCCATATTCAGTTATAATCACA
The DNA here is from genome assembly GCF_049309525.1 of Garra rufa. Lineage (NCBI taxonomy): Eukaryota > Metazoa > Chordata > Actinopteri > Cypriniformes > Cyprinidae > Garra > Garra rufa. Next base: position 12,668,402 of record NC_133384.1, read on the forward strand.
GCGCCACCTGCTGACAACAGGAAGTGACATTTAATGGTATTACGGACTCCTAGCAACATATTAAAAAGCGTTAGCAAGTTTTAAATAGGCTAGCATCATGCTAGAATCATGTTAAAACATGCTAGCAACACTTAGCTAAGAGCTAAAGCATGATATTAATACAAAGAAAAATAAGTGTAACTCATGCATACAATGTCCAATCTGACCCAAGCTTAATATGTTTGATAAGAGTCCTGGTCTGAACACAAGCCCATGCCTATATTCAGTTATAGTCATAGTGCCACCTGCTGGTAACAGAAAGTCACATGTTTAATACCGATGTGGATGCCCAGCAACATTTTAAAAATATCAACAAGTGTTAAATAGGGTAGCAACATGCTAGAAACATGTTAGCAACATTTAGCTAAGTGCTAAAGCATACTCTTAATGCAAATGAAACAGGAAGTTGCTGTAACTCAGGCATGCAATGTCCAATCAGCCCCAAACTTAATATGTTTGATAAGAGTCCTGGCCTGAATACATTTACATGCCAATATTTAGTTATAGTCATAGCGCCACCAGCTGGCAACAGCAAATTACTTGTTTTACACTAACTTAAGAATGCAATGTACAATTTGCACCAAACTTGACATGATTGCCAATAGTCCTGGCCTGAAGACATCTAAAAGCCAATATTTCGTAATAGCGCCATCTGTTGGTAGCAGGATATGTCATGACTTACACTCAAGCATGCCATGTTCAATCTTCACCAAACTTCATATGTTTGATAAAAGCGCCGGCCTGAACACATCTGCATGCCAATATTCAGTTATAGGCATAGCGCCACCAGCTGGCAGCAGGAAGATTGGCACATATCAATGACTTTGACATATTCCTCCTACATTTACTGTGTTAATAGCATAGTGCCCACCATTCGCCACCGATCGGCGGTGAGCCCGAGTGCGAGGGCCCTACCATCGCTGCTTGCAGCTTTAATTAGGGCCCGAGCACCGATGGTGTGAGGACCCTATTGGATCTGCTTCGTTTATTATTATTATTATTATTATTATTATTAGGGCCCGAGCACCGATGGTGTGAGGACCCTATTGAATCTGCTCCGTTTATTATTATTATTATTATTATTATTATTATTATTATTCTTCTCCAAAATGAATCGCATTTTTGAGGGCTTAGACATACCCGAAAACTCATGAAACTTCGCACACACATCAGACCTGGCGAAAATTTACGTCTGATATGGGTTGCAGAAGTGGGTGTGGCAAAATGGCTCGACAGCGCCACCTTTACACGTTCCGTGGTGTGCGCATTCAACTGTGATTCACGTACATGCACGAAAATAGGTACACACATGTAACACACCAATACCTACAAAAAAGCCTCTTGGAGCAAAATTTGATACCCAACAGGAAGTCGGTTATTTTTAATTTTCTCAGCAAATTTTGTGTCATTTTTGCCATTTTCAGGCCTCGTACTTGAACGAACTCCTCCTAGAGATTTATTCGGATCAACGCCAAATTTGCTGAGTCTAATCTAAAGCCCTTTGTGACGTTAAATTGTGAAGATCTAGAGTTTTCATCGGAGGGCGTGTCCGTGGCGGCCTGGCAAATTTCGATGCTTCGCCATGAAAAAGGAAGTTGTTATAACTCAGGCATAAAATGTCCGATCTGCCCCAAACTTCACATGTGTGATAACACTCCTGACCTGATGACATCTATATGTCCATATTCAGTTATAGTCATAGCGCCACCTGCTGGCAACAGGAAGTGTCATGCTGTACTCTGCAACAAACTCCTCCTAGAGATTTATACAGATCAACACCAAAATCGGTCAGTCTAATCAAAAGGCTTTAGTGATGTTAAATTGCGAAGATCTTGAGTTTTCGTTGAAGGGCGTGTCCGTGGCGGCCTGACAAATTTCGAGGTCTCGCCATGGATATAAAACTTGTTATAACTCAGCCATAAAATGTCCGATTTGCCTCAAACTTCACATATTCGATAAGAGTCCTGGCCTGAACAAATCTGAAGGCCAATATTCTATTATAATCACTGCGCCACCTGTTGGCAACAGGAAATGACTTGTAGCAAACTCCTCCTAGAGATTTAATGATATCAACTTTATATTTGCTCAGTCTGATCTAGAGGCCTTAGAGATGTTAAATTGCGAAGATCTTGAGTTTTCGTTAAAGGGCGTGTCTGTGGCGGCATGACAAAGTTTGATGTTTCGCCATGGACATAGAAGTTGTTATAACTCAGCCATAAAATGTCCGATCTGCCTCAAACTTCACAGGTTTGGTAAGAGTCCTGGCCTGAAGACACCTAAAGGACAATATTCAGATATTATCATAGCGCCACCTGTTGGCAGCAGGATATCTCATATCTTTCACTAACTCAAACATACCAAGGTCAATCTGCACCAAACTTCATATGTTTGATGAAAGTGCCAGCCTGAACACATCTACATGCCAATAATCAGTTATAGGCATAGCGCCACCAGCTGGCAGCAGGAAATTTGGCACATTTAAGTGACTTTGACATATTTTTCCTATTTTTACTGTATTAAAAGCATACTGCCCACCATTAGCTGTGTTCCTAAAGCCACCGGTCGGCGGTGAGCCCGTGTGCGAGGGCCCGTTCATCGCTGCTTGCAGCTTTAATTATTATTATTAGGGCCCGAGCACCGATGGTGTGAGGACCCTATTGGATCTGCTTCGTTTATTATTATTATTATTATTCTTCTTCTCCGGAATGAATCGCATTTTTGAGGGCCTAAACATACCCGAAAACTCATGAAACTTTGCACACACATCAAACCTGGCGAAAATGGATGTCTGATATGGGTTTCAGAGATGGGTGTGGCAAAACGGCTCGATAGCGCCACCTTTACACGTTCCGCGGTGTGCGCTTTCAGCTATGATTCACGTACATGCATGAAAATCGGTACACACATGTAGCTCACCAATACCTACAAAAAAGCCTCCTGGGACAAAATCCGAAACCCAACAGGAAGTCGGTTATTTTTAATGTTCTCAGCAAATTTTGTGTCATTTTTGCCATTTTCAGGCCTCGTACTTGAACGAACTCCTCCTAGAGATTTATTCGGATCAACGCCAAATTTGCTGAGTTTAATCTAAAGCCCTTTGTGACGTTAAATTGCGAAGATCTAGAGTTTTCATCAGAGGGCGTGTCCGTGGCGGCCTGGCAAATTTCGATGCTTCGCCATGAAAAAGGAAGTTGCTATAACTCAGGCATAAAATGTCCGATCTGCCCCAAACTTCACATGTGTGATAACACTCCTGACCTGATGACATCTATATGTCCATATTCAGTTATAGTCATAGCGCCACCTGCTGGCAACAGGAAGTGTCATGCTGTACTCTGCAACAAACTCCTCCTAGAGATTTATACAGATCAACACCAAAATCGGTCAGTCTAAGCAAAAGGCTTTAGTGATGTGAAATTGCGAAGATCTTGAGTTTTCGTTGAAGGGCGTGTCCGTGGCGGCCTGACAAATTTCGAGGTCTCGCCATGGATATAAAACTTGTTATAACTCGGCCATTAAATGTCCGATTTGCCTCAAACTTCACATATTCGATAAGAGTCCTGGCCTGAACAAATCTGAAGGCCAATATTCTATTATAATCACAGCGCCACCTGTTGGCAACAGGAAATGACTTGTAGCAAACTCCTCCTAGAGATTTAATGATATCAACTTTATATTTGCTCAGTCTGATCTAGAGGCCTTAGAGATGTTAAATTGCGAAGATCTTGAGTTTTCGTTAAAGGGCGTGTCTGTGGCGGCGTGACAAAGTTTGATGTTTCGCCATGGACATAGAAGTTGTTATAACTCAGATATAAAATGTCCGATCTGCCTCAAACTTCACAGGTTTGGTAAGAGTCCTGGCCTGAAGACACCTAAAGGCCAATATTGAGATATTATCATAGTGCCACCTGTTGGCAGCAGGATATATCATATCTTTCACTAACTCAAACATACCAAGGTCAATCTGCACCAAACTTCATATGTTTGATGAAAGTTGTGGCCTGAACACATCTACATGCCAATAATCAGTTATAGGCATAGCGCCACCAGCTGGCAGCAGGAAATTTGGCACATTTAAGTGACTTTGACATATTTTTCCTATTTTTACTGTATTAAAAGCATACTGCCCACCATTAGCTGTGTTCCTAAAGCCACCGGTCGGCGGTGAGCCCGTGTGCGAGGGCCCGTTCATTGCTGCTTGCAGCTTTAATTATTAGGGCCCGAGCACTACAGTGCGAGGACCCTATTGGAATTGCTCCGTTTATTATTATTCTTCTTCTTCTTCTCCAAAATGAAAAGTCTTTTTGAGGGCCTAAACATGCCCGAAAACTCACAAAACTTTGCACACGCATCAGACCTGGCGAAAATTTACATCTGATATGGTTTTCAAAAGTGGGTGTGGCAAAATGGCTCGATAGCGCCACCTATAAAATTTCAACGGAGTGCGCCTCGAGCTACGTTTCTCGTACATGTACGAAACTTGGTACACATATGTAACACACCAATACCTACAAAAAAGTCTCCTGGTGCAACATCCGAAACCCAACAGGAAGTCCGTTATATTGAATTTCCTGTACGATTTTTGTGCAGTTTTTGCCATTTTCAGGCCTCGTACTTTAACGAACTCCTCCTACAGTTTTTATCCGATCATCTTCAAATTTGCTGAGTGTCATCATAAGGCCTTTGCGATGTTAAATTGCGAAGCTTTAGAGTTTTCGTCGAAGGGCGTGTCCGTGGCGGCCTGACAAACTTTGATGTTTCGCCATGAAAAAGGAAGTTGCTATAACTCAGGCCTACAATGTCCGATCTGACTCAAACTTCACATGTTTGATGACAGTCCGGTCCTGAACACACGTCAGTGCCCATATTCAGTTATAGTCATAGCGCCACCTGCTGACAACAGGAAATGACATGTTTAACACTGTTACGGACTCTTAGCAACATATTGAAAAGCGTTAACAAGTCTTAAATAGGCTAGCAACATGCTACAAACATGCTAAAACATGCTAGCAACACTTAGCTAAGAGCTAAAGCATGCTATCAATACAAATACAAAAGGAAATTGCTGTAACTCATGTATATACTGTTGAATCTGACCCAAACTTAATATTCAAGATGCTACAAAAATAATAAAGCATGCTAGCAACACTTAGCTTATATGCTAAAGCATGCTAATTATACAATAAAACAGGAAGTTACTCTAACTCAGGCATACCATGTCCAATCAGCCCCAAACTAAACATGTTTGATAAGAATCCTGGCCTAATCACACGCCCATGCCTGTATTCAGTTATAGTCATAGCGCCACCAGCTGGTAACAGGAAGCCACATGTTTAATACTGTTGTGGATGATTAACAACATTTAAAAAAAAATTCAACAACTGTTAAATAGGGTAGCAACATGCTAGAAACATGCTATAACATGTTAGCAACATTTAGCTAAGTGCTAAAGCATGCTCTTAATGCAATGAAACAGGAAGTTACTGTAACTCAGGCATGCAATGTCCAATCAGCCCCAAACTTCACATGTTTGATAACAGTCCTGGCCTGAAGATGTCTACATGCCAATATTCAGTTATAGTTATAGCGCCACCTACTGTCAACAGGAAGTGACATGTTTAACACTGTGACACACTATTAGCAACACACTAAAAAAGCCATTGAGTGCTAAACTAGTTTAAAACGTACTCAAACATGCTAGCAACACTTACTTAGTGCTAAAGCATGTTGTTAAAGACATAAAACAGGAAGTTACTGTAACTCAGGCATGCAATGTCCAATCAACCCAAACTTCACATGTTTGATAAGACTCCTGGCCTGAAGATATATACATGCCCATATTCAGTTATAGTCACAGCGCCACCTTCTGACAACAGGAAGTGTCGTTTAAAGGTGTTACGGACTCCTAGCAACATATTAAAAAGCGTTAGCAATTTTTAAATAGGCTAGCATCATGCTAGAATCATGTTAAAACATGCTAGCAACACTTAGCTAAGAGCTAAAGCATGATATTAATACAAAGAAAAATAAGTGTAACTCATGCATACAATGTCCAATCTGACCCAAGCTTAATATGTTTGATAAGAGTCCTGGTCTGAACACAAGCCCATGCCCATATTCAGTTATAGTCATAGTGCCACCTACTGGCAACAGGAAGTCACATGTTTAATACTGTTGTGGATGCCAAGCAACATCTTAAAAATATCAACAAGTGTTAAATAGGGTAGCAACATGCTATAAACATGTTAGCAACATTTAGCTAAGTGCTAAAGCATACTCTTAATGCAATGAAACAGGAAGTTACTGTAACTCAGGCATGCAATGTCCAATCAGCCCCAAACTTAATATGTTTGATAAGAGTCCTGGCCTGAATACATTTACATGCCAGTATTTAGTTATAGTCATAGCGCCACCAGCTGGCAACAGCAAATTACTTGTTTTACACTAACTTAAGCATGCAATGTACAATTTGCACCAAACTTGATATGTTTGCCAATAGTCCTGGCCTGAAGACATCTAAAAGCCAATGTTTCGTAATAGCGCCACCTGTTGGCAGCAGGATATGTCATGACTTACACTCAAGCATGCCATGTTCAAGCTTCACCAAACTTCATATGTTTGATAAAAGCACTGGCCTGAACACATCTGCATGCCAATATTCAGTTATAGGCATAGCGCCACCAGCTGGCAGAAGGAAGATTGGCACATATCAATGACTTTGACATATTCCTCCTACATTTTCTGTGTTAATAGCATAGTGCCCACCATTCGCCACCGATCGGCGGTGAGGCCGAGTGCGAGGGCCCTACCATCGCTGCTTGCAGCTTTAATTATTATTATTATTCTCCAAAATGAATCGCATTTTTGAGGGCTTAGACATACCCGAAAACTCATGAAACTTCGCACACACATCAGACCTGGCGAAAATTTACGTCTGATATGGGTTTCAGAAGTGGGTGTGGCAAAATGGCTCGACAGCGCCACCTTTACACGTTCCGCGGTGTGCGCTTTCAGCTGTGATTCACGTACATGCACGGAAATCGGTACACACATGTAACACACCAATACCTACAAAAAAGCCTCTTGGAGCAAAATCCGGAACCCAACAGGAAGTCGGTTAATATTAATATTCTCAACAAAATTTGTGTCATTTTTGCCATTTTCAGGCGTCGTACTTGAACGAACTCCTCCTAGAGGTTTATTCGGATCAACACCAAATTTGCAGAGTCTAGTCTAAAGCCCTTTGTGACGTTAAATTGTGAAAATCTAGAGTTTTTATCGGAGGGCGTGTCCATGGCGGCCTCGCAAATTTCGATGTTTCGCCATGAAAAAGGAAGTTGCTATAACTCAGGCATACAATGTCCGATCCGTCCCAAACTTCACATGTGTGATAACACTCCTGACCTGATGACATCTACATGCCCATATTCAGTTTTACTCATAGCGCCACCTGCTGGCAACAGGAAGTGTCATGCTGCACTCTGCAACAAACTCCTCCAAGAGATTTTATCAGATCAACACCAAAATCGGTCAGTCTAATAAAAACGCTTTAGCGATGTTAAATTGCGAAGATCTTGAGTTTTTGTTGAAGGGCGTGTCCGTGGTGGCCTGGCAAATTTCGAGGTCTCGCCATGGATAATACACTTGTTATAACTCAGCCATAAAATGTCCGATTTGCCTCAAACTTCACATGTTCGATAAGAGTCCTGGCCTGAACCAATCTGAAGGCCAATATTCTATTATAATCACAGCGCCACCTGTTGGCAACAGGAAATGACTTGTATCAAACTCCTCCTAGAGATTTAATGATATCAACATTATATTTGCTCAGTCTGATCTAGAGGCCTTAAAGAAGTTAAATTGCGAAGATCTTGAGTTTTCGTTAAAGGGCGTGTCTGTGGCTGCATGACAAAGTTTGATGTTTCGCCATGGACATAGAAGTTGTTATAACTCAGCCATAAAATGTCCGATCTGCCTCAAACTTCACAGGTTTGGTGAGAGTCCTGGCCTGAAGACACCTAAAGACCAATATTCAGATATTATCATAGCGCCACCTGTTGGCAGCAGGATATATCATATCTTTCACTAACTCAAAAATACCAAGGTCAATCTGCACCAAACTTCATATGTTTGATGAAAGTGGTGGCCTGAACACATCTACATGTCAATAATCAGTTATAGGCATAGCGCCACCAGCTGGCAGCAGGAAATTTGGCACATTTAAGTGACTTTGACATATTTCTCCTATTTTTACTGTATTAAAAGCATACTACCCACCATTTGCTGTGTTCCTAAAGCCACCGGTCGGCGGTGAGCCCGTGTGCGAGGGCCCGTTCATCGCTGCTTGCAGCTTTAATTAGGGCCCGAGCACCGATGGTGTGAGGACCCTATTGAATCTGCTCCGTTTATTAGGGCCCGAGCACCGATGGTGTGAGGACCCTATTGAATCTGCTCCGTTTATTATTATTATTAGGGCCCGAGCACCGATGGTGTGAGGACCCTATTGGATCTGCTTCGTTTATTATTATTATTATTATTCTTCTTCTCCGGAATGAATCGCATTTTTGAGGGCCTAAACATACCCGAAAACTCATGAAACTTTGCACACACATCAAACCTGGCGAAAATGGACGTCTGATATGGGTTGCAGAAGTGGGTGTGGCAAAATGGCTCAATAGCGCCACCTTTACACGTTCCGCGGTGTGCGCATTCAGCTGTGATTCACGTACATGCACGCAAATCGGTACACACATGTAACTCACCAATACCTACAAAAAAGCCTCCTGGGACAAAATCCGAAACCCAACAGGAAGTCGGTTATTATTAATTTTCTTAGCAAAATTTGTGTCATTTTTGCCATTTTCAGGCGTCATACTTGAACGAACTCCTCCTAGAGATTTATTCGGATCAACACCAAATTTGGTGAGTCTAATCTAAAGCCCTTTGTGACGTTAAATTGCGAAGATCTAGAGTTTTCATCAGAGGGCGTGTCCGTGGCGGCCTCGCAAATTTCGATGTTTCGCCATGAAAAAGGAAGTTGCTATAACTCAGGCATAAAATGCCCGATCTGCCCCAAACTTCACATGTGTGATAACACTCCTGACCTGAAGACATCTACATGCCCATATTCAGTTTTACTCATAGCGCCACCTGCAGGCACCAGGAAGTGTCATGCTGTACTCTGCAACAAATTCCTCCTGGAGATTTAATCAGATCAACACCAAAATCGGTCAGTCTAATAAAAAGGCTTTAGCGATGTTAAATTGCGAAGATCTTGAGTTTTCGTTGAAGGGCGTGTCCGTGGCGGCCTGGCAAATTTCGTGGTCTCGCCATGGATATAAATCTTGTTATAACTCAGCCATAAAATGTCCGATTTGCCTCAAACTTCACATGTTCGATAAGAGTCCTGGCCTGAACCAATCTGAAGGCCTATATTCTATTATAATCACAGCGCCACCTGTTGGCAACAGGAAATGACTTGTACCAAACTCCTCCTAGAGATTTAATTATATTAACATTATATTTGGTCAGTCTGATCTCGAGGCCTTAGAGATGTTAAATTGTGAAGATCTTGAGTTTTCGTTAAAGGGCGTGTCCATGGCGGCCTGACAAAGTTTGATGTTTCGCCATGGACATAAAAGTTGTTATAACTCAGCCATAAAATGTCTGATCTGCCTCAAACTTCACATGTTTGGTAAGAGTCCTGGCCTGAAGACATCTAAAGGCCAATATACAGATATTATCATAGCGCCACCTATTGGCAGCAGGATATATCATATCTTGCACTAACTCACACATACCAAGGTCAATCTGCACCAAACTTCATATGTTTGATGAAAGTGCTGGCCTGAACACATCTACATGCCAATAATCAGTTATAGCATAGCGCCACCAGCTGGCAGCAGGAAGTTTGGCACATTTAAGTGACTTTGATCTATTTTTCCTACATTTACTGTATTAAAAGCATACTGCCCACCGTTTGCTGTGTTCCTAAAGACACCGGTCGGCGGTGAGCCCGTGTGCGAGGGCCCGTTCATCGCTGCTTGCAGCTTTAATTATTATTATTATTCTTCTTCTCCAAAGTGAATCGCATTTTAGAGGACCTAAACATTCCCGAAAACTCACAAAACTTTGCACACACATCAAACCTGGCGAAAATTCACGTCTGATTTGGGTTTCAGAAGTGGGTGTGGCAAAATGGCTCGACAGCGCCACCTTTAGACGTTCAGCGGTGTGCGCTTTCAGCTGTGATTCACGTACATGCACCGAAATCGGTACACACATGTAACTCACCAATACCTACAAAAAAGCCTCTTGGAACAAAATCCGGAACCCAACAGGAAGTCGGTTAATATTAATATTCTCTGCAAAATTTGTGTCATTTTTGCCTTTTTCAGGTGTCGTACTTGAACGAACTCCTCCTACAGATTTATTCGGATCAACGCCAAATTTGCAGAGTCTAGTCTAAAGCCCTTTGTGACGTTAAATTGTGAAGATCTAGAGTTTTCATCGGAGGGCGTGTCCGTCGTGGCCTCGCAAATTTCGATGTTTCGCCATGAAAAAGGAAGTTGCTATAACTCAGGCATACAATGTCCTATCTGTCCCAAACTTCACATGTGTGATAACACTCCTGACCTGAAGACATCTAGATGCCCATATTCAGTTATAGTCATAGCGCCACCTGCAGGCAACAGGAAGTGTCATGCTGTACTCTACAACCAACTCCTCCTAGAGATTTATTCAGATCAACACCAAAATCGGTCAGTCTAATATAAAGGCCGTAGCGATGTTAAATTGTGAAGATCTTGAGTTTTCGGTAAAGGGCGTGTCCGTGGCGGCCTGACAAATTTCGAGGTCTCGCCATGGATATAAAACTTGTTATAACTCAGCCATAAAATGTCCGATTTGCCTCAAACTTCACATATTCGATAAGAGTCCTGGCCTGAACACATCTGAAGGCCAATCTTATATTATAATCACAGCGCCACCTGTTGGCAACAGGAAATGACTTGTATCAAACTCCTCCTAGAGATTTAATGATGTCAACATTATATTTGGCCATTCTGATCTAGAGGCTTTAGAGATGTTAAATTGTGAAGATCTTGAGTTTTCGTTAAAGGGCGTGTCTGTGGCGTCATGACAAAGTTTGATGTTTCGCCATAGACATATAAGTTGTTATAACTCAGCCATAAAATGTCCGATCTGCCTCAAACTTCAGAGGTTTGGTAAGAGTCCTGGCCTGAAGACACCTAAAGGCCAATATTCAGATATTATCATAGTGCCACCTGTTGGCAGCAGGATATATCATATCTTTCACTAACTCAAACATACCAAGGTCAATCTGCACCAAACTTCATATGATTGATGAAAGTGGTGGCCTGAACACATCTACATGCCAATAATCAGTTATATGCATAGCGCCACCAGCTGGCAGCAGGTAATTTGGCACATTTAAGTGACTTTGATCTATTTTTCCTACATTTACTGTATTAAAAGCATACTGCCCACCGTTTGCTGTGTTCCTAAAGCCACCGGTCGGCGGTGAGCCCGTGTGCGAGGGCCCGTTCATCGCTGCTTGCAGCTTTAATTATTATTATTATTATTATTATTCTTCTTATCCGGAATGAATCGCATTTTTGAGGGCCTAAACATACCCGAAAACTAACGAAACTTTGCACACACATCAGACCTGGCGAAAATGGACGTCTGATATGGGTTGCAGAAGTGGGTGTGGCAAAATGGCTCAATAGCGCCACCTTTACACGTTCCGCGGTGTGCGCATTCAGCTGTGATTATCGTACATGCACAAAAATCGGTACACATATGTAACACACCAATACCTACAAAAAAGCCTCTTGAGATAAAATCCGAAACCCAACAGGAAGTCGGTTATTATTAATTTTCTCAGCAAAATTTGTGTCATTTTTGCCATTTTCAGGTGTCATACTTGAACGAACTCCTCCTAGAAATTTATTCCGATCAACACCAAATTTGGTGAGTCTAATCTAAAGCCCTTAGTGACGTTAAATTGTGAAGATCTAGAGTTTTCATCGGAGGGCGTGTCCGTGGCGGCCTCGCAAATTTCGATGTTTCGCCATGAAAAAGGAAGTTGCTATAACTTAGGCATAAAATGTCCGATCTGTCCCAAACTTCACATGTGTGATAACACTCCTGACCTGAAGACATCTACATGCCCATATTCAGTTATAGTCATAGCGCCACCTGCAGGCAACAGGAAGTGTCATGCTGTACTCTACAACAAACTCCTCCTAGAGATTTATACAGATCAACTCCAAAATCGGTCAGTCTAATATAAAGGCCTTAGCGATGTTTAATTGTAAAGATCTTGAGTTTTCGGTAAAGGGCGTGTCCGTGGCGGCCTGACAAATTTCGAGGTCTCGCCATGGATATAAAACTTGTTATAACTCAGCCATAAAATGTCCGATTTGCCTCAAACTTCACATATTCAATAAGAGTCCTGGCCTGAACACATCTCAAGGCCAACATTCTATTATAATCACAGCGCCACCTGTTGGCAACAGGAAATGACTTGTATCAAACTCCTCTTAGAGATTTAATGATATTAACATTATATTTGGTCATTCTGATCTAGAGGCCTTAAAGATGTTAAATTGCGAAGATCTTGAGTTTTCGTTAAAGGGCGTGTCTGTGGCGGCCTGACAAAGTTTGATGTTTCTCCATGGACATAGAAGTTGTTATAACTCAGCCATAAAATGTCCGATCTGCCTCAAACTTCACAGGTTTGGTAAGAGTCCTGGCCTGAAGACACCTAAAGGCCAAAATTCAGATATTATCATATCGCCACCTGTTGGCAGCAGGATATATCATATCTTTCACTAACTCAAACATACCAAGGTCAATCTGCACCAAACTTCATATGTTTGATGAAAGTGGTGGCCTGAACACATCTACATGCCAATAATCAGTTATATGCATAGCGCCACCAGCTGGCAGCAGGAAATTTGGCACATTTAAGTGACTTTGACATATTTCTCCTATTTTTACTGTATTAAAAGCATACTACCCACCATTTGCTGTTTTCCTAAAGCCACCGGTCGGCGGTGAGCCCGGGTGCGAGGGCCCGTTCATCGCTGCTTGCAGCTTTAATTAGGGCCCGAGCACTACAGTGCGAGGACCCTATTGGAATTGCTCCGTTTATTATTATTCTTCTTCTTCTTCTTCTTCTCCAAAATGAAAAGTCTTTTTGAGGGCCTAAACATGCCCGAAAACTCACGAAACTTTGCACACGCATCAGACCTGGCGAAAATTTACATCTGATATGGTTTTCAAAAGTGGGTGTGGCAAAATGGCTCGATAGCGCCACCTATAAAATTTCAACGGAGTGCCCCTCGAGCTACGTTTCACGTACATGTACGAAACTCGGTATACATATGTAACACACCAATACCTACAAAAAAGTCTCCTGGTGCAACATCCGAAACCCAACAGGAAGTCCGTTATATTGAATTTCCTGTACGATTTTTGTGCAGTTTTTGCCATTTTCAGGCCTCATACTTTAACGAACTCCTCCTACAGTTTTTATCCGATCATCTTCAAATTTGCTGAGTGTCATCATAAGGCCTTTGCGATGTTAAATTGCGAAGCTTTAGAGTTTTCGTCGAAAGGCGTGTCCGTGGCGGCCGGACAAACTTTGATGTTTCGCCATGAAAAAGGAAGTTGCTATAACTCAGGCATACGATGTCCGATCTGCCTCAAACTTCACATGTTTGATGACAGTCCGGTCCTGAACACACGTCAGTGCCCATATTCAGTTATAGTCATAGCGCCACCTGCTGACAACAGGAAATGACATGTTTAACACTGTTACGGACTCCTAGAAACATATTGAAAATCGTTAACAAGTCTTAAATAGGCTAGCAACATGCTACAAACATGCTACAAACATGCTAGCAACACTTAGCTAAGAGCTAAAGCATGCTATTAATACAAATACAAAAGGAAATTGCTGTAACTCATGTATATAATGTTGAATCTGACCCAAACTTAATATTTAACATGCTACAAAAATAATAAAGCATGCTAGCAACACTTAGCTAATATGCTAAAGCATGCTAATAATACAATGAAACAGGAAGTTACTCTAACTCAGGCATACAATGTCCAATCAGCCCCAAACTTAACATGTTTGATAAGAATCCTGGCCTAAACACACCCCCATGCCCGTATTCGGTTATAGTCATAGCGCCACCAGCTGGTAACAGGATGTTTATTACTGTTGTGGATGCCTAGCAACATTTTAAAAAAAATCAACAACTGTTAAACAGGGTAGCAACATGCTAGAAACATGCTATAACATGTTAGCAACATTTAGCTAAGTGCTAAAGCATACTCTTAATGCAATGAAACAGGAAGTTACTGTAACTCAGGCATGCAATGTCCAATCAGCCCCAAACTTCACATGTTTGATAACAGTCCTGGCTTGAAGATATCTACATGCCAATATTCAGTTATAGTTATAGCGCCACCTACTGTCAACAGGAAGTGACATGTTTAACACTGTGACACACTATTAGCAACACACTAAAAAAGCCATTGAGTGCTAAACTAGTTTAAAACATACTCAAACATGCTAGCAACACTTACTTAGTGCTAAAGCATGTTGTTAAAGACATAAAACAGGAAGTTACTGTAACTCAGACATGCAATGTCCAATCAGCCCCAAACTTCACGTTTGATAAGAGTCCTGGCCTGAAGATATATACATGCCCATATTCAGTTATAGTCACAGCGCCACCTGCTCTCAACAGGAAGTGACATTTTTAACACTGTAATACACTATTAGCAACACACTAAAAAAGCCATTGAGTCCTAAACTAGTTTAAAACGTACTCAAACATGCTAGCAACACTTACTTAGTGCTAAAGCATGTTGTTAAAGACATAAAACAGGAAGTTACTGTAACTCAGGCATGCAATGTCCAATCAGCCCCAAACTTCACATGTTTGATAAGACTCCTGGCCTGAAGATATATATATGCCCATATTCAGTTATAGTCACAGCGCCACCTGCTGACAACAGGAAGTGATGTTTAATGGTGTTACGGACTCCTAGCAACATAATAAAAAGCGTCAGCAAGTTTTAAATAGGCTAGCATCATGCTAGAATCATGTTAAAACATGCTAGCAACACTTAGCTGAGAGCTAAAGCATGATACTAATACAAAGAAAAATAAGTGTAACTCATGCATACAATGTCCAATCTGACCCAAGCTTAATATGTTTGATAAGAGTCCTGGTCTGAACACAAGCCCATGCCCATATTCAGTTATAGTCATAGTGCCACCTGCTGGCAACAGGAAGTCACATGTTTAATACTGTTGTGGATGCCCAGCAACATTTTAAAAATATCAACAAGTGTTAAATAGGGTAGCAACATGCTAGAAACATGTTAGCAACATTTAGCTAAGTGCTAAAGCATACTCTTAATGCAATGAAACAGGAAGTTACTGTAACTCAGGCATGCAATGTCCAGTCAGCCCCAAACTTAATATGTTTGATAAGAGTCTTGGCCTGAATACATTTACATGCCAATATTTAGTTATAGTCATAGCGCCACCAGCTGGCAACAGCAAATTACTTGTTTTACACTAACTTAAGCATGCAATGTACAATTTGCACCAAACTTGACATGTTTGCCAATAGTCCTGGCCTGAAGACATCTAAAAGCCAATATTTTGTAATAGCGCCACCTGTTGGCAGCAGGATATGTCATGACTTACACTCAAGCATGCTATGTTCAAGCTTCACCAAACTTCATATGTTTGATAAAAGCACTGGCCTGAACACATCTGCATGCCAATATTCAGTTATAGGCATAGCGCCACCAGCTGGCAGAAGGAAGATTGGCACATATCAATGACTTTGACATATTCCTCCTACATTTTCTGTGTTAATAGCATAGTGCCCACCATTCGCCACCGATCGGCGGTGAGCCCGAGTGCGAGGGCCCTACCATCGCTGCTTGCAGCTTTAATTATTATTATTCTTCTTCTCCAAAGTGAATCGCATTTTAGAGGACCTAAACATTCCCGAAAACTCACAAAACTTTGCACACACATCAAACCTGGCGAAAATTTACGTCTGATTTGGGTTTCAGAAGTGGGTGTGGCAAAATGGCTCGACAGTGCCACCTTTAGACGTTCAGCGGTGTGCGCTTTCAGCTGTGATTCACGTACGTACACGGAAATCGGTACATACATGTAACACACCAAAACCTACAAAAAAGCCTCTTGGAGCAAAATCCAGAACCCAACAGGAAGTCGGTTAATATTAATATTCTCAACAAAATTTGTGTCATTTTTGCCATTTTCAGGCGTCGTACTTGAACGAACTCCTCCTACAGATTTATTCGGATCAACGCCAAATTTGCCGAGTCTAGTCTAAAGCCCTTTGTGACGTTAAATTGTGAAGATCTAGAGTTTTCATCCGAGGGCGTGTCCGTGGCGGCCTCGCAAATTTCGATGTTTCGCCATGAAAAAGGAAGTTGCTATAACTCAGGCATACAATGTCCGATCTGTCCCAATCTTCACATGTGTGATAACACTCCTCACCTGATGACATCTACATGCCCATATTCAGTTTTACTCATAGCGCCACCTGCTGGCAACAGGAAGTGTCATTCTGTACTCTGCAACAAACTCCTCCAAGAGATTTAATCAGATCAACACCAAAATCGGTCAGTCTAATAAAAAGGCTTTAGCGATGTTAAATTGCGAAGATCTTGAGTTTTCATTGAAGGGCGTGTCCGTGGCGACAAATTTTGAGGTCTCGCCATGGATCTAAAACTTGTTATAACTCAGCCATAAAATGTCCGATTTGCCTCAAACTTCACATGTTCGATAAGAGTCCTGGCCTGAACCAATATGAAGGCCAATATTCTATTATAATCACAGCGCCACCTGTTGGCAACAGGAAATTACTTGTATCAAACTCCTCCTAGAGATTTAATGATATCAACATTATATTTTGTCAGTCTGATCTAGAGGCCTTAGAGATGTTAAATTGTGAAGATCTTGAGTTTTCGTCAAAGGGCGTGTCCGTGGTGGCCTGACAAAGTTTGATGTTTTGCCATGGACATAGAAGTTGTTATAACTCAGCCATAAAATGTCCAATCTGCCTCAAACTTCACATGTTTGGTGAGAGTCCTGGCCTGAAGACATCTACAGGCCAATATTCAGATATTATCATAGCGCCACCTATTGACAGCAGGATATATCACATCTTGCATTAACTTAAACATACCAAGGTCAATCTGCACCAAACTTCATATGTTTGATGAAAGTGCTGGCCTGAACACATCTACATGCCAATAATCAGTTATAGGCATAGCGCCTGCAGCTGGGAGCGGCAAGTTAAGCACATTTAAATGACTTATGACATATTTCTCCTACATTTACTGTATTAAAAGCATACTGCCTACCGTTTGCCGTTTTCCTAAAGCCACCGGTCGGCGGTGAGCCCGGGTGCGAGGGCCCGTTCATCGCTGCTTGCAGCTTTAATTAGGGCCCGAGCACCGATGGTGTGAGGACCCTATTGGAATTGCTCCGTTTATTATTATTCTTCTGATTCTTCTTCTTCTTCTCCAAAATGAAAAGTCTTTTTGAGGGCCTAAACATGCTCGAAAACTCACGAAACTTTGCACATGCATCAGACCTGGCGAAAATTTACATCTGATATGGTTTTCAGAAGTGGGTGTGCCAAAATGGCTCCATAGCGCCACCTATAAAATTTCAACGGAGTGCGCCTCGAGCTGCGTTTCTCGTACATGTAGGAAACTTGGTACACACATATAACACACCAATACCTACAAAAAAGTCTCCTGGTGCAACATCCGAAACCCAAAAGGAAGTCAGTTATATTGAATTTCCTGTACGATTTTTGTGCAGTTTTTGCCATTTTCAGGCCTCGTACTTTAACGAACTCCTCCTACAGTTTGTATCCGATCATCTTCAAATTTGCTGAGTGTCATCAAGCTTTAGAGTTTTCGTCGAAGGGCGTGTCCGTGGCGGCCGGACAAACTTTGATGTTTTGCCATTAAAAAGGAAGTTGCTATAATTCAGGCATACAATGACGGATCTGCCTCAAACTTCACATGTTTGATAACAGTCCGGTCCTGAACACACGTCAGTGCCCATATTCAGTTATAGTCATAGCGCCACCTGCTGACAACAGGAAGTGACATGTTTAACACTGTTACGGACTCCTAGCAACCTATTGAAAAGCGTTAACAAGTCTTAAATAGGCTAGCAAGATGCTAGAAACATGTTAAAACATGCTAGCAACACGTAGCTAAGAGCTAAAGCATGCTATTTATACAAATACAAAAGGAAATTGCTGTAACTCATGCATATAATGTCAAATCTGACCCAAACTTAATATTCAACATGCTACAAACATAGTAAAGCATGCTAGCAACGCTTAGCTAATATGCTAAAGCATGCTAATAATACAATGAAACAGGAAGTTACTCTAACTCAGGCATACAATGTCCAATCAGCCCCAAACTTAACATGTTTGATAAGAGTCCTGGTCTGAACCCAAGCCCATGCCCATATTCAGTTATAGTCATAGCGTCACCAGCTGGTAACAGGAAGCCACATGTTTAATACTGTTGTGGATGCCTAGCAACATTTTAAAAATATCAACAACTGTTAAAAAGGGTAGCAACATGCTAGAAACATGTTATAACATGTTAGCAACATTTAGCTAAGTGCTAAAGCATGCTCTTAATGCAATGAAACGGGAAGTTACTGTAACTCAGGCATGCAATGTCCAATCAGCCCCAAACTTCACATGTTTGATAAGAGTCCTGACCTGAACACTTTTACGTGCCAATATTCAGTTATAGTCATAGCGCCACCTACTGTCAACAAGAGGTGACATGTTTAACACTGTGATACACTAGCAACACACTAAAAAAGTCAATGAGTGTTAAACTAGTTAAAAACATACTCAAACATGCTAGCAACACTTACTTAGTGCTAAAGCATGTTGTTTAAGACATATAACAGGAAGTTGTTGTTATTCATGCAAACAATGTCCAATCTGCCCCAAACTTCACATGTTTGATAAGAGTCCTGGTCTGAAGATATATACATGCCCATATTCAGTTATAGTCATAGTGCCACCTGCTGACAACAGGAAGTGACATGTTTTACGAAGTTACGGACTCCTAGCAACATATTAAAAATCATTAGCAAGTTTTAAATAGGTTAGCATCATGCTAGAATCATGTTAAAACATGCTAGTAATACTTAGCTAAGAGCTAAATCATGATATTAATACAAAGGAAAATTGCTGTAACTCATGCATACAATGTCCAATCTGCCCCAAGCTTAATATTCAACATGCTACAAACATATTAAAGCATGCTAGCAACATTTAGCTAATATGATAAAGCATGCCAATAATACAATGAAACAGGAAGTTACTGTAACTCAGGCATACAATGTCCAATCTGCCCCAAACTTGACATGTTTAAAAAGACTCCTGGTCTAGACACATTTCCATGCCCATATTCAGTTATAGTCATAGCGCCACCTGCTGGCAACAAGAAGTGACACATTTAATACTTTTCTGGATGCCTAGCAATATTTAAAAATATATATATCAGCAAGTGTTAAATAGGGTAGCAACATGTTAAAAGCATGCTAAAACATGTTAGTAACACTTAGCTAAGTGCTAAACCACGTTATTAATGCAATGAAACAGGAAGTTACTGTAACTCAGGCATACAATGTCCAATCAGCCCCAAACTTAACATGTTTGATAAGAGTCCTGGCCTGAACACATTTACATGCCAATATTCAGTTATAGTCATCGCGCCACCTACCGTCAACAAGAAAGTGACATGTTTAACACTGTGATACACTATTAGCAACACACTAAAATAACTATTGAGTGCTAAACATGCTAAAACAAGCTCAAACATGCTAGCAACACTTACTAAGTGCTAAAGCATGCTGCTAATGCGATGAAAGAGGAATTTGTTGTAACTCAACCATGCAATGTCCGATTTGCCCCAAACTTCAAATGTTTGATAAGAGTCCTGGCCTGAACACATCTAAAGGCCAATATTCCATTACAATCATTGCGCCACCAGCTGGCAACAGCAAATTACTTGTTTTACACTAACTTAAACATGCAATGTACAATTTGCACCAAACTTGACATGTTTGGCAAGAGTCTTGGCCTGAAGACATCTAAAAGCCAATATTCCGTAATAGCGCCACCTGTTGGCAGCAGGATATGTCATGTCTTACACTCAAGCATGCCATGTTCAATCTGCACCAAACTTCATACGTTTGATAAAATTGCTGGCCTGAAGACATCTGCATGCCAATATTCAGTTATACACATAGCGCCACCAGCTGGCAGCAAGAAGTCTGGCACATCTACATGACTTTGACATATTCCTCCTAAATGTACTATGTTAAAAGCATAGTGCCCACCATTCGCCACAGGTCAGCGGTGAGCCCGGTGCGAGGGCCCGCCCATCGCTGCTTGCAGCTTTAATTTTATATGTTTTCTTTATCAATTAACTTCTTTTGACCATCATCTTGTGTTTAAAGCAGTTTTTGCACAAGGTGCACTTGCGGATAGTTTTTCAGGTTTGCAGGTGGGTCTCTTGAAGCATCTGGGAGATGTTGCCACAGTTCTTCTAGATTTAATCTGTCTCAGTTTGTTCTGTTTCTTAATGTCATTCTGTGCAGAATGGATGATAAGATCAGATCTCTGTTTGGAGCACTGGCTGTTGTCAAACAAAAATCTTACTGGATTATTACATTTAATGGCAAAATTAATGTTTAAAAAATATAAAATAAAATTACCAATTGAAACACAACAGCAAAAGATAGACATGACTGAATTAAAATAATTTTTAGCTGGTAAAAATACTAGTGTTCTAATAATTTTGGACACCATATGGAGCCCATGGATTAAAATAAAATGATGTGGATGAGATAGAAATGCATTTTTAGTTCAGTTTCTCCTTGGAGCTCTGAATAACTGCCCAGCCGGCACATGACCGACCTTCAACGTTGAAATTTGGTTGAAATAAGGTCAGTTGTTGTTTCAACAGTGAAACAACGTTGATGTGATGTTGAATGCTAAATGGTTGAAGATCAGTCAACACATGACCGAAATTCAACGTTGGAATTTGTTTGAAATTAGGTCGGTTGTTGTTTCAACGGTAAAACAACTTTAATAAAACTTTGAATGCTAAACGGTTATATATGCCTTCAAAAGCAAGTGTTTACATTATAATATTAATAACAATAATAATAATTAATTAACAAGGTTAACTTATAAATCAACATAAGATCATGTCTTCAGCATACAAAGAAATGTTTGCCTTTTAAATGATTATGGACATTATTATTTCATGAAACTTATTATAAAATATAAGTGTATTTAAATATAATAATCACCAACAATAAAACTAAATACATTTCGCTTACACATGCTGAAAACATTCCTGTTGGTTGTTTTACCTTACTGCTTTGATCATGATTGGTTCATCTGGCTGTCATTCAGGAAACTGGACATCAAGAGAGGTGGAGCTGGAGGCCATTTGGCTCTGCAATGAGCAGTACTTGGGAAACTGCGCGCCTTTGTAATTTAAAAAATTTCTACCGTTACCGCATTTTCTTGTTAGGTTGTGAGCTGCATAGACTGTATATGAGAGCTGCTGCTTACAGAAATTATTCAGTTGGTCCCGAATTATTTTATATTTTCCTGTTATATTTTTATTTTGAATTGTGAGATCTCAACGGAGAACAAAATCCGGAACACAGAGGAAATAGACGTGAGCTGCGAGTCTCTGAAAACATACAGCACTGGCTAAATCAGGTAAGACAATAAGTATTTATTATTACCTTTTAAAAAATATTACAAGAGTTTACAGACTGGTAAAGGACATGTAAACTGCAGAAGTTAAATACTTGAGCGTGTGTTTGTGCTGCTTTATTATCACAGACAGCAAAAGTTAGAAGCTAATCGCATTTAGAGCGCTAGCATTCTTAGCTCATCTGGTCGTATAACGTTATATATCAGCTGCTGTTGTGTGTTGCTAGTATTTGTTAATGTCTGTCTTTTAGAGATTCACATTTTTCGATATAAATGCCATGCATTACTGCAGGTGTGTTTACATTTTAATCCTATAATAACAGTCCTAAAGATGACATACTTTATCTTTCTTTTCTGAATATCATATAACGACAAATGTCTTTAATTAAAATGAATTAAGATTGTGAATGGTTTAAAATGAAAAACAGCTTTTTAAGAAAATTTCAGTAAACCATTTATTTCCCCTTGTAGAGTCATTAAGGATCCAGCTTATTGGCAGTTTGGTAAGGAATAAGTTCATCATCTACTTTGCACTGTCAGTTCTGGTAGAGATTCATTGATCTTTTGTTATAAGTTTATTTAATTTAATACAAATGTACTCAATATGATTTTACTTGTTTCACTAAGTATACGGTTTTGTTAGAATTGTGATTAAAACCATGTTGTCTTAAATTTTAATCTGAATACATCAAAATGTGTTTAATGAAGTGTTGTGCACTTAGTTTCCAACTCCACTCTTATTGGATTGTAAAGTAAAAAATATTGTACAAGATTTGTTTTGTATTGAGTGTTTTCAGTTAAAGATATTCAACAGTATCAATGTTGGTATTTTATGAAATTTTATTTTTGGAGTTTTTGTTTATGCAGGACAGCACAGAAAGCACACAAGTGGGAGAGAGAGGAGAGGACAGCATCAGAAAGGACCCAGAGCTGGGACTCTTTCAAAGATCACCCGAAGCACAACCATGCTATATGCACAAGGCTGTTGTTTTTAACAGAATTTGAAGAAACATTTTGGCTTAAAATAATAAATACATTTAATTTAAGATATTTCTTGCGTAAAGAATTTTAAGGCGATTGCTTTTTGATCCCTTCACCACGACATGGTTTCTTGTTGCAGGTTCCATTCTCAAAGTCTTTTACCCATTTCCACTGCACAAATGTACACATCTCTTATAATGAGACACATTTGTAAACCTGTTTTCACAGAACCATAGTTAACCACTAAATAAGAGATCAAGTGGTTTTAGTCAAAAAAGTTTTCTCTTGTGCAGCGCAAAATATGCATGTTATTGCGCAAAAACTTTGAGTCTTTAACCTTCTGGGGTCTAGGGATTTGAATAAGTTTAAACCCTGACATCTGTGTGTTTTTTTTTTTTTTTTCGGTATCTGAAAAAATACACTACAAGTCAAAAGTTTTTGAACAGTAAGGTTTTTTTTTATTATTATTAAATAATTTCCTTCTGCTTTATAATATTTGTATTATTTAAAATAATATTTAATATTATTTAATTTCAGGATTCTTTGATGAATATTAAGATCCAAAGACTTGAAATAAAAAGCATTTGTAAAATTATATACCATACTTAAAAACTTTTATTTAGCTTTACATTGATCAAAAGTGATCATAAAGACATTTATAATATTACAATAGATTTCTATATCAGATAAATTGTTTCATTTTCAGTTCATCAAAGCAAACTGAAACAATTCTACTGAGTTGTTTCCAACATAATTGTTTTGAGCAGCAAATCAGAATATTAGAATGATTTCTGAAGGTGACTGGATCATGAGTAATGATGATAAAAAATTCTGTTTTGACATCAGGATTAAATTACATTTTCAAATATCTTCAAATGAAAAAACATTTTAAATAGTACAAATATATTTTATTCAAATTTTCTGTACTTGGATTGGTAAGCAGAAGAGACTTAAAAAAACATTTAAAATTTTCCTGTGAGAGACTGGTAATGTATAATGTCTAAAGTCTGATTACTTTGTATTCATTACAAACTGGGCTACAATAACATTTGAGCAGAATTAATGTGTTTGTATTGTTTTTGGAAAATGTTTTCGACAGGTTTTTATTTTGATTTATACAGTGTATGTTTCCAAAATAAAACTTGTTTTACGATATTGATCATGTGTTTATTGAAGTTGATACCATTGCTGCTAGTCATTTGATTTTTAACTAACATGTACGTACAGTGTTGATCTAAATGTAAACTGGTTCTAATTGAATGTACAGTTGTGTATTCACCGTTGCTGAAAGGTACGTAAGACGGTGAAACTAAGTCGCAATTTCAACGGTGAATCAACGTCATAATATCAACGTTGAAAAATTTTGCAAATCCGAAAGGTTTTTCACCGTTGATTCAACGTCGACAGATGACCATAACCCGAAAGGTAAGAGGGTGAAACAAAGTCGCGATTTCAACGGTGAATCAACGTTGTTGATCCGAAAGGTTTTTCACCGTTGATCCAACCATGGTACCTGACGTTGTTTCAACGGTGAATCAACGTTGAAATGCCGGCTGGGTGGTTATGAAAAATTCAATAATCTAAATTTAGATCTGAAACTAATAAAACTTATTCCTGACAATTGTGTAGATGTACTGGTTTTGTATTTATTCAGTTTTAAAGGACTAATTCAATTCTGATACAAATATTTCCTGCTGATAATTTACTCACCCCTCTGTCATTCAAGATGCTCGTGTCTGTCTCTTTTTCTGTTGAAAAGGTTTTTGAGGAAAACATTCCAGGATTTTTCTCCATATTTTGATGGGAGCCAACGGGTTGAAGGTCCAAAATTAATTAAAAATTAATTGTCAATTCAGCTTCAAAGGGCTCTACATCATCCCATCCAAGGAATAAGGGTCACTGGGAACTTTTAAAGCCCTTTTGAAAGCTGTATTGGAATTTTGAAACCTTTATCCTTGACCTTAATCCCACTGAAGTCCACTATATGGAGAAAAATCCTGAAATCTTTTCCTCAAAAACTTTAATTTCTTTTCGACTTCAAGAAAGAAAGATATGATCATCTTGGATTACATGGGGGTGAGTGAATTATCAGGAAATATTTTCTAATAGTTTTAAGTTAAACATATATTTAATTAAACGTTTCGATGAAACTGTCCCATGTTCTTTTAATGTAATTGTGCTGTATTAAAAAAAAAATTGCTGAAATGTGTAATGTTAATTTTATATGGCATTTGCACAGACTTTGTATTGCAGACTGTTTTTGGTCTTTTAAATAAAACTGTTAATTTTCCACCTTGAGCATGCTTTGACACTTTATTGAAAGTTTTTTATTGTAATGATTTTTAAAATAACAGTGTTTCTCTGTAGAACATTTAGTGCTTTCATTGTAATAATCTAGGTAAAATGTCAAATAAGGGTTTTACACTGTAAAAAAAAAAAAAAAAAAAAAAAAAAAAAAAGGGTCAAACGACTGGCAGCTACGGCTGCCAAACAAAAACCATAAAGTTAAAGTAAAATATTGTAACTAAAAAAGGGAAAGTCTGTAAAATAAGGGTTTAACACTGTAAAAGAGGTCCCGTTAAAAAAAAAAAAAAAAAAAAAAAAAAAAAAAAAAAAGTCAAACGACTGGCAGCTACGGCTGCCAAACAAAAACCATAAAGTTAAAGAAAAATATTGTAACTAAAAAAGGGAAAGTCTGTAAAATAAGGGTTTAACACTGTAAAAGAGGTCCCGTAAAAAAAAAAAAAAAAAAAAAGACTGTCAAATGACTGGCAGCTACGGCTGCCAAACAAAAACCGTAAAATTAAAGTAAATTATCGTAATTGAAACAAGGAAAAATCTGTAAAATGTTAATTTTCTGTAAAACCTTTAATGAAAATTTCTGTAAAATTATTGTTTTTGCACTTTATTTCAATTAAGATATTTTACTGTAATATTACTTTTTTGTTTGGCAGCTGTAGCTGCTAGTCATTTGACCGTTTTTTTACGAGAACAGAATGTTCAAAAAGGGACCATCAAAATAATATGGTTACTCTGAATTTACTAGTAATTGGTTTGTTTCCATTTTGCTTAAATGAAATACCACGTTGACTTTCATTTTTTGAAAGAAGAAAAAAAAGGTTATGACACTAACCTGTTGTCACAATCTGGCTGAGTGGAGGAGTGGAGATGAAGCAGGAGAACCGGATTAAATGAATATAAACAGTTTAAACAAAACACTGAAACTAAATACAAACAAACAAAAACCGGGAGCAAGCAATGAACGCATGTAACAATACAAACGGAAGTAACATATACATCGACGGACACTGGGGAGTGAGCAGACACAGACTTTATACACAGAAACATGGGCGTGGTCACAAACAAGATAACGAGATGACGAAGGGGAAATACAAATATGGGCAAATATGGTCTCCAGGGCGGATCAGGGAGCTCAGGTGGCCATGGCGGGTCAGGAAGCGCAGGGGGCCATGGCCGGATAAACAGTCCAGAAAGCCATGGTGGATCTAGGGGCTCAGGAAGCCATGGCCGAGTAAACAGTCCAGGAGGCCATGGCGGATCTGGGGGCTCAGGAAGCCATGGCCGAGTAAACAGTTCAGGAGGCCATGGCCGGGTTAACAGTCCAGGTGGCCATGGCGGATCTGGGGGCTCAGGAAGCCATGGCCGAGTAAACAGTCCAGGAGGCCCTGGTGGATCTGGGGGCTCAGGAAGCCATGGCCGAGTAAACAGTCCAGGTGGCCATGGCCGGGTCAAAAGTCCAGGTGGCCATGGCTGATCAGGGGAGTAGCCCCCCCAAAAAAATTTTCTTGGGGGAACTTAGGGTATAGTCCACCCAGGAGAGCACGGAGGGGCACGCAGGAGAGAGCTCCGGCTCTTGAGGAGCGGGCTCTGGGTGGCGCTCTTGAGGAGCGGGCTCTGGGCGGCGCTCTTGAGGAGTGGGCTCTGGATGGCTGGACGACCCCAGCGGAGATTCAGGAGGGCTGGGCGTCTCCAGCAGAGACTCTGAAGGAGCAAGCTCTGGGCAAGCGGTCACTGGAGGGCGCTCTGGCGGCGCGGTCACTGGAGGGCTGGGCGGAACCAGCGAAGACTCTGGGAGACTGGGCGGAACCAGCGGAGATTCTGACTTGACGGTAGCCATCTTGGGTGCAGATTCAGGCTTGGCGGCCATCTTGGCTGGGGACTCAGGCTTGGCAGCCATCTTGGCCAGGGACTCAGGAACAACGGCCATCTTGGCCAGGGATTCAGGCTTGGCGGCCATCTTGGCCAGGGACTCGGGAACAACGGCCATCTTGGGCAGGGATTCAGACTTGGCGGCCATCTTGGCCGGGAACTCAGGAACGGCGGCCATCTTGGCCGGGAACTCAGGAACGGCGGCCATCTTGGCCGGGAACTCAGGAACGGCGGCCATCTTGGCCAGGGACTCAGGAACAACGGCCATCTTGGCCAGGGACTCAGGAACAACGGCCATCTTGGCCAGGGACTCAGGAACAACGGCCATCTTGGCCGGGAACTCAGGAACGGCGGCCATCTTGGCCGGGAACTCAGGAACGGCGGCCATCTTGGCCGGGAACTCAGGAACGGCGGCCATCTTGGCCGGGAACTCAGGAACGGCGGCCATCTTGGCCGGGAACTCAGGAACGGCGGCCATCTTGGCCAGGGACTCAGGAACAACGGCCATCTTGGCCAGGGATTCAGGCTTGGTGGCCATCTTGGCCGGGAACTCAGGAACGGCGGCCATCTTGGCCGGGAACTCAGGAACGGCGGCCATTTTGCGTGCAGATTCTGGCATGGCAGCCATCTTGCTGGCTGGCGTGGCGGCCATTTTGTGAGCTGACGCGGCGGCCATCTTGTGAGCTGACGCTGGCTTAGCGGCTGACGGGCTTGAGCGCGGAGAGGAAGCCTGAGGTATTGGGCTGAGGACCATCGTGGGGCTTAGGAGGACTTGGGGACACGTGGGAGGCAAGGAGGGAATGAGGTCACTGGAGTGATATGCAGAGGGCTCTGGCTGTTGGTGAGATGGGGTGACTGCATGTTTCCAGATGGGAGGAGGATTACCATCCTCCACCATGACTTGGAACGGGGAATCACATAAATCAAGAACAAAATTTACAAAATCTGCTACGGGACAGTAGCAATCACTAGGAGTAATCAAATTAAACAAACTATCATCCTTGAGTCCCATCTGGAAACATGCGTTAACCATCTTGTCACTCCATCCCACCAGATGGTAAACACTCAAAAACTCCTCCACATATTCCTCCAGCGAACGCTCACCTTGCTGGAGGTTCCAGAGTTGGTCCACAGACCAGTTCATTTTCTTGTTGGTCCGTCGATCTGTCACAATCTGGCTGAGTGGAGGAGTGGAGATGAAGCAGGAGATCCGGATTAAATGAATATAAACAGTTTATTTAAACAAAACACTGAAACAAACAAACAAACAAACAAACAAACAAACAAACAAACAAACAAACAAACAAACAAACAAACAAACAAACAAACAAACAAACAAACAAACAAACAAACAAACAAAAAACGGGAGCAAGCAATGAACGCATGTAACAATACAAACAGAAGTAACATATACATCGACGGACACTGGGGAGTGAGCAGACACAGACTTTATACACAGAAACATGGGCGTGGTCACAAACAAGATAACGAGATGACGAGGGGGAAATACAAATATGGGCAAGACTAAACCAAAAGGACTAGACCAAAAGGGGGAGAACAAGGACTAAACCAAATGAACTAGAAACATGGGGGGGGGGGGGACACTTGGAAAACATGACAGAACAGGACAAAACACAGACATATTCCTGACACCTGTTTTTGAGCCATGACTTAATGCTGGCAAAAAGAAAAACAGCTTGTATGAATTTTCTATCACACATAAATACTTTTTTATTTGACTTTAGCAAGTGGTACAACCTCAAAATGACCTCATCATTAAATACAGGCTGGAATAAAATAATTAAAAGATGAAAGGGCATGGATATTTAGGAGGTAAAATTCTGGCAGCATTTTGATTAAGGATAAGAGAAAATACAGCCTGCTGAAATTCTGACTGAAACTGTTGTTGATGGTTTTTTTTTTTTTTCCTGCAACTATGAAATGTCATTCTGTTCATTTACTCAGTACCTCTCTGACCCTCACTGTAATTTAGCTATGTAAGTTTGTCAATGTTATTTAGAGTCCAATATTTAGATATACTACAGTTCAGTTAGTAGCCAGTTTGTGCCTACTCCATGTGTTTTTGCTTAATATTGTTTTATAATATTTGGATTACATTTAATTTGTCATTATGGTGGTTTTATGTCATAGTGGAGACTTTATATACTTCAGTGTCATTTTTTCGTCAACATAATTACTATTTTATTTTTACTCTTGAGGCGAATGAAGGCTTCTGTAACATATAGCCACCAAATGGTGGTTGAATTTAACTTGTGTGCTTTTCATTTTGCAGGACAAGTAAAGACTCCAAAAAAGCTATTTTCATCTCAAGGGAACCTTCTTCTTGGGGCCACCTGAGCTGTTACTTTACTTCATAAATCAACGACAGCCCTGTTTTTGAGTTGTGGTGAGGATATGTGGCCCAGTTGCTCCACTTTAAAGTCTGACATTTGCGAAAGGAAAGGGACTCACAGGAAACATATAATCAGAAGGCAAGTGAACAGAAAAGAGCTTTAAACATTCCAGCACCACAGATTATCCACTTTCAGCCAAACACATGCACACACAAGATTACAGACAGAAGCTAAACTTTGACCTTTTAATATATCTACTTGGCTAAAAACAGGTCACAGGGATTGAATGCCTTTAAAATGTCACTTAGGAAAAAATATATAGGCTACTTGATGTTTATTGCTAAAATTATGCATATACTCCTAAAAATATAGCAATATTGAGTTGTCACAATAATGGTAGGATGTTGTGGATGGTTGTCAGTGTGTTGCTGTGTGGTTGATTTGGTATTCTAGAACATTAGTAGCAAGACCTGATTTGGGTGTATATAATAAGGGAGACATACAAAATGTGCAGGGCAGGATGGCCTCCAGGACAGGTTTGAAAATTCCTGTTCTAGAGGGTTGCCAGGTGGTTGCTATGGTATTTTAGGTGTAATGAGCATTTGATTTACTATACATCACTTATTAATTTTCCAGTTAACTGATATTATGGGATGTTTAACTTTAGCAATAACTTTTCTTTATCACTAACTGTGTACCCTTGCCAAAAGCACTAAATTCTAGATTGCTTCAGTGGACCAGACATGTGTAGGTCAGGTCTGAGCATAACACTCACAAAGCTTATAGAGCAGAGACATTAATAGACCACTTGACTTAGCTAGAGCAGACAGTGAGTTCATGAACGGCCTTCATGGCCGTGATAGGACAGGCAGTGAGTTCATGAACGGCCTCCATGGCCATGACAGGACAGGCAGTGAGTTCATGAGTGAGTGCCACTCCCTTGGGAGGTCGTTCAGCAGGAGCCACCACCTCTGGAAGCACTGGCATGAATTTGTGGACAGGAGAGGCCTCACTAAGTGAGCGCTTGTATTGTTTTTATCCACATAATGTTTAGGATATTTAATGTTTAAGTGGTCATTCACATGTCGCACCTAAAAACGTGTGGAAAACGCTAGGCGCGCCGCTTTCTCTTTCTTTCCAAACCGCTCTGTAGCTTGCGCTCCCATGGCGTCTGCCGTTGCTTCAGCAAAGGGATAAATAGATTTCCAGCATTAAAAATAGCTTGCAGTAGCTCTGCTATTAAATTTATTTAAAAACGGTTATTCCTGTACAGCTATGATAAGCTGTTTCTCCAACTTGGCAGTGCTTTCAATGTTATTAAGGGAAAGAATGAAGCTGATTGGTTGGTTCTTGTCACATGGCCTGCGAATTTTGCACACTCAAGTTTGTTATTTCAAATGTAGATGCGCTCATCATTGAAGTGACGTGCTAGTTTTTTCTCATAGAGATAAACATCTCAACTTTTTAGACTAAAAAGTTAAAATGTTTATCTTGATGCGGCACGGACGCACCTGGAAAAAACGAGCGCGTCGCGACTGTGTCGCATCTTTTATGAGCGTGCATACCGCGCGTCTACATTTAAAATAACAAACTTCAGTGCGCATAAGACGCTACATGTGAACGGCAACTTAGACATTTAAATTACACATAATCACTATAAACCACTTATAATAATAATAATAATAATAAGAAGAAGAAGAAGAAGAAATGCTGTATATGATGTATATTGAAACAGCAGTAGATATTTTTTTTTCACGTGAAATATGTAGCCAACAGTAAAGTTTACTCTATTCTTCCTGTTGTCATCCACTCACTTTCATGTCTTTAAAGAAATAGATGAATTCATGATAAATGAATGTCTGTATTACCCATTAGCAAGTGATTAAATATTTGACTCAACTGATTTATACTATAGACTATTATTGACTTTAAATTTACTGTAGTAATTAATACAGAGACACTAATTTTGGCAAAAAGCACTAGTGACTTGTTTAGGACTTGGACTTGCCCGTCTTGACTTGAGACTTGAAAGCATAGACTCAAGACTTACTTGTGACTTGCAAAACAATGACTTGGTCCCATCTCTGGAAACTGCTGGTTAAATATGTAGCCAACAGTAAAGTCTACTCTATTCTTCCTGTTGTCATCCACTCACTTTCATGTCTTTAAAGAAATAGATGAATTCATGATAAATGAATCTCTGTATTACCCATTAGCAAGTGATTAAATATTTGACTCAACTGATTCATTAAAATCACAGAATCTTTAACAAATTAAACAGTGGACTTAAAATAAATTATTAATTCAATTAGGCCTATATTTGTACACAAACAATGATTCATTCCTCAATGAAACACCACTAATTAATATAGCCTATCTTTAATAATTATACTATAGACTATTATTGACTTTAAACTTACTGTAGTAATTAATACAGAGACACTAATTTTGGCAAAAAGCACTAGTGACTTGTTTAGGACTTGAAGCTTGAAGTTAAGGACTTGCAACTCGACTTGGACTTGCCCGTCTTGACTTGAGACTTGAAAGCAAAGACTCGAGACTTACTTGTGACTTGCAAAACAATGACTTGGTCCCATCTCTGGAAACTGCTGGGTTCATTGTAATGGTTGTGTATTCTGTAATGAGTGGTCCACTGAAAGGCGAGTTGAAGAACCCACGTGCAGTTTTATTTAAGCAAACATGAAATCCAAAATCCAAACATAATCCAAACAGAGACAAGACTTGACTTTCCCAGACTTGACATAAACAGACTTGACTTGGAACAGACTTGACTTGGAACAGACTTGACTTGACTTGACTTGACATGAACAGAAATACAACTCACCAAACAGCAGGTTACATACTTCAATACATGACAAAGAACAATGGCAACATGATGGCTACATATAGCAAACAATACAGGTCACATGACACAAACCAACCAATGGGAAGCAGGGCACATAACTAAAGGAACCAATCACAAAGCAGAACAAAAACCACATGGCAACACATTAACCAATGAGGGCATGACACACAAACAAAAGGACCACATGGCAGGATCACATGACAAGGTAGGGAAACACATGACAAGACAGGAACCGTCACTAAATATCAAAATAAAAGACATGAAAACATGAACAAGAAACAAAACCCAAACCCCACGTTACAATCGATAACAGGCAAAAGATTTGAAAATATTATGACTCATTAAGGCAGCTCTAAGTCGACTCTTTCTTTTGAAAAACAATATCTTTATTTATCATGCACTTTTTTGAAGAACAAATTTGCAGACTTTACATTGTAGGATAGCTACATTACAAACTGCAAAAGAGATATTTTTCGAAAACCCATATGACCTGCTCTTTAAAGGGCACTTATTATCCCATTTTTTACAAGATGTGTTATAAATCTCAGGTGTCCCAAAATGTGTCTGTGAAGTTTCAGCTCAAAATACCCCACA
The DNA here is from genome assembly GCF_049309525.1 of Garra rufa. Taxonomy (NCBI): domain Eukaryota; kingdom Metazoa; phylum Chordata; class Actinopteri; order Cypriniformes; family Cyprinidae; genus Garra; species Garra rufa. The sequence goes on from NC_133384.1 coordinate 12,701,293, forward strand.
GATCATTTATTATATAATTTTGAAACTGCCTATTTTAACTGAAAGCTGAAACAGGCTATTTTAGTCCATGTCTCTTTAAATGCAAATGAGCTGCTACTCCCCACCCTCTTTTCCAGAACAGGGCTGTGCTATTTCATGTTGTATCTCCGATCTCTGCTAAAAACATCTATTTGGTTTTGATTATCATGTATATCACACTGAAATTATGCATTTTAAAGCCATATCAGTTTCTGATATATGTTTTTCTTGATGCAGACATCTGAAGCACACAATCAGGAAGCGGCTGTCACACACATGTGAGTACTAAACTAAGTTTTCTTTCACACACAAGTTTATGTTAAAAATATGCATAAGTTGCAAAAACAAAACAGCTAAGAAAGAAATCAAATGTTTATATTAGATCAGTGTATTAAGTGACAGCAGCGTAATATACACTACCTATACTGCTGTTTGGGTCTACGCTGTTAATATGACCCAAACAATAAAATAAAAGCAGAAAATCTCTCACTACTCTGGAGTGAACAACTTCTGTAGCTGTAATAAGACAACATTTCTTACTTGAATGCTGCTTTTAAATACTCTGCCGTAAAGATAAACATGACGGTTTGTGTGCAGCTCTCTCAGGGCAGGGTCTCGGCTAATACGGCTGTGTCCATCAAATATCGTTGGCGGGGCTGGTAAAGTGGGATGTCACACATTACGGATTCTGTGATCAGTAAGCTCTGAGACACTGCTCATGATTTATAGAGATTAAAAAAGAGGTGGACAGATTTTTATAATTATAGTTGTGTACACACACTGCCAACACACATTTACATTCAAACATGTAAAAGTGAATTTTGCATAATAGGTACCCTTTAATGAAAATTTAACAACTCAATTATTCCTGCATATCTAAGTGAGTGGTGGATTGTTGTTGCAAACGTCTCTCCATTTCCCCCCTTTATTTTATTTTTATCACCATTGTATAATCATAATATAGTAATTGCATCATTCATTGTTTGTAAGCCCAGTTATTCAGTTATTTTATACCAGACGCATTTTTTATTCCTATTTAACAACATATTTATATTCATATTTATTCATATTTAATAAAAATACCAGTTCAACCAGTGAGACTTAGTGAGACTTAACTAATGCTACACATTTTCACCTCTCTCCACATTTATTTTCTTTTGATTTTTTTCTCTCTGCCTGGTTTTGCTATTGGATAACTGTCCACAACTTGAGCACCACTGCTCTATATCATGTTCACATACTGTATATCACATACATTATCCAATCTGACTTATTATTGAATTATTACTATGTTATTGGTTAGCCATATACATACAGAAAATTTACAGTCTGTGCACAATATACTAAATTATATTCTTTTGAAAATAATATGTATGATGTATGTATGATAACCACATTTTGATCAGAAATCAATTTGATATAGATATACTGTAAGAGACTGGCCTGTACATAAGGATTCTATTTCTGTACGTTACCTCAGACAAATGAGCTTGCATGAATCTGAGCATCAAATCAGAATCCGCAATCTCTGTCAGTCTTAGCTGGAAAGTGTTGTTTGTGGGATATTTGGACAATGGATGGTGTTTATCTTAATTCTTTTATGTTCTTTTCTTCACATCTGCCATGAAGCACTTTAGAAAGTACTTTAAAGCTTGCTGTTCTCAGCAGTTTACATCACTGCACTGTAATGATAAGGAGTTAAGAGTTGTCTTGTCTTCCTATTTGACCCTCTTTCTGGCTACTCTCCAAACCACCATCTTCAGGAATGTCTTTACAGGCTGTATAAATACAGCACTAAACGATTAAACTGCTGAGACTGTGTGTTGACAATTAATGTGTTAATTTGGGATAATTTGGGAAACAGAAGTTCTTTCTGTCATGTATATACATGTCTCGCTTCACGTCTTAATGTGATTTAAAGGTCACACATCATTATCACACATATATCCAGGTTTTATGTCAAACCTTGCAGATACATTGAGAAAGGCAGCAGTACATATACCATCTATTTTATGTACTTGCCAAAGAAAGTTTGAAGCATTTTGTGTTTGGTGAGTGTTCATTTTAAACCTTGCATCCATACATATCGATAAACTTACACTTGAACATACACCTTGTGATTTAAACACTGCTTCTGAGCATTATGGTAATTAGCATTATTCATTAAATAAAACAAACAAACAAACAAACAAACAAACAAACAAACAAAATGCTTTGTATCCATTTACCTATAACAACTGAGTTACTAATTTTAAGTAGCTGAAAGTTCCTGACTATGCAATATCAAATGAATGAAATTTTGTTATTTATTAATTTGAATTAAGCTCTCTGACATACACAGCTTTTCATTTGCCTTTACTTTCAGAGATTATTTAGTGGAGCACCCCTTGTTCTGCGTGTGTTAGTGGATGTTTCAATAACGGGCTGAACCCTATGTTGTGATTGGCTGATCAGCGGGATGCCCAGGTGCTGGAGGAGGATGCAAGCAGCCGCTGGATGTCACCATGTGTATGAGGAGAGATAGCCACGCTGAGAGGGGGAAAGACAGCTGACTAATAAAGGGCTAATCAATTATTAGCCTTTTCATATATTCCTTAAACAATAACTTAGCCGCTGCAGCAACACGCCGCTGTAAATAGACGCAAATCCTCTAAATCATTTCGCACCAGTCGGCGCCCCGTAAGTCAAAGCGCGTGACTGTGTGTGTGCCTGCGTGGAAAATCACATATCACCGATCAATGGAAGTTAACCGAGCCGAACCCGCCTCGTTGTCAGTGAGTGGACGTCTGTAGCCTGCGGACACCCCTCGGATGTTGATTTCGCGTAAGTTTGTGCATATGTCAAATTGATTATGTGTGGATCCTATTGCATTAGCTCTTTAAATCGTTGATGAATGTTCAAAAGTTTGGGTGCGAATTGTACAAATGCTCAGTACAATGAGATGATGAAGACAGGTGAATGTTTGTGTATGTGACCCGCGTGTATATTGCAGTTATCGATTTCTATAAAGCTACATGCGAAGTGTGCTAGGTGCACCTGACACATTTAGTCCTCATCCTATGGCAAGCCGTTTTAACATTTAGGTATTCAGCGAACTATTTTCTGTTTTATGCCATTATTACTTAGTACTTTTTAAATTAAATTTAAATAAATTTATTATTTTTTTCCCTTTTTGACCACTGAGGAGCACTAACTGTTGTACTTTGCTGTAATTTGCATGCATATTTATTTCTGAAATGCTGCAAAGTATTTACAAGAAAAATATTTCATAACTGCTCCACCACAATGAGTGGGAGCAGAAAGAGAAGAAAAGCATGTAAACATTCGAAAGTTTTTTTATTTTTATTTTATTTTTTATTATGGCAGCAGCAGGTATGCAATACAGTTTTAGAATGTGTATTACTGTATAGCTATATACATAACTATATTGCATATAATTATATACAACCATCTATTTTTCTATTTTTAAACAGGAGATTTAAATAATCAAAAAATAAATAGTGTTTCTATTATAAATATGCTTGTAATATTACAAGGTGATCTCATGATAATTTGTATGTATTTTACGTAAAACGTGGTTCTACACGATGTACATTTATTTACGCTTTTACACACACTAAAACGTACAATACTGACGTATTTTCAGCGTTTAAATGTACAGTGCTGATGTATTGACAACATCTAATATGTACACCGATCAGACATAACATTATGACCACCTTCCTAATATTGTGTTTTGCCCCTTTTTGCTGCCAAAACAGCCCTGACCCATCGAGGCATGGACTCCACTAGACCCTTAAAGGTGTGCTGTGGTATCTGACACTAAGATGTTAGCAGCAGATCCTTTATGTCCTGTAAGTTGCGAGATGGGGCCTCCATGGGTCGGACTTGAAAGATTGAGATCTGGGGAATTTGGAGGCCAAATCAACACTTCAAACTTCTTGTGGTGCTTTTCAAACCATTCCTCAACCTTTTTTGCTTTGTGGCAGGGCACATTATCCTGATGAAAGAAGCCACAGACACCAGTGAATACTGTTTTTATTAAAGGGTGTACATGGTCTGCAACAATTCTTAGGTAGGTGGTATGTGTCAAAGTACATGGATGGCAGAACCCATGGTTTCCCAGCAGAACATTGCCCAAAGCATCACACTGCCTCTGCCGGTTTGCCTTTCTTCCCATAGTGCATCCTTGTGATATGTGTTCCTCAGGTAAGCAACACACACGCACCAGGCTGTCCATGTGATGTGAAAGAAAACTTGATTCATCAGACCAGGCCACCTTCTTCCATTGCTCCGTGGTCCAGTTTTGATGCTCACGTGGCCACTCTGCTTCACATCGTGGCTGCATCACCACCTCGGGTGTGCATTATTTTCTAAGAATTCAACGGCCCGTCGTCAATTATTCCTTACATAGTTATTCACTTCACCTGTCAGTGGTCATAATGTTATGCCCGATCGATGTAAATTATTTATGTATAAACAACTTTACAGACTTACAAAATTAATCCTTATGAATATTGAAATTGCAGCATTAATTTTTATTTTAATTGTATTCAGTTGTCGTATCAATTAAATTATGTTTTTAATTGCATTATTCATTTGTCTACTCATAAAATGATAACATTTTGTTTTGTTATGTGTGATTTCGTTTTGAAGAATACATAATGTTAAACAAGACTACACTTTTGATTGCAAAGTAATATTTACTTTGTTTGCCATGGGGCACAAAAGGCATTTCCTCTGACATGCTGTGACTGACAATAGAACCATAAAATACACCAAAAATGCAACATAATTACAAAAGAAATCAATTATATTTGTGTTGAAATCCAGATCTTCAGAATCCATACAACTGTGAGGAACAGTCTCAAACTCAATCCTTTATTTTGCGATCCTTATCTCCATCCTGAGCAGCGACTGAAAGCATCAACACCCACTCTAATGCACTCGGTACAAATTCAAAAGTTGTTGTTTCAAGAAACTTTCTGTCAGGTTTTATGGCATGCCGGGTTTCTGACAAGTAAAATTTAGCTAATGGGATGATCCAGGATCACGGTTGGGAACCACTGTCCTAACTGGATTCAATTACAATAAAATAGTTCCTTACCACTGTTGAGATGATGACTAGTAGAACTGGGTGATAAAATGATAATGATAATTGTCATGATATAATTTTCCTCTAAATGATAAGAGTTTGATAAATGCTTAATATAATGTTTATTTGCCCAAAGCAGAAAGAAACAGCGCTACTCATTTGAATCGCACCACACGGACCATTTATTTGCTCAAACTGAAGTCTCAGTTAGGCGACCACTAAACAGCGCTGTAAAATCCAAACTGTGCTAAAAATATGTGTCATCTGTCACGGGTGTACACAGTAGAAAGGCACAACACAAAGTTGAATTCAAATGCAAAGTTCTTTAATAATAATCCACAGGGGTAATCCGCTGACAGGACAGGCAGAAACACACATGCACACACAAGGTAACCTTAATACCGTACAGAGAAACTAGAACTGAAACAACTTATAAAGGGACATTAACATAGGCAGGGGAAGGTCCTTCCCATCAACCTGGACCAGCATCAGTATGCCTATAGGGAAAATAGGTCTACAGAAGATGCAATCGTTACAGCCCTCCATAAAGCGCTGACACACCTTGACAAGGGGAAGACGTACGTGAGACTGCTTTTCATCGATTATAGCTCAGCGTTTAATACTGTTATTCCTAACCAGCTGGTCACTAAACTTCTTGACTTGGGCCTTAGCAGCAGCCTGTGTATGTGGATAAAGGATTTCCTGACAGATCGTCCACAGACAGTGAGACTGGGCCCATATCAATCTTCAAGCCTGTCCGTCAGCACTGGAGCACCGCAAGGCTGCGTGTTGAGCCCGTTGCTATATTCCATCTACACGTATGACTGCATCTCCACCCACCCCTCGAATACAATGATAAAATTTGCGGATGATACAACTGTGGTGGGAGAAATCTCAAATGACAACGAGAATGCATACAGAGATGAAGTTGACAGACTGACAGGATAGTGCAAAAACAACAATTTGACCATGAATGTTAAGAAAACAAAGGAGATCAGAAGGTGTAAGGAGGACCCTCAACCCCTCATAATTAATGGCGAGGAAGTGGAAAAGGTATCATGTTTCAAATTCTTGGGGATCATGATCTCAGAGGACCTCAGATGGGAGATAAATACTACCGCTATGGTTAAAAAGGCGCAACAGCAACTTTACTTTTTAAGAACACTTAAAAGGAGCCATTTGCCTGCTGAGCTTCTTAAGATCTTTTACCAATGTGCCATCGAGAGTGTCATAACATACGGGATGACAGCATGGTATGCCAATAGCACAGGGAAGGACAGGGAATCTCTTGATCGAGTTATAAGATCTGCTGAAAAAATCATTGGACTTCCCCTGCACCGACTGGATGATATTTTTAAGGTCCGCTGCCTCCGCCGAGCACGTAACATTATTCAGGACGAGACACACCCCTCAAACCATCTTTTCTCCCTGCTTCCATCTGGCAGACGGTACCGGGCTCTTAGAGCACGCACTTCTAGGCTGCAGAACAGTTTTATCTCGAGGGCCATCGCAGAACTGAACAATTATGCACCCTTACTTCCCAGTCAGCACAGTTGCACTTTATAGAAATGGACTTTATGCAATGGAACTTAAGTGTAATGTTGGATGCCTATAACTATATTTATTGTGTGAATGTGTATATGTATGTGAGCATTGTTTTTTAGAGGATGCACAAGTAAATTTCGTTGTATGGTACTACTGCACAATGACAATAAAATCTACTACTACTACTACTACTACTAGGACAGGAAAACCAAATATGGGTATACGGGAGAAGGGCAGCAAAGAAGCCACTTCTCTCCAAAAAAAAAACAAAAAAAAACATCAGGGACAGATTGATCTTCTGCAAAAAGTATGGCGAATGGACTGCTGAGGACTGGGGCAAAGTCATATTCTCCGAAGCCTCTTTCCGATTGTTTGGGGCATCTGGAAAAAGGCTTGTCCGGAGAAGAAAAGGTGAGCGCTACCATCAGTCCTGTGTCATGCCAACAGTAAAGCATCCTGAGACCATTGATGTGTGGGGTTGCTTCTCATCCAAGGGAGTGGGCTCACTCACAATTTTGCCCAAAAACACAGCCATGAATAAAGAATGGTACCAAAACACCCTCCAACAGCAACTTCTTCAAACAATCCAACAACAGTTTGGTGAAGAACAACGCATTTTCCAGCACGATGGAGCACCGTGCCATAAGGCAAAAGTCATAACTAAGTGGCTCGGGGACCAAAACGTTGAAATTTTGGGTCCATGGCCTGGAAACTCCCCAGATCTTAGTCCCATTGAGAACTTGTGGTCAATCCTCAAGAGGCGGGTGGACAAACAAAAACCCACTAATTCTGACAAACTCCAAGAAATGATTATGAAAGAATGGGTTGCTATCAGTCAGGATTTGGCCCAGAAGTTGATTGAGGGATGCCCAGTCGAATTGCAGAGGTCCTGAAAAAGAAGGGCCAACACTGCAAATACTGACTCTTTGCATAAATGTCATGTAATTGTCGATAAAAGCCTTTGAAATGTATGAAGTGCTTGTAATTATATTTCAGTACATCACAGAAACAACTGAAACAACGATCTAAAAGCAGTTTAGCAGCAAACTTTGTGAAAACTAATATTTGTGTCATTCTCAAAACTTTTAGCCACGACTGTACAATAGAACTCGTTCAGATCGTCTGCCAGTTGCTGATTCTGGATAGTGTTGGGGCATGGTGTCTTGTAATTGGTGATGTGTTTTAGACCTTTCCACACTGATGAAGAGTCACTGGAATAAAATTGGTTTATACAAGACTTTGTCCCCTTTCTTATAAGCATCATCTTTGGCATGACGGAGCTGTCTGAGTTTTGCAGTGAGCCATGGTTTGTCGTTGTTGTAAGTTAAGCAAGTCTTGGTAGGAATGCATAAATCCTCGCAGAAACTGATATATGAAGTAACAGTCTCTGTGAACTCGTCCAGATCAGTGGCAGCAGCTTCAAAAACACTCCAATCAGTACATTCAAAACATGCCTGTAAAACCTGCTCTGTTTCGCTGGTCCATCTCTTTACAGACTTTGCTACAGGTTTAGCAGTTTTAAGTTTTTGCCTGTAGGTTGGTATAAGATGGACCAGACAGTGATCAGAGAGTCCCAAAGCTGCCCGTGGGACAGAGTGATATGCATTCCTTATTGTGGTGTAACAGTTGTCCAATATATTACTGTCTCTGGTCGGACATGTGACATGCTGTCTGTATTTTGGCAGTTCACGGGAGAGATTTGCTCTATTAAAATCCCCAAGAATGATTAAAACAGAGTCCGGGTGTTGTTGTTCTGTCTCTGTGATGTGATCAGCGAGTTTCTGCAACGCCAGGCTTACGTGCGCTTGCGATGGAATGTACACGCTCATGAGAATGAACGAGCAAATCTCTCGCGGCGAATAGAACGGCTTACAGTTAATGAAAAGTGCTTCAACATCAGAACAGCATATTTTCTTTAACACTGTTACATCTGTACACCACCTCTCATTGATGTAAAAGCACGTCCCGTCCCCCGCTTGCGCGTCCTGAAGCATTTGGTAAGTGCCGCCGCTCCGCCAACTACGATGTTGAGCAAAACGTCCGAATAATCAAAAACCGGTAGGAGATTTTGTGGTATGTTCTGCCTAATGTTTAGCAGTTCATCCCTTGTAAAACTGATCATGTTTGCAAAACAAAAAACAGGAAAAACGAACAGAAACACTAAAACAACTGGAGAGCTAAGCACAGAGGCTGCCATCCGCGGCGCCATCTGCACAGCGGTGGTACAGTGGGCGGGGCCTTCCTTAGCCCCTTCTCGCTCTGTGTTGACTTCCACCGTCGTGGGCGCTGTAGCTGGCTTTCACTCCTGGTCGGACGTAATGGGCTCGGGCTCCGCGGCGATCGTTCGTTCTATCGCTTTCTCTGGTGATGGCTCTTGGATCGCGATAGGCTTAGGCTCTCCATCCCAGGTGGGCTCTGCCTCATGCTCCGCGAAACGGGGGTGTGGGTGGCTGGGCTCTGGGTTTGGAGTGGGGCTGGTGTCGTCCTTCACGGTCCGTGAAGTTCTGTTGGATACCACTGGGCACCCAGTCAATATAGTCGGCAAGGCTCTCCCGAGGACCATACCGCACCCCCATCTGGGTAGTGAGTCATGGGGGCAAGGAACACAAAGTCTTTGGTGTGGTCCCCTAGAGAGCGATTCTCCTGCTCCAGGAGGAGGATGAGGACAGAAGTGTGAACCATGACGGGAAAAAGTAAAAAAATAAAACACTGATAGAAAAAGAAAAAACAAAAGCGCGGGGTACACGCCGCTTTACTGTTTCAGTCCAGTATTCTGTCACGGGTGTGCACAGAAGAAAGGCACAACACAAAGCTAAATTCAAATGCAAGGTTCTTTAATAATATTCCACAGGGGTAATCCACAGACAGGACAGGCAGAAATACACGCACACGCAAGGTAACCTTAATACCGGGCAAAGAAACTAGAACTGAAACAAACTTATAAAGGGACATTGATTAACATAGGCAGGTGAAGGTGATAAATGATAGCTAGGACAGGAAAACCAAATATGGGTATACGTGAGAAACCAAGACAGACAGAATGACAGGGGTGTTACATCATCAAAGTCACGGAACGCAAACATGTTTTTATTTATATTTACTTAATTTTTTTTATTTTATTATTTTCTTGTTTTATATTTGAAACAATATCATTCAATCATGCAGAAACTAAAAAAAAATTCTATTGAAATACTGATTTTGTTAAGGAAGAATAACTGGAAAGGTGTAAAGAATTCAAGAATGTGATGTGTTTATCATGTTCTGACCATAAAGAGTTGTTTAAAACCACAATTATAAGTCTGGTTTCTACAACTTTCATTTAGGAGAAAAAATGTGCCTTTAAACTTATTGTGATAATTATAGATATTGACTGATATTAAATATTTTATCATGATCGTTTTTTTTTTTTTTTTTGGCCATATCGCCCAGCCCTAATGACTAGTAGGAAATAAATATGTACTAGTAACTAACGTAGTAAATTCAAGTTACTGTTTAATTACTTGTTAGTTTTGAAGCTGAAGACATGCCTTATCCACAAACAACTAATTCACAACCATAAACAAAAACACTACTAACATTCCTTTTCTTTTTCTGCGTTTCACTTTAGCTCTTAGCTTGCATATCTTGGCACTATGTACTGCAATTATTATTCTTTTATGATAAATTGCTTTTTATGTCACTTTGAATAAAATATTGTGCTGAATGAATAGAAGTATAGTTATAAGGAATAAATACTACTGCAGCTTGCCATACTCACCCCTTCTGATCACAGAACGTTGCTACATTCTTCCTAGAGAGAGCTGGTTGTTTTTGCATTCATTTATACTTTTTGCAGTATTGCAGTATTATTTCACTTTATCGGTGTAAACCCCAGCTGACCCAGAGCTGTGTTTGTGGAGAATGTATTGTGTGAATGTAACATCTGTGTGTCACTTCATTCTGCATCATGGTTGCGTTAGAGGGATTAAAGACCGCTCAATGAATCATCCTCTCCGCATGCACTGATCCAACCTGCCTGCATAGATGCTTTGATTCATTTATCGTACATGACGGTTTATAATGACTGACCGATGCTTGCTGTTTTCACTGCGTCGTTAAGACAGGGTCACTGGAGCACTTTCAGACTATTATTGCCGTTGTGAAGAAAAAGAGATTTGATCACGAGAGTAGGGAGAGTTTGTAAATTACTTCATCCAAACATTGCATGTTTATATGGTTTTATTGCTGGTTAACCATTGCATTTGTGAAACTGCCTTTTTAAAGACTTAATTCTGACTGGCCAATCTCAGAACTCTGTGGTCTAATATTTTTATACAATGACTGTTAAACTGATTATCTGGCAGCAGTTTATTAAGACAAAATTATTTAATAGTTTTGCATTTCTCAAAGTAATATTTCCTGTCCATTTGTTCGTTCTTTTATTCATTCATTCATTCATTCATTCATTCATTCATTCATTCATTCATTCATTCATTTACCAAGTCATTATGTAATAAGTAGGATAATGCACAGTCAGCCATGCATAATTGCAAAATAAACATCTCCAGGGTGATACTACAGTCGTGGCCAAAAGTTTTGAGAATTACATAAATATTGGAAATTGGAAAAGTTTCTGCTTAAGTTTTTTTATAATAGCAATTTGCATATACTCCAGAATGTTATGAAGAGTGATCAGATGAATTGCATAGTCCTTCTTTGCCATGAAAATTAACTTAATCCCGAAAAAAACTTTCCACTGCATTTCAATGCTGTCATTAAAGGACCTGCTGAGATCATTTCAATAATCGTCTTGTTAACTGAGGTGAGAATGTTGACGAGCACAAGGCTGGAGATCATTATTTCAGGCTGATTGGGTTAGAATGGCAGACTTGACATGTTAAAAGGAGGGTGATGCTTGAAATCATTGTTCTTCGGTTGTTAACCATGGTGACCTGCAAAGAAACGCGTGCAGCCATCATTGCGTTGCATAAAAATGGCTTCACAGGCAAGGATATTGTGGCTACTAAGATTGCACCTAAATCAACAATTTATAGGATCATCAAGAACTTCAAGGAAAGAGGTTCAATTCTTGTTAAGAAGGTTTCAGGGCGTCCAATAAAGTCCAGCAAGCACCAGGATCATCTCCTAAAGAGGATTCAGCTGCGGGATCGGAGTGCCACCAAGTGCAGAGCTTGCTCAGGAATGGCAGCAGGCAGGTGTGAGCGCATCTGCACGCACAGTGAGGCGAAGACTTTTGGAAGATGGCCTGGTGTCAAGAAGGGCAGCAAAGAAGCCACTTCTCTCCAAAAAAAAACAAACATCAGGGACAGATTGATCTTCTGCAAAAAGTATGGCGAATGGACTGCTGAGGACTGGGGCAAAGTCATATTCTCAGATGAAGCCTCTTTCCGATTGTTTGGGGCATCTGGAAAAAGGCTTGTCCGGAGAAGAAAAGGTGAGCGCTACCATCAGTCCTGTGTCATGCCAACAGTAAAGCATCCTGAGACCATTGATGTGTGGGGTTGCTTCTCATCCAAGGGAGTGGGCTCACTCACAATTTTGCCCCAAAACACAGCCATGAATAAAGAATGGTACCAAAACACCCTCCAACAGCAACTTCTTCCAACAATCCAACAACAGTTTGGTGAAGAACAATGCATTTTCCAGCACGATGGAACACCGTGCCATATGGCAAAAGTGATAACTAAGTGGCTCGGGGACCAAAACGTTGAAATTTTGGGTCCATGGCCTGGAAACTCCCCAGATCTTTATCCCATTGTGGAGAATTTGTGGTCAATCCTCAAGAGGTGGGTGGACAAACAAAAACTCACTAATTCTGACAAACTCCAAGAAGTGATTATGAAAGAATGGGTTGCTATCAGTCAGGATTTGGCCCAGAAGTTGATTGAGAGCATGCCCAGTCGAATTGCAGAGGTCCTGAAAAAGAAGGGCCAACACTGCAAATACTGACTCTTTGCATAAATGTCATGTAATTGTCGATAAAAGCTTTTGAAACGTATGAAGTGCTTTTAATTATATTTCAGTACATCACAGAAACAACTGAAACAAAGATCTAAAAGCAGTTTAGCAGCAAACTTTGTGAAAACTAATATTTGTGTCATTCTCAAAACTTGTAGACCTGCATTGGTGTTAATTTGTTTATTTTGAGAAAATTACCAGCAGACTGTCAGTTAGTGCTTAATGTTGAACTGAAAAAGGTTTTGGATATTTATATGATTATATATCAGTTGTATAGATAATGTTAGAGATTTTGCTCCTGTACAACACATTGATAAAATGTTAGCACAACATTCTGCAGATCTTTACTCAAATGTTATGAATTTGAATCTAAAGTGATAATTAAAATGCAGTGTTTTCCAGATAATGTACTCTTTAATAAATGTTTTATATACTGTATGTATGTTTACAAAAGGTTAGTTAAGTAGAAATATGCATATGCCTAAAATATTTAGCAATGTGCTTAAAATGTTCTTGTACTCAGGAGTTCTTGTACTCAAAATAATAGGAAACATTTTAAATTAATAGCACAATACCATGACAACTAAAGCGAGTGGCAGCTGGAATCCTGTGATTCAACTCTTTTGTGTAGTGGGAAGTTGCACACAGGATATTTCAAGCAGCTCTGAATAATGATACTTGAATCAAACACTGTTGAGCTGAAATGGAGGCCAGTCTGACGGATTGGGGTAGTTACATTAGGGCCTAAAAGAGAACGCGTTTTCATTCTCTTCCGAGTCCTATTATTCAGCACAGACAAACGACCCAAATGACACAGATAGAAAAGCAATTACTCCACACCATGTTTCTTATTTGTACCTGAATTTGTACCTGATTTCTTTCTAAGAAAGTGGCAGACTGTTATGAAACTAGGGCACTGCCATCAGCTTAGGTGAGCTAGAAGTAGTTTATTTCTGATTACGGCTATATGGTAATTTAATTAATTATTTAATTAACCTTTCATGCCATAATGATTAACACTCACTGAACAGTGATTAGTGGTGTTTGCTAAGGCCAACATTACTATTAATGCTGTGTGTTATATACATGAATGATATCTCAAATCATGCAGATTCTATATGCAGTAAATCAGGTGAGTTATCTTTAAAAAGGCGCTATTTTGCTTTGGAGGAAAGTGCATCTGCATTCTTTTTTTTCTTATAAGCTGTACCCACTAAGAGATTTTTCAGCTCTAAACAGATGAGTACAAAACAGCAAGGTTATGTTGAGTCATTGTGTATATGCATTTACTGCAGCTGAGATGTCTACCAGGAATCTTGATTGTGACAGTAGCCTCTAGAACAACGTACATCCTGAGTTTGAACCACATTTAACCTTCCTCTGCAAACACAAGCTCCCCTGTGCTGTATTATTATTATTTTTTGTATTAATGTTTTCTATAAAAAAGTAAAGGTTCCCTGAAAGAACTGGGTTTTACTACATTTTTTAGTAAATTTTAAACTTGCATACTGTTAGCTGATTAGCCTGCTAGCTTAGCAAAAATACTGAATTATTTGTTTTTATTTGTATTGTTTGATCAGACATTACAAACATGGTCCTAGATAGAATCAACTCTAGAGGCGAACCTAATCTCTACAGAACAATGTGTATAAACAAAATAAATACTGCAGTATATCCAAATACTGTATACAGTATGTCAATAAGGTGATTTCTGCATGTCAAAGTAAATCGTTCCTGACTAGAAGAAGTCGCAATGTAAACCGGACTTAATGCTGTTTTGTCAAAAGTTTATCTATATAATACAATAAGACTGCCACCTATTTCTCTCTCAAAAAAATGCATAGTTATGTAGCATCCAATACAACTGTCAGAATGTTAACAGTTTTCATGAAAATCTTTACAGAGTCTCTGAATACAGATGTGTGTGATGGGTTTTGGGTTTCTGTGTTTGAAATTAGCCTTCTGAATCTATGATTATTGCTCTAATGCTGTCGAAAAAATTGTTATTTGCCTATATGCCTTTATGTGTATGTGTGTGTGAGAGAGGATTGTAAACAGGTGGAGTGTAATGTGATTGGTGGAGCTTAAAGGGCACAGCTGACTGAGTCATCACCCAGAGGCTGCATTTAACGTCATACACTCTCTCTCCTTCTCTTTGCCAGCATCTCTCCCTCTCTCCTTCTCTGTAATACCATCTCTGTCTCTTCCTATAATTGGCCCACCTCCTTCAACACAGTCTCCTCCTGTTTCCCATTTTATTTCATGGCTTTTCATCAATAAGCAGCTATACACAGTATCCCCTGTTAATGTGCATCCTAACAGTTTAGTAAGCAGAATAAACATCTATGTTTGATATGTTCTATAAAAATCCTGGCTGATATGGACTTCCGATTTGTCTGAGTGCATAATTCTCTCAACCTGTTTATCTTATCTGTCTCTCTCTTACTTCTCGTCCCTGCTAAGCCCATTCTGAAATGTCCTCATCTCCTCCAGCCCCATGTAGGACCTTAATGAGAGAGAGAAAGAGAGAGAGAGAGATCTTGGTCAATAGGTAGAATTTTCCGATGACTGTAGCCTGGCTGAACACATTAATGCAGCTCCAAATCCACGTGTGCACTGTACCGGTCTTATCTCAGGCAGCCTTTTTGCTTGTTAAAGATAACTGACTTGTATTGCAGAAACTCTTTAGTATAAATGCATTTTATGGTTTTATGTTTATGCATTTATATATCCATTTATGTGATCACTCTGTAGAAAAATATTAATTTGCTATGCCATTTAAATCATGACTTTATGATAGACATTTTCCATTGATTTTGCTATTTGTTTTTGGTAGGTTTTTTTCCAGATAAACAAGCAGTATGGGTGTGTGTATGTATGTATGTATGTATTTTTATTTAGCACAATCTTTCTCAGAACTTCTCTGTAGACTCTTGTAATGCCACGCCAGCAGATGGAGCCCTCACCCATGAACTGTCTGTTCTCGCTCCCTCTGCTGCTTCAGGGGTAACATCCTGTTTGGTGGCCATTTAAGGAGGCCTACACCAAACAGGCCCCGCAAAGTATTGTTTTGCTGTTGCGGACTCTACCAAGTGTTTCCTTGTTTTCCATTGCCTTGTTTCATTGTTTTCTTGCCATTGCCATGTTTTGTTTTGTTTGTTAGTCATAGTCATAGTCATAGTCACAGTCACAGTCACAGTCATAGTCATAGTCTAGCCTAGCCTTGATTCATAGTTTTGTTTTATTTGTTACTTTGGACTGCCCACTTGGATTTTGACCCTCGCCTGTATTTCTGGATTATGCCTTTGTCTCGTCACGGATATAATTGTTTGCTGTTGTTCGACCTTGCCTGTCTTGACCACGATCTGCCTAATAAAGCCTGCAATTGGATCTTATACGCTGTCGTCGAGTCCTGCTTGTTACAGAATACTTCGCCTACCGAAGATCCAGCGGCTTTCCTAACACAGATCACCATGGATGCTGCATCACGCCTCTTTTGCCTTCGTCAAGGTAACCGTTGTATAGAGGAATATGTTGAGGAATTTTGTGGACTGTGCCATTTAGTTGGATTTAATGATGTTGCCCTAAAAGGAATTTTTCGTAATGGACTCAGGGACAGTTTAAACAAATTAATGCCCAACAGCAAGGGCCCTGCAACCCTTGAGGAGTATATAGACTTTGCTCTGTTCCTGGCTGGTTTACATTTTACTGTGGGGGTTGTGGATGAGGATCCTGCCAAGCCAAGTCACGTTACAGCTGCTGTTCCTGCCAGGTCAAGTCATGTTACAGCTGTTGTTCCTGCCAAGTCACGTCACAGCTGAGGTTCATATGACAGGTCAAGCCACAGCTACTCCAGCAAAGTCAAGCCACGTCGCAGCTGTTCCCGCTAAGTCAAGCCAAGCCACAGCGGTTCCTTCAAAGCCAAGTCAAGTCACAGCTGTTCCCTCAAAGCCAAGTCAAGTCACAGCTGTTCCAGCTAAGCCAAGTCAAGTCACAGCTGTTCGTCCAACATTAAGTCAACTCACAGCCATCCCTTCAAAGCCAAGTCAAGTCACAACCGTTCCTCCGACATCAAGTCAAGTCAGGGCTACACTTTCTGTGCCAAGACAAGATACAGCTTTTCTTCACGAATCAAGCCAAGATACAGCTGTTGTTCTCCATGTGTCAAGCCAAGATACAGCTGTTGTTCTCCATGAGTCAGGCCAAGATACAGCTGTTGTTCTCCATGAGTCAAGCCAAGATACAGCTGTTGTTCTCCATGAGTCAAGCCAAGATACAGTTGTCCTCCATGAGTCAAGCCAAGTCACAGCTGTGCCCCATGAGTCAAGACAAGTTGCAGCTGTTGTTCCTGAATCAAGTCAAGTTACAGCTGGGTTGTCTATGTTAAAGCAAACCACAGCTGATTTCCATCCAAGCCAAGATACAGCTTTTCTTCACGAATCAAGCCAAGATACAGCTGTTGTTCTCCATGTGTCAAGCCAAGATACAGCTGTTGTTCTCCATGAGTCAGGCCAAGATACAGCTGTTGTTCTCCATGAGTCAAGCCAAGATACAGCTGTTGTTCTCCATGAGTCAAGCCAAGATACAGTTGTCCTCCATGAGTCAAGCCAAGTCACAGCTGTGCCCCATGAGTCAAGACAAGTTGCAGCTGTTGTTCCTGAATCAAGTCAAGTTACAGCTGGGTTGTCTATGTTAAAGCAAACCACAGCTGATTTCCATCCAAGCCAAGTTACAGCAGATCTTCATGAGCCAAGCCAAGTTGCTGCAGTTATTCCAGAGCCAAGTCACGTCTCGCCCGAGCGTCCAGAGCCAAGTCACGTCTCGTCTGACCTGCCAGAGCCACGCCATGTCTCGTCTGACCTGCCAGAGCCACGCCATGTCTCGTCTGATCTGCCAGAGCCACGCCATGTCTCGTCTGATCTGCCAGAGCCACGCCATGTCTCGTCTGATCTGCCAGAGCCACGCCATGTCTTGATTGCTAGTGTAATGGACCCTCCTCTAATGTCAGTGCAGGCTGCAGGCATACCAATGACACCTACGCTCCCAAGCCAGGCAAGCCACACAGAGCTGACGCACCCAAGCCAAGCAAGCCACGCAGAGCTGACGCTCCCAAGCCAAGGAAGCCACGCAGAACTGACATTTCCAAGCCTCACACATTCTAGCCCGGTGGGCACCTCATTAACCACTGCACTACCTGTGATGGTATTCGCCATCGCACACTGCATCCCAGAGGCCTCGTCTGTCCATGAGTCTGCTCCAGAGGCCTCGTCTGTCCATGAGTCTGTCCATGTGTCCGCTGCGCCAATGCCTCTTGTGGAGGTGGCGTTTACAGCGGAACCCCCTGAGGAGGCAGCTCCCACTGCAGATCCTCAAAAGGGGGTACCACCCATTGATGAGCTCACTGTCTGCTCAACCACTGCCAATGATCCTGCTCTGCCATGGCTACCCAAGCTACCTGCTTCGCCATGGCCTCCTGCTCTGCCTGCAACGGCAAGGCTTCCTGCTCTGCCAGCCCCGCCATGGCTTCCACTACTCCACAGTCTGCCATTGCTTCACGGTTCTGTAACGCCATGCCAGCAGAGGGAGCCCTCACCCATGAACTGTCTGTTCTCGCTTGTTACAACTCTCTAGCACCTTCTGAGGTCCATTTGTTTTTGAAAATGCCCTGGATTGACAAACATGAAAAAGTATTGGATTTTTTTTTTTTTTTTAATTTAATTTACTGTTTAACATAGATTATTTGAAACAATAGAAACCACAAAACACACAGGCATGGCAACAACAAAAAAAAAAACATGAAAACACTGCACTTATAGACTTGTTGCACTTGTTGCCTTTTTAAACAGGATTTTGTTCCAGAAAGTTGTTAAATTTATCCTATTAAACTCATATCTAATCAGAGAAGTTTACATACATGTGACATCATTAACAATGACCCTATATTGATGAACTAATGTGGTTCAAATGACGGAGATACGACCATGTTCAGGAAACAGTCGTGACTAGCTAGTTAGTTTCCACAACAATGCATCGTAGTATGGTGGCTAATCAGTGAGTTGCCTCATTGTATGGGAAACACACCTCAGACTGGTCAGCCAGTACTTAAAAGGTTACATAAAATATGTATAAAATAATGCTATTGTATGAATGTGTGACCTCGATATTGGAATTTTAAGTATTTGTTTATTATTATTGTGAAAGTTGATCTCTTTCAATCCCATAAAATCTAAGCATTTGTCAGTTCATACAGAATGACTTTCTTAAATAATAATAATAATAATAATTTCTTTCTTATTTCTCAGTGACCTCAAGGCTTTATCTTCAAAGCCTTTAAGGACAACCATTTGTGATTCCAGCATCTTGACCTTTTACCCTTGACTCTAAAGCAGTGATGGGACGTAAACTGGACCTGTCTGGTCTGAGCAATGATGAAGCGGAGCATGTGCTCAGAGTGGTACAGAGAGACATGCACCTCCGTAAGAAGGAAGAGGAGAGGCTCAGGTAACAGCACGCGTGAGTGTGAGACATCAGTGAATATTTAAATTGGCTGGCAGTACTGAAGTCTAATTCATTGAAAATGGTGAATATTCTGTTATCATTTGTTCTTACGTTAATTTAAAGATTGTGCCTCAAGATGTGTGGTGCCATGTTTGATGTCTTGCAGCCAGTCATGATGTAATGTTTTTAAATATTTTGAATTAAATTTAACTGTGAAATTTATAAGCTGCAGTAGAGGGCAAATAACTGCTTAAATTTTCCTGTTTCTTAGACAAAACTATCATATTGTTTAAGAATGCTTAAAATATAGTACATACAGGTGAATCTCAATAAATTAGAATGTGATGGAAAAATTAATTTATTTCAGTAATTCAACTCAAATTGTGAAACTTGTGTATTAAATAAATGCAATGCACACAGACTGAAGTAGTTTAAGTTTTTGGTTCTTTTAATTGTGATGATTTGGCTCACATTTAACAAAAACCCACCAATTCACTATCTCAAAAAATGTAAATACGGTGACATGCCAATCAGCTAATCATCTCAAAACATCTGCAAAGGTTTGCTGAGCCTTCAAAATGGCCTCTCAGTTTGGTTCACAAGGCTACACAATCATGGGGAAGACTGCTGATCTGACAGTTTCCAGAAAATCACTGACACCCTTCACAATGAGGGTAAGCCACAAACATTCATTGCCAAAGACGCTGGCTGTTCACAGAGTGCTGTATCCAAGCATGTTAACAAAAAGTTGAGTGGAAGGAGACAGTGTGGAAGAAAAAGATGCACAACCAACCAAGAGAAGCGCAGCCTTGAGAGGCTTGTCAAGCAAAATCGGTTCAAGAATTTGGGTGAACTTCACAAAGAATGGACTGAGGCTGGGGTCAAGGCATCAAGAGCCACCACACACAGACGTGTCAAGGAATTTGGCTACAGTTGTTGTATTCCTCTTGTTAAGCCACTCCTGAACCACAGACAACGTCAGAGGCATCTTACCTGGGCTAAGGAGAAGAAGAAATGGACTGTTGCCCAGTGGCCTAAGTTTCCACAGTCTGTGATGATTTGTGAAAGTGAAAGTGAAACCAAAGTCACTGCACCTGTTTATCAAGAAATTTTAGAGCACATGCTTCCTTCTGCTGACCAGCTTTTTAAAGATGCTGCTTTCATTTTCCAGCAGGATTTGGCACCTGCCCACACTGCCAAAATCACCAAAAGTTGGTTAAATGACCATGGTGTTGGTGTGCTTGACTGGCCAGCAAACTCACCAGACCTGAACCCTATAGAGAATTTATGGGGTATTGTCAAGAGGAAAATGAGAAACAAGAGACCAAAAAATGCAGATGAGCTGAAGGCCACTGTCAAAGAAACCTGGGCTTCCATACCACCTTAGCAGTGCCACAGACTGATCACCTCCATGCCACGCCAAATGTAGGCAGTAATTAAAGCAAAAGGAGCCCCTGCCAGGTATTGAGTACATATACAGTAAATGAACATACTTTCCAGAAGGCCAACAATTCACTAAAATGTTTTTTTATTGTTATTATTATTATTGGTTTTATAAAGTATTCTAATTTGTTGAGGTTGAGATTATGTGTGATAATTGAGTGAATTAGTTTTTTTTTTTTTTTTTTTTTTTGTTAAATGTGAGCCAAATCATCACAATGAAAAGAACCAAAGACTTAAACTACTTCAGTCTGTGTGCACGGAATTTATTCAATACACGAGTTTCACAATTTGAGTTGAATTACTGAAATAAATGAACTTTTCCACGACATTCTGATTTTTTGAGATGCACCTGTAAATCATATGGGGCACAATTATGGTACTTTTATGGTTCTCTTTGTCCTTTTTTGAGCTTGACACTTTTTTTTGTAATTTATCAGGTAATTTATGCAATTTATGCAAAACAGAAGCTGACCCAAAAAGCTCAAAGATTCGAATTTATGTGCAAATAGTGATAGTAAGTATGTAGCTACAATATTAATACACTTTTAATGTCATGTAAACTGCAATGGGAAAATGCATATACTGTGTTTCCATACTACCCTTTTTGCTGTCTGTCTTTATTATTGATGTTGCTGGTCAACTATTTTTCTTTTCTTTGTTTTTTTCTTTTGTCTTTTTGGTGAATTCAGCAGCACTCTACAATTGTAGTGCACTCTGGAGAGAATAACTAATCTCAGGGCTGTCACTGCGATGTATGATATTTGTTCTGAAGCTATATAACATTGTTGCTACTTCATTTCCTGGCTAGAATGCACATGTGCAATTTGTTTTTTTATGTGTGTCTGTTTATTCTCGTATGTATAGGATGTATTTTGTTGCATAAATTAGCCCACTAGCATAGCAGTCAATTTAGCACTGTTAATTCATGTTCAGCTCAATTTCAGACAGATTTGTTCCTGATTTTTTTAGACTGTGATTACTGATACTTATATTTTTTTAGATTTTTATACTTCTGAAAATGTTCTACTTCTAAAAGTTTAATGCAAATATACAGTCGTGGCCAAAAGTTTTGAGAATGACACAAATATTAGTTTTCACAAAGTTTGCTGCTAAACTGCTTTTAGATCTTTGTTTCAGTTGTTTCTGTGATGTACTGAAATATAATTACAAGCACTTCATACATTTCAAAGGCTTTTATCGACAATTACATGACATTTATGCAAAGAGTCAGTATTTGCAGTGTTGGCCCTTCTTTTTCAGGACCTCTGCAATTCGACTGGGCATGCTCTCAATCAACTTCTAGGCCAAATCCTGACTGATAGCAACCCATTCTTTCATAATCACTTCTTGGAGTTTGTCAGAATTAGTGGGTTTTTGTTTGTCCACCCGCCTCTTGAGGATTGACCACAAGTTCTCAATGGGATTAAGATCTGGGGAGTTTCCAGGCCATGGACCCAAAATTTCAACGTTTTGGTCCCTGAGCCACTTAGTTATCACTTTTGCCTTATGGCACGGTGCTCCATCGTGCTGGAAAATGCATTGTTCTTCACCAAACTGTTGTTGGGTTGTTGGAAGAAGTTGCCGTTGGAGGGTGTTTTGGTACTATTCTTTATTCATGGCTGTGTTTTTGGGCAAAATTGAGGTCATGAACGCATGGATTAACGTTTCTGCATTTGACATCGTGAGCATAGGTCGTAATTTCGATATATTTTTTAGATGAAAAAATGCGGTTTTGAAAATGCTAGAAATGTGGCTTTCGAAGGAAAGATTGCTATCGAATAGCACACCTAGATTCCTGACTGATGACGACGAATTGACAGAGCAGTCATTGAGTAATAGACTGTGCTTTAGGTTATTATATGCGGAGGTTTTAGGTCCAATAATTAACACCTCTGTTTTTTCAGAATTTCTTGCCATCCAATTTTTTATTTCAACTATGCATTCTGTTAGTTTTTCAAATTGGTATGTTTCACTGGGCCGTGAAGAAATATAGAGCTGTGTATCATCAGCATAACAGTGAAAGCTAACACCATGTTTCCTGATGATATCTCCCAAGGGTAACATATAAAGTGTAAAAAGTAATGGCCCTAGTACTGAGCCTTGAGGTACTCCATACTGCACTTGTGATTGATATGATACCTCGTCATTCACTGCTACGAATTGATGGCGGTCAGATAAGTACGATTCGAACCAAGCCAGTGCAGTACCACTAATGCCAACATAATTTTCAAGTCTATTTAAAAGAATATTGTGGTCAATAGTATCAAACGCAGCACTAAGATCCAGTAGTACTAATAGAGAGATGCATCCACGATCGGATGACAGGAGAAGATCATTTGTAACTCTAATAAGAGCAGTCTCAGTGCTATGATACAGTCTAAAACCTGACTGGAAATCCTCACAGATACCAGTTTTCTCTAAGAAAGAACACAATTGTGAGGACACTACCTTTTCTAGTATCTTTGATAGAAAATGGAGATTTGAAATTGGTCTGTAATTGTTTAATTCATTGGGATCAAGTTGAGGTTTTTTAATTAGAGGCTTAATAACAGCCAGTTTGAAAGTTTTGGGGACATTTCCCAACGATAGTGACGAATTAATAATATTCAGAAGAGGATCTATGACTTCTGGAAGCACCTCTTTTAGTAGCTTAGATGGAATAGGGTCTAACATACATGTTGTTGGTTTCGATGATTTAATAAGTTTGTACAACTCTTCCTCTCCTATAGTTGAAAATGCATGGAATTTTTCCTCAGGAGATTTATAGCATATCTGATGCGATACTGTAGCGGATGGCTGCATAGTTACAATTTTATCTCTAATAGTATCTATCTTGGTAGTAAAATAGTTCATGAAGTCATTACTGCTGTGCTGTTGGGAAAATTCAGCACCTGTTGGTGCTTTATTCCTCGTTCCAGGCTATACGGAAAACCTCTAGTTTTGTTTTCTTCCAGCTGCGTTCCATTTCGTCGTGCTCTCTTCAGTGCGCGAGTGTGTTCAGTATACCACGGCGTTGGACTGTTTTCCTGAATTTTTCTTAACCGCAGAGGAGCAACTATATCTAAAGTGCTAGAAAAAAGAGAGTCAATAGTTTCTGTTGCATCATCAAGTTTTCCTGAGCTATCGGATATGCTGAGGAATTCAGATAAATCAGGAAGGTTACTTACAAAGCAGTCTCTTGTGGTAGAAGTAATGGTTCTACCGTACTTAGCGAGGAGTTAGTTTTACAGTTTTAGTTATCTGGAGTATACACGAGACTAGATAATGATCTGAGATATCATCACTTTGATGCAGAATTTCAACGCCATTAACATTAATTCCGTGTGACAATATTAAATCTAAAGTATGATTTCGGCAATGAGTAGGTCCTGAAACGTGTTGTCTAACCCCAATTGAGTTCAGAATATCTATAAATGCTGATCCCAATGCATCTTTTTCATTATCAACATGGGTGTTAAAATCACCCACTATTCAGACTTTATCTGCGGCCAACACTAATTCGGATAGAAAATCAGCAAATTCTTTAATAAAGTCTGTATGGTGCCCTGGTGGCCTGTATATAGTAGCCATTAAAAACGTCACAGGAGATTTATCATTAATACTTGATTCTTTGGATAATGTTATATGGAGCACCATTACTTCAAACGAGTTATACTTAAAGCCCGTTCTCTGAGAAACACTGAACATATTGCTATAAATTGTGCAAACACCTCCCCCTTACCTTTTACACATGGCACATGTTTATAACAGTAATTTTGGGGGGTTGCCTCATTTAAAATAATGTAATCATCTGGTTTTAGCCAGGTTTCTGTCAAACAGAGCACATCTAGCTTATGATCAGTGATCATATCATTTACAAAAAGTGCTTTCGTAGAAAGTGACCTGATATTTAATAAGCCAAGCTTTATCATTTGTTTCTCAGTATTATATACATTTTTTATTTGTTGAACATCAATTAAATTGTTACTCTTACATTGCTTTGGACGTTTATTGTATTTTCTAGCTCGGGGAACAGACACAGTCTCTATAGTGTGATATCTAGGTGAAAGAGTCTCTATGTGCCGAGAATTAACTGATTTCTGTGACGTGAGGCGGCTAGCAGACGATCGGTTTAGCCAGTCTGTCTGCTTCCTGACCTGGGCCCCAGTTAGTCAAGTGCAAATGCTAAGACTATGTGCCATATTTCTAGATAGGAGAGATGCTCCACATCCGGAGGGATGAAGACCATCTCTTTTCAACAGGTCGGGTCTGCCCCAGAAACTCGTCCAATTGTCTATGAAACCTATGTTATTTCGCAGGCACCACTTTGTCATCTAACCGTTTAATGATGACAATCTACTGTGTATCTCGTCACCACGGTATGCAGGGAGGGGACCAGAGCATATTACAGTGTCTGACATCGTACTTGCAAGTTCACACACCTCTTTAACATTATTTTTAGTGATCTCCGACTGGCGAAGTTGAACATCATTAGTGCCGACGTGAATAACAATCTTACTGAATTTACGTTTAGCATTAGCCAGCACTTTTAAATTTGCCAAGATGTCAGGCGCTCTGGCTCCCGGTAAACACTGGACTATGGTGGCTGGAGTCTCTATTTTCACGTTCCGTACAATAGAATCGCCAATTACTAGAGCACTTTCATCAGGTTTCTCAGTGGGTGCTTCACTGAGTGGGTAGAACCTGTTTGATGTTCTTATCGGAATGGAAGAGCGGTGTTTTGACCCGCGACAATTCCGTCTCACAGTCACCCAGTTACCCTGCTGCACAGGCGCTGTAACTCCCGGAACCGAACAATTTGCATGTCTCCCTGAACTAGTCACATCCAAAGCCGTATCTAAGTCCCTCACATTCTTACTATCCTCCATTAAAGTTTGGATGTGTGTCTCTAGTTCTGAAATCTTCTCTGTCAGCCTAGCTATTTCCTTGCATTTATCACATGTATAAGGCTCACTGCCGACAGAGATAGATATGCTATACATGTGGCAGGTGGTGCAGACAACAATAGCAAGAGAAGAAGCCATTACTCACCGTTTTTGTAGAATGGTTCCAACTTACCACTGTTGTTATGATGAACTCTTGAAGAGAAGGATGTGAGGAGGAACAACGGAGTGAATAGGACGTAAAAGGAATCACGATTTGCAACAAGTTAACATTCAGTTAGCCGATTAGCTTGCAAATCGTGATTCCTTTTACGTCCTATTCACTCGTGGTTGTGGAATAAAAGCGAAACGGTTCGCGAGAGAAAAAGGAGAGCGGTAGTAGACGCGAGTAGAGAGCGTAAATGTAAATGCAAGTCGCCAGTGACTAGCTAATAGCTAAGCTAAATAGCTAACCCACTGCAGTCGCGGATTAACGGGTAAAGTGAGCGGTCAGATTAGTGTGACGGATAATTTCATAAGTCTGTTGGGAGTAAAGCTGTTTTTAATTACTTTAAACAGCAGAGAGTAATAATAAGATAAATATTTCTAAAGAAAAACAAGCAAGTTAGAGTGACTCTGTGTCATCTTGAAATATGTTTGACTGTAGATCAAACACCAGCTGGCCCATTTGAAAAACATAAGGAAGTGCACACACACACAAACACACACACACACACACACACACACACACACACACACACACACACACACACAGTTAGTTTTAGCAGGTCACGTTAGTCAAGCTCACATCAGCTGACACTCCACGTCTACCTCCACGTCATTTCACGTCATTATTCATTATTCATATTGCTTTGCTCAAGAGCTAATCAGATGGTGAATTCCATCTCTGTAGGAAGCATTCAATCAGAAATTTTGCAACAGGGGTTCGTTTCCCATAGGGTTTCTCATCAGATTCAAGTGAACTAGAACACAATTTCACTGTGTTGATTGATATAAGCTGATAGACTCGGAAGTGACCTGAGCAAGCACTGTTTTTCCCGCAATTCATTGCTGAAGTTGTGCTAATGTGACTGCATCTACAACACTTTTACACAATATCTGCTTTCCCCGCTGGAAGAAGCAAGATATTAAGAAGGGTTAAAGCATCTGCGTAACAACTGCTTATTTCACCCTTTTCACAAATCTAAGTTTCTTTTTTTCATTCTCATAATGCTATGTTGGCAAATATGCTATTGTCAAATATAGCTCATTGTCAATTAAAGCAGTTGTTTAGTAACATGTTTGTTGGGATTTTGGGATTATGCTTGCTTGTTAAGGCTTATCTAGTGTTCAGTATCATGTTTGTTGCTAGACCTGCTTGTTGCTTTAAGCTATTGGTTGTTACTGCTGGTACCCGGTTAAACTTTCAACAGCAAGAAGAAGATAATGTTTAAGCTGTTGTTTAAGGCCATCTGATTATTTTTGAAATATGCTTGCTGCTTATGGCCCATCTGGTATCGGGCATGCTATTTCTTTAAGTTTCTCTGATTACTGCAAATTGCTGTGATTAAGCGAGCTTTGGTCCTTAGTGTCACATGACTTTCATAAATCATTCTAATATGCTGTTTTGGTGTTTAAGAAACATTTCTTATTATTATCAATGTTGAGAACAGTTGTGCTGCTTAAAGTCCATGTAAAGGCAATTCAGAGAGTAGTTTCTAAACACGTTATAAATGTTAGAAATGTATTGCTGAAACACATTTCAAAGACTGTGAACCATGTAGTTGTGGTAACTGTGGAGTTAAATAGATAAATAGTTTTTCCTAATTTGTGTTAATAGTTTTTCCTAATTCGAAATTTTCTGTAAAGTTTAAATTCACTCTCACAGTGCTTGGTACATATACTGATCGGTCTGCGCAGCACAACTTCAAGTCGAACACACCTAATAATTAGAATGCATTAGCATTAGGTGGTTTGCCTGCTCGCTCATTCACAAGTTACTGTCATTACCATTAGTTACTACAGCCTACAGTTTGCTATGCATTTGTCACGTAAATACATATTATCTGGTTGCGATCATTTATAAAACAGCTTGGTCTGCTTATTTAAATTAAGTACTAGAGGGAGCATGACAGCAGCTTTCCAGTGAGTGGCAGGGCTCTGCACTGCGACCATTTCAGTTGCATTTGCAACTGAAAACGTCTAGGTTACGTAGGTAACCCACGTTCCCTGAAGAAGGGAACGGAGACGTTACATATGGGAACTCACTAGAGAGACCTATCACCTCTGAGCTAAAGAGAAAAGGCCAATGGGAATTGGCGAGTGAGATTTGCACGCACAGCCACTCCCCCGTACATACGGTATATAAGATGGCGGCATGCACTCACTCATTCAGGTTTTTTGCTGAAGAGCCAAGCCAGAGCCCAGCGTACAGCGCAGCTTAGGATTGTAGCAAGGGGATGTAACGTCTCCGTTCCCTCCTTCAGGGAACGTGGGTTACCTACGTAACCTAGACGTTCCCCTTCAGTCGTTTACTACGACGTTACATATGGGAACTGACCCATGGAAAACGCCACAATCCTGAAGCCGCTTTACGCATGAGGACCAAATGCTGGCAGGCAAGCGTGTCAGAACAAATGGGCTCAACACGTAACCTGCCCGATGCCCTGTAGGCCGGATAGGGGCCCACTAGGGGTGCCAGTTACTCTTTGGAACTGAAGCAGATCGTCGGGGGGCGGAGCACATGTGGTTAGGCATGTGGAATAGAGGGAAATTACATATATTCTAGCTATAGATATATGAGGGGAAACACAGCCTCTTGATGACCATGGATACTGAGGTGCCACAACTGGCTGGGCGAAGGAGACCCAGCTGGAACACAGACCAGACTACCTCGTCTAGTCCATACTGCGGGGCATGGAGGAGCCAGAGTTCACACAAGGGGGAACAACTGGGAGAACGGCGCACGGATCCGTGAGGAGTGGCGCAGCAAGCCGACACCGAGCCAGCCTCCCGTAAATTACCTGATGTTACCTTAACACACGGGAGGACACAGGCTCAACGCGGAGATTGTAGAATCTCGGGAAGGTATTGTCCGCAGCTCTACAGATGTCTGCTAGAGAGGCGCCGTGCGCCAGCGCCATTACACACAGCACCCTAACCCGTCATGGAGGCATCCGTATTGACTACAACATGCCTGGACACCTGTCCTAAGGGAACTCCAGCCCGTAGGAAGGCAGGGTCTGACCACGGGCTGAAAAGGCAGCGAGACTCCGGGGAAACGCCAATCCGGAGAGTACCGAGGTGCCATGCCCATCTCGGGACTCGGTTGTGAAGCCAGCGCTGAAGTGGACTCATATGAAGCCTTTTTCCCCCTAGGAGCCTCTGGAAGATTTTGAGAGTGACCACTGTCTTGTGTCTGAAAAATCTCAGACAATTCAGCACTGACTGCGCACGCTCGTTGGTGAGGCGCGCCATCATGTTGACCGAATCCAGTTCCAGACCAAGAAAAGAGATCGGCACAGGGGAGAGTTTGCTCTTCTCTTGGTTGACCCGAAGCCCCAGATGGCTGAGATGCTGAAGTACCAGGTCCCTGTGTTCGCACAACAGATTTCGCGAGTGAGCAATGAGGGACTGGTCCCAGAAGAAAGTGAGTTCTGGAGAAAAGTCGGCCTGCACGAGGCAGCGCTTGCCTTCATACCTGGTTCCCGCGCTGATTGGAGGCTGCGAGACTGAATCTGAGGAGTCACAGTGTCGCTCAGGAACAGATCTCTGGGCACTAGACCCAGAGATTTTGGAAATTGCTCTTTTCGTGAAAAGGCCCCGTAGGGTCGGCGGCAGTTGAGTGCACAGAAGCTCCCGGCCCTCCTCCGGGAGCGGGGGCGCAGATGTTGTCATCCCCGAAGAGCAAGATCTGACATCTCCGGGCCGCCCGTGTCAGGGACGCTTTGCAGCGCGGCCGGGCCCTGAGCACCGTCTGCTTCTGGACTGCCGAGAACTGCTGGGCAAAGTCCTCGACAGTGTCGCCGAAGAGGCCAACCTGGGAGACGGGTGCGTCGAGAAAGCGGACTTTGTCGACGTCAGTCATCTGTGCCAGATTGAGCCTGGGCGAAGTCGGTCGCCGCACGCAGTTCCTGCATCATGCCTTGGTCAGAGCTACCCTCGTGCAGCTTTTTCAACGCCTTGGCCTAGTAGACCTGCAGGGTGGCCATGACGCGCAGGGTGGTGGCGGCCTGGCCCACAGCGCTGTAAGCCTTGGCAGCCAGGGCTGACGAGACCTTACAGGCTTTGGACAGAAGACGCGTCATCCTTTGCTGCCGATCGCTCCCCCTCTGATACAGCGACAGACATCCTGTCCTCCTCGGGGGGAGACACTAGGCCCGCCAGGCGGGGGAGCAGCCTGCTCACCTAGCCGAGGCAGCCAAGAAGCCTTTACAGCTCGCCGAACTGACCCGGGTAGACGACGAGGGGAGCCGTCTCGCAAATGAGAGGCGGGACCTCAGCGTAGCCATGGTCATGCACTCGCAATGAACTCATGAACCATCCACAATCGCTGCCTTACGTGCCTGGGCTTAAAACACGCTGAGGCAGCGATTGTGGATGGTTCATGCGTTCATTGCGAGTGCATTGTGGCCATCGAGGGAGGTAAGGAAGCTACCGCACCCAGAAGCACACGGTCGGAAAGACATCCCGAAGGAATATCTCTCGACGACCGTGTAGAAATTTGCTCTTTTAGAAGACCCGGTTCGCCAAGGGAGGACCGCGGCACAACTGTGCACTCAAATTACTCGCTGGTAAGCGAAATAGCCTTTATAAAGGCTCGCAGGTCTCAGCTGGTGGTGGCAGCAGCGGCGGCACAGAGACTCCTCCCACAGCAGCGCAGCGAAGTAGAGCGAATATTTCTCTTTGATCGTCTTTTTAGTTTTGTTTTCAGAACGACAGCGAGGCGAGGCTTTGAAGCAGAAAATCTGAATGAGTGAGTGCACGCCACCATCTTATATACCCGTATGTACGGGGGAGTGGCTGTGCATGCAAATCTCACTCGCCAATTCCCTTTGGCCTTTTCTCTTAAGCTCAGAGGTGATATGTCTCTCTAGCGAGTTCCCATATGTAACGTCGTGGTAAACGACTGAAGGGGAACTACTGTGTTGCGACCATGAAAAAATATTTTGGAGCACCATGTGTGAGTGACCTGATCAGCATATTTGTGTTTGAGCTGAGGGGGGCTTCAAAGGTTTGTGTAATGTTTGAGTAATGTATCACAGGCATATCTCTCACGAATCCTTTCATAAACAAAGTGTAGAGAGAGTGTAAATAAGAGATTTATTGTGCAGAGTAGAGAGCTTCATTAATTAGGCTATAATGTAACTTTGTAAGATCACGATTAACTATGTTGAGTGACAGGTTTAAACTATTTTTAAGAGAGTTTGTAAATGAGATAGAACATTTCAATAAACAAGAAGTTAATATTAAGTATATAACACTAATAACACTGTTGCCTGACTTATTATGACTTAACCCTGCCCTATTTTGTCATCAAAATAGTTTAAAACAAGTCACAACTGAGCCACTACAAAATCTTTATTCAATGTGGTTAATAACACATTTTTCTGTGGTGTGTCAAATTCAGAACACATATTTAAAATTGCCTTACATGGACTTTAATATATTTTGGAAACTGTGATACACTATCATTCAAAAATTTGGGGTAAGTAAGATTTTAAAAAAATCTTACGAAGATGAGGAAGTTAATACTTTTTAGAAATGCACCAACATTTTGGCTGCCGAAAATGTTGGCCGAAAATGGCATTTTTGTGATTTGACTGAAAGAGAAAACCCGCCAAAAATATATGCCGTGCCACACCAACCAGAAGTGCGCAGGTTTTACTCTCCCTCTAGCCGGTGTCACTTTGCGGTGTGCATTTTTAAATTCTGTATCATTAAAATTATTAAGTAAAATTAAAAATATGTACAAAAAAAAGTAATTATTAAAAACCATTGTCGTCCAAGTGCATCAAGAATTGTCTCTTTACATGTGTACAGTATTCTCTTTAAATGTGCACGTGTACAAATCAGTCATTTCTGACTTCCTGGTCATACTTCTCTGCTCCCCCTCTGTTTACATTGGCACTAGTGTTTAGCCATCTCTGTTTTTGTCCATTCAGCAGTATTACCAATGGCATTGTTGGCCTGAGTCCTGTCAGCCTGACTTTTGATTCTGCTGTGTCAGTCATTTTACTCTAGAGCAATTTGGTTGTGCTAACACAAGTTCAGCTCAGCAGGGACAGACACACAATCCACTTAACAAGTCTGGGCACACAGCACTGCTCTAACCATGCTCAAGTCCACCACTTGGCTATTGGACAAGCATTTGTATCCCAGATTAAAGCTTATGAACAATAAAACAGAAGATGATTGTTGTCTTTTTGGATAACAGTGTTAATCTAGTGAGATAATCTAGTGAGTTCATAAACCAACCATCACACAGTCGAAACAGCTCCTGAAATACAAATCTCAAATCAAGGACACTGAAGCTCTTTTTCAAATACTTTGTATTTTGACCAGTGATAAATTCATTGATACATATATTTTAGGAGCTCTTTTCCAAAACGCTATAAATCCATTATAAGAGTTTTCATGATTTTTTTTTTTTTTACCAAGACCCATACATTTTGTTAATTTTTAATTTATCATGTTAAAATGGTCTTTTGGCTCAGTCTGAACATGTTAAACAATGATTGTTAAATGAAACAACAATATTGTCAATTATAAATTCAAAGTTTTTTTTTTTTTCATAACGTTATAAATCCATGCGGTTTTTTTTTCCAAAACACTGTTTGTTTATGTCTTTAAAAAAAAAAAAAAAAGAGAACACGCAACATATGACATTAGGGACTCATACTATAAATTAATATAAATCTTTATTTTTAATGTTGGGCTTTTTCGTTTGTTTATGTCCAGGACTTTCAGACGCTGCCTTTTTGCTTGCGTTATGTCCAGGAGATAAAGTATAACCCTGTCCTGGTAAACCTTGTTTGGTCTTTCATAAAACTTGTTCATATTTCCAGAACATTGTCATTCACCCTTTCCTCCTGGTGGAATGATCTTCCCGACCCCATCCAGAACTCTGAATCCCTGACAATATTCAAGAGAAAGCTGTAAACACATCTCTTCCGTGAGCACTTAACTGCAACCTACTGAAAAAAAAAAAACGTCTCAGGTTACGTATGTAACCCTAGTTCCCTGAGGGAACGAGATGCCTCGTCATGGAACGCTATGGGGAACGCCATTGGCGGGCAGCACTCTGAATCATGTCTACAACCAATGAACGACGGGGGTGACGTCACAGGCGCGGTGACGTCATCGACCAGGAAGTATAAAGCACGTGCGTTTGAAGCCGGCGGCAGCTCTAAGGAATGAAGCTAGCGCCGCAGGGTGCGGGAATTATGGTCCGAGACGCGGCGTCTCGTTCCCTCAGGGAACTAGGGTTACATACGTAACCTGAGACGTTCCCTTCTGGGAACGAGACGCCGCGTCATGGAACGCTATGGGGAACGAGACTACCAACGCCCCCATAATTTCCAAGCCCTGCGCAGTGTCTGCTCAACCAGGGTGGAAAAAGAGAGAGCCCTTGTCTAGCATTCCGCGGACAAGAAGGCCCGTATTCCTCGGCCCTCGGGCACACGAGGAATGGGAGTCTTCCTCTGTCTGGTCGCCAGCCAGAGCGAGAGGTACTCCTCGGCCCTCAGGCACACGAGGAGTCTTAGTCCTTTGTCTGGGGGTAGCCAGAACAAGAGGGACCGCAATGACCACTGTCTAGCATTCCGCGGACAGATGATGAAGGTAGTCCTTGGTCCTCAGACCCACGAGGACAGTGCACTCGACCTCAAGAGTGCTCCTCGGCCCGCAGGCACACGAGGAGAAGGTAGTCCTTTGTCTGTGGTTCCGCCAGAACAAGAGGGACTCAAGGGCTCGGCCTGGAACTCCGCCAGGACGCGAGGGAATAAGCCATTGTCTAGCATTACGCGGACAAGAGGGCACTGCAATCCCCGGCCCTCGGACTCACGGGGAAGACAGTAAGGGCCTCTGCCTTTTAGCCAGCCAGCGCAGGAGGCACTCCTCGGCCCTCGGGCAGACGAGGAGTCTTAGTCCTTGGTCTGGGAAAGGCCAGAACCAGAGGGACCGAAATACACTCGGTCTGGTAGCAATTGCCAGAACACGAGGGGAATTACGCCATTGTCTAGCATTCCGCGGACAAGAGGGCTGTATGGTTCTCGGCCCTCAGGCACACGAGAACAAGTGGACCTCTGCCTGGTCGCCAGCCAGTGCAAGAGGCACCCCTCGGCCCTCGGGCTCACGAGGAGTCTTAGTCCTTTGTCTGGGGTTCCGCCAGAACAAGAGGGACTGAAAGAGCTCGGTCTGGTAACAGCACCAGAACGCTAGAGTAAGAGCTTTTGTCTAGTTTTCCACGGACAAAAAGGCTGAGGATGTAGATCTCTTTGTGGCAAAAGTGACTTCTTCTTCTTTCCGCAGAAAGAATGCGCCTTGAGAAGTCTCCTCCTGGCTAGGGAGGTGGCTGACTCTCTTGGACCTAACTTGTTAGGACGAGAGGACAGCGGAGCCTGGAGCGGCTCTGAGGTCGAGTTCGTAGAACCTGACGAATGTCAGGGGCGAGAACCAACACGCAGCATTGCAGATGTCCTGGATGGGGACACCTGCTGTCAGAGCTTTGGAGGATGATACACCTCGTGTAGAGTGAGCCTTGAGACCCAACGGGGTTGGAAGACCAGAGGACTCATACGCTGTAGAAATGGCATCAATGATCCATCTACTAATAGTGGGCTTGGCAGCCGGAAAGCCCCTCCTTGGAGGGCCGAAACAGACAAACAATTGTTCTGACCTACGCCACGTGGCAGCTCTGTGGACGTAGGCATCTAACGCTCTGACAGGGCACATGCAGTTTAGCTTCCTGTGATCCGGCTCCACGAACGGAGGAGGATAAAACGCTTGTAGCGTGATTGGCTGAGGTGCTAGGGACGGGACCTTCGGTACATACCCGACTCTCGGGTAAAGAAAAGCTTTGGCCATCCCTGGGGCAAAGTCAATGTGCGAAGGGGCCACAGAAAGGGCCTGAAGGTCCCCAACTCTCTTCAGAGAGGTGAGAGCTAAGAGCAGCGCTGTCTTTATGGTAAGCAGGCGGTCCGTACTCTCCTCTATGGGCTCGAAAGGAGGCTTGCATAGAGCTTCTAGCACTACAGCTAGGTCCCACGTAGGAACCCTCGGTTTCACTCGAGGCCTCAACCTGAGTGCACCGCGGAGGAAACGAACGACCAAGGGATCTCTGCCCACTGAGAGACCACCTTGAGGGGCGTGGTAGGCACTTATAGCCGCCACGTAAACCTTCAGGGTGGAGTGAGCTAGCCCTGCGGAAAGGCGAGATTGTAGGAACTCCAGCACTGTACCAACCGGGCAGTTAACTGGGTCTAAGTGGTGCTCGCGGCACCATCTCACAAACAAGTTCCACTTAAGGCCATACAGTTTCCTCGTAGAGGGAGCTCTGGATTGGAGAAGGGTCTCAACAACCTCGGTTGAGAGACCCGCTCCTATGAGTTGTGCCCCCTCAGGGGCCACACCCATAACCTCCACTTCTCTGGGTGGGGGTGGCAAATTGCGCCCCCAGCCTGAGATAGGAGGTCTCTCCTGACAGGAATCTCCCATGGAGAGCCGTCGAGGAGAGATATTAGGTCCGAGAACCACACTCGGGCCGGCCAGTACGGGGCTACTAGTAACAGCCGTACTTGAAACCGGCGGACCCTTTCCAGAACTCCCGGGAGCAGAGCGATCGGGGGAAAAGCTTACAGACGAAGCCTCGGCCACGTCTGTACCATGGCATCCAGTCCGAGAGGAGCTGGAGGAACTAGAGAGTACCAGAGGGAACATTGCGATGTCTCTCGAGTCGCGAAAAGGTCCACCTGAGCCTGGCCAAACACTCTCCAGATCTGCTTCACCACCTCTGGGTGAAGCATCCATTCCCCGGGCCTCGGCCCCTGCCTCGACAGGATGTCTGCTCCCACATTCAGATGTCCAGGAATATGGACTGCTCTCAGGGAGAGGAGTTTTCCTTGAGACCAAAGGAGTATCCGGTACGCCAGCTTGTACAAGGGGCATGAGCGGAGTCCTCCTTGATGGTT
Source organism: Garra rufa (assembly GCF_049309525.1). NCBI lineage: Eukaryota > Metazoa > Chordata > Actinopteri > Cypriniformes > Cyprinidae > Garra > Garra rufa. The sequence continues at coordinate 12,736,902 of NC_133384.1, forward strand.
TATGTAATAAACCACCGCAGTGCTGTCTGTACGGACCAGCACATGACGGTTTCTCAGGTCTGGAAGGAAACTCTTCAGGGCCTGGAATACGGCCAGCATCTCTAGGCGATTTATGTGCCAGGAGAGATGGTGATCCACAGACCTTGGGCTGAGCGGCCACTCATGACCGCCCCCCCATCCGGTGAGGGATGCATCTGTTGCTAGCGAGACGCGGCGACAGGGAGCCCCCAATACCGGACCCTGAGAGAGGAACCAGGGTTTCTTCCACATGGCCAAGGCACGTAGGCAGTGCCGCATGACCTTGATCTTGCGGAACGGGTTTCCCCTCGGGGAGAACCCCCTGGTCCTGAGCCACCACTGTAGTGGCCTCATGTGCAGCAGTCCAAAAGGTATTACGTTGGAAGCGGCTGCCATAAGACCTAACAGTACTTGGAACTGTTTGACAGTGAGTGACTGGCCTAGCTTGACCGCATTTACTGCAGTAAGTATGGAATCGATCCGAGCAGGAGACATTCGTGCCTGCATCGTGGTCGAATCCCATACCACGCCTAAGTAGGTGGTCCTCTGTAATGGAGAGAGCACACTCTTCTTGGCGTTGAGTCTCAACCCCAACTTTTGCATGTGAGCGAGAACAACATCTCGATGTTGAACCGCCAACTGCTCTGAACTGGCTAGGATAAGCCAGTCGTCTATGTAGTTGAGTATGCGGATGCCCTGGAGTCGCAGTGGAGCCAGCGCAGCATCCACACACTTCGTGAAAGTTCAGGGTGAGAGAGCTAGGCCGAAAGGAAGTACTCTGTATTGGTAAGCTTCGCCCCTGAAAGCGAACCTGAGAAACTTCCTGTGTTGAAGAAGGATGGAGACGTGAAAATATGCGTCTTTTAGATCTATCGTGACAAACCAGTCCTCGGACCTGATTTGTGACACGACCTGCTTGACTGTAAGCATTCTGAACTTCAGTTTTCTGACTGAGCAGTTTAGAAGCCTGAGATCTAAGATGGGCCGAAGCCCCCCATCCTTCTTCGGAACAATGAAGTACCGGCTGTAGAACCCGGATTCCCTGTCTTGAGGAGGGACCACCTCGATGGCCTCCTTCCTCAGAAGAGTTTCTACTTCCTGTTCCATTACCAGACCCTGCGCGGGGCTTACTAAAGTTGGAAATACCCTGCTGAAAGGTGGTGGCTTGGTGCCGAACTGAATAGCGTAACCTTTCTCTACAGTACGCAGGACCCACATAGAAACATTTGGCAGTAGTTTCCACGCTGCCAGAAAGTTTACTAAGGGAACCAGCCTCTCGAGACTGGTGTCTGGATTTATTTGAGGAACTAATTCGGAGATCTGTAACAGCGAGCTGGCAGGAAACTCCTGAACTAACTCCTCTGAAGACCCCCGCGGGGGTTGCGAACTCTCCAGGGCCGCTACGTTTCCGGGCGGAACAGCTAGAGAATGACGTTCGCGGGAGATCGCCGCGCCCTGTAACACTGGCAGGGTTAGCTGACAAATCTCCTGAGGGCCCCGAGGGAGCTTGACCATGCAAGCCCCCTCGAGAGGGGCTGCCCTCAATGACCCTGAGCCACCACCTTCAGGGCCGTTTAGCCGAGGACCTCTTAGATTGGAGGACGACCCTCGGGTCGGGCCTCTTCTTAGAGGCACCCGGCTTAGAGTGTTGCTGACCCCGCCCTCTAGGCCTGGCCGAAGGAGCACGGGCGGCAACGCTCTGTTTTTGTGCCTCACGGTGCGAGGAGCTGGTACACGGCTGAGGCTGCTCCCGTCCAGCAGCCTCAGAGGAGTAAACTCGGCGAGGAAGGAAGGTCCTGAACGCCGCCGCCTGCTTGTGGGCCTCCTGGTGCCTGGCGACAACTGTGTCGACCGAGGCACCGAAGAGGCCAGATGGTTCCAGGGGGGCGTCCAGGAGCGTGACCCTGTCCTTCTCTTTTAGTTCGGACAGGGTCAGCCAGAGATGCCTCTCCGCGGCCACCAGGGCTGCCATAGACCGCCCCACAGCGCGGGCGGTCTCCTTGGTGGCGCGGAGAGCGAGATCTGCGGTGCGCCGCATCTCTGTGATGTTAACTTCCTCGCCTTCATTAAACTCCTTCAGCAGGTCGGTTTGGTACGCTTGAAGGATTGCCATAGTGTGTAGGCATGTACCAGCCTGACCTGCTGCCGTGTACGCCTTGCCCATTAAGCCGGATGTAACTTTCAATGGCTTAGTGGGCAAGGGCGGAGCCTTCAAGGACGACGCCGAGCCGGGTGAGAGATAGCCCGCGAGCGTCTGCTCAACCCGTGGCATCGTCCTGTATCCCTACTCCTCCGCACCCCCCACATTCCCATAATTTTCGGAGGGGTTGAAAAGGCGGAAGAAGTACGGCTTCTCCCACAATCTGGTAAGTTCTTTATGGAGATCGGGGAAGAAGGGAAGACTCTGCTTAGGGGGTGCTGACCTTGTCCGCAGGAAGCGATCGTCTAATCTGCTTCGCTGCGGCTCATGACTTTGGTGTTCAGCGGGCCAAGAGATGTTCAGCTTGGCTACCGCATTGGTCAGCACCTCCATCAGCTCCTCGTAGTGAGGCGACCGGGGTGGCGGTGGTGTTTGTTGAACTTCCAGGCTCTCAAAGTCAACCTCCTCGGAGGAAGACAAGAGAAGCTCTGGGATCCCCTCCCGGGGGGAAGTAACCGCAGTGCGGGCTTCCGCATCCAGGAGGAGATCGCTCGACCCGCTGAGTGAGGGTGGAGATAGGGGGTCACCCGTCTCCATACCCTCCAGCAGATCGAGCTGCGAACCCCACGAGTGCAGCTGCTGCTCCGCCTCTGCGGAAGCGGGGCCAGACCCGCGGGGAACGCTGGTGAAAGCCCCCTCCTCGAAGAGGGCTTTCTGGGAGCAAAGTACCCGCACTGGAAGGCGTTCACAGTGCGGACAGTCAGCCTTTTCGAGGGCTGACTGTGCGTGCCCCGCTCCCAAGCAAACCACACATAGGCTGTGTGTATCCCCACCAACAATGTAGCGTTAGCAGGGAGGGACACACTGCCTATGCGGGTGCTTCACCACCACCAAACTCTTTTTAAAAGGTTGCTTTGAAGCCATATCTACTCAAATAAAAGTGTACCAAACTGGGCACGAAAAAACAGCAGAATGGCTTCAGACAGACACAAACACAGAGCACTCTCGCTGAATGACAAATGCTGCCGCCGGCTTTAAATGCACGTGCTTTATACTTCCTGGTCGATGACGTCACCGCGCCTGTGACGTCACCCCCGTCGTTCATTGGTTGTAGACATGATTCAGAGTGCTGCCCGCCAATGGCGTTCCCCATAGCGTTCCATGACGCGGCTCGAGTTCCCGGAAGGGAACAGTCGTTTTATACTTTTACTTTTTCTTAATTCCTACCTGTTCTAGCATGTACTATTCTAAATGATGGCTGAAACTTTGTATCACACTCTTAAAAATAAAGGTTCCAAAAAGGGTTTTTTTTTTTTTTTGCAGTGATTCCATAGAAGAACCATTTTAGTTCCCCAAAGAACTTTTAATTGAACAGTTCCTAAAATAACTATTTTGAAGAACATTTTAAAAATCTAAAGAACTTTTTTTTCTGCATTTGAAAGGTTCCATGGATGTTCAAGGTTCTTCACAGAACCATTGATGCCAATAAAGAACCTTTATTTTAAAGAGTGTATGACTATTTCAACAAATCCTTTTATGGTGATCACCTGTTGTAAATCAGTTTGGATAAAAGCATCTTCTAAATGAATAAACGCAATGTAAACAGTTTGTAGAATATCAGATGTGTGCACTAAATCTGTAAATTCGGTCTTAAAGTGTCCATAATGTTAACTAAGTGACAAAAGCAAAAAGGTGATAACTCATTAGTCTAAATTTAATTTATACAAATAAATATATCTGCTTGAAAAAATGAATTATGTTTAATTCAAGTTATAAAGAATGCATATATAAAGAGAAGACCATGTTCTTGTTTATTTATGAGAAGTGTTTTTTTTTTTTTTTTTACGAAAATTTCATCTCTCCTTCCATCTTATAAATTAGCGAGTGTAGTGTAGTGAAAAAGTACTACTATATAAATGTCTTTGGTTTTCAAATTATTTAATTTTAATTTTTAAAAAACAATTTTACAATTGTACATTTGGTATTGCTTGCAAATACAAAAAAATACAACAAGCTATATTCATTTGCTACATGTATTTTGAGAAGCTACAGTACATGTCTGTGAGCATGATGTATGAGAGACTTCTGACTCCTTTGGGATTCATGAACATGCCTGAATCCAATTAGTCATGTCTCTTTTTTAGGTCCATGAGTGAGCTCAGTAGAGGGATAATGTATTCCACAAATGCTTCACATAAATGCTGAGTTTAGGAGTCTCAGATGGTGCTTTAAGTGGTTCCTCAGTACTGACAGCTTGAATACCAAGAACATCTGGTGGGGGTGGGGGTAGGGGGATATTACCCAAACTTTTAATTGATATTACCCTGTCTCATAAATATTCATTCCATCTGCCAGGAAAGATAAATGGGATAAGAGCAAAAGTACTATTCATGAAAACAGGGCAGAGTAGTACACACATTTCTCTTTGAAAAAGGACCTTTATTAAGATAAGACTAAATATAAACATTTTCATTTCTGTTAATATGTAATTTATTTATTGATGTACTTTGCATTTGTGGCTCCAAATCACGGAAACTGTGTCATTGACGGAAAAATCCATGTCCATGTTACAGAGTGACGAGGACGTGAAGCAGGCGGATCCAAATGCGAATCTTTATTTATAAACATAGACATGGTATGGGTCAAACATCACAGGCAGGGTCAAATATCAGCAAACAGGTATAGTTGTCAGGGATGAGACAGGATTCAAATGGTGATTTTATTTAAACAAGAAGTCTGTGAAAGTGAGAAACTTCGGCGAGCAGTCAGTGCTTAAAAGAAGTTTCCAACCTCCCGGGTGAGTGGGTGACGGTGACTGACAAAGCCGCGTGAAAAGCAGCGGTGATGAAGCCGGCTAGGCAGCTCGCCCGACCGAGCGTGAGGAACAATAGTCCACTTGAAGTCCGTAGAGACACTGCGTAGAAGGATGTCGAGGAAAGCCCACGGGCACCTGGGCGCACAGAGTGCGGGTGAATGAACGGGCAGCTACGAAGCACTCGACCCTGAGTGAGACAAGACAGGACAGGACTGAATGAAACAAATTTAGGCAGTCAGGACAAATAGCAAAACCACAACAGTCTGACGGGGGACAGAGAGACACGAGGAGTAACATAAGGGAAATTAATGAGCAGAACAAGAACCCGGTGTGAGAGAAGATGAGCTAACAAGCAGGTAACAAGGGGGGCGGGGAACATCCACATAAACAAAAGTGATGCCACCCAACATCTCTCCTCTGGACCATAGCCCTCCCAGTCCACGAGATACTAAAAGCCCCTGCCCCGGCGCCGCTCGTCGAGTAATCTCCTAACAGTATAGGTAAGAGAGCCATCCACAAGACGAGGGGGAGGGGGGTGGGACGATCGCTGGCAGGATTGAGGGGAGAGGAAAACACAGGTTACATAGATACATGAAATACAGGGTGAACCTGACCAAGAGCTGGAGGGAGCTTGAGCCTGATAGCCACCGGAGTAACCACCTTGGTGATACGGTATGGACCAATGAATCTGGGTGCCAGCTTACGAGAAGGCGCCCGGAGAGGCAGATCCTTGGTAGATAACCATACCCGTTGACCACACACATAGGTCGGAGGAGGAGACCGGTGGCGATCGGCTGCTGCTTTGGTTCGCCCAGAGGTTCGGGCCAGAACCCCCCTGACTTTCCTCCAGGTGCGACGGCAACGCCGAACGAAAGCCAGGGCAGACGGAATCGCGGCATCGGCCTCCTGTGAAGGAAATAGAGGCGGTTTATAACCCACAGAGCACTCAAAGGGGGACATACCTGAAGCCGCCACTGGAAGGGAGTTATGGGCGTCCTCGATCCAAGAGAACCAGGAGCTTGGGTTGTTGGATGTCAGACAGCGGAGCATTCTTTCAAGATCCTGGTTGGCCCGCTCACACTGCCCATTGGTCTGAGGGTGGAAACCTCAAGACAGACTCGCAGAGGCCCTGATCTGTCTGCAGAATTCTATCCAAAACCGGGAGGTTTCAGAAACCATGTCAACCGGCAAACCATGGAGACGGAAGACGTGATCCACCATCAGTTGGGCGGTCTCCCGTGCGGAGGGCAATTTGGGCAAGGGAATGAAATGAACTGCTTTGGAGAAACGATCCACCACTGTGAGAACCACAGTGTTTCCCTTCGAGGGAGGAAGCTCAGAGACAAAATCAAGGGCGATGTGTGACCAAGGGCGAGAAGGAATGGGAAGAGGATGGAGCAGACCAGCAGGAGGACGATTCACAAGCTTACATTGGGCGCAAGTAGGGCAGCCCAACACAAACTGTCTGACATCATCGGCCAGAGTGGGCCACCAAAAACGTTGTCGGATGGCAAACAACGTTCCCCGAATCCCTGGATGGCAGACCAGCCTAGACGTATGGCCCCACTGAAGGACTTCAGGGCAAAGGGCAGCAGGCACAAACAACCTTCCCGCCGGGCACTCCTCCAGCATCTGCACCCCTCTTCTGGCCTCTTCTATTCGCTGCTTCTATTCCCCCTCTGGGGCCCTGAACAAACGTGAAAGAGCGTCAGGCTTAATATTTTTGGAGCCAGGCTGGTACGAGAGGGTGAAGTTAAACCGGCCAAAGAAGAGCGCCCAGCGGGCCTGGCGCGAGCTCAGCCTCTTGGCCGAACGGATGTATTCAAGATTTTTATGGTCCGTCCAGACCAAGAAGGGCTGCGCCGACCCCTACAACCAGTGATGCCACTCACCCAAAGCCAATCTTACCACCAACAATTCTCTATTGCCAATGTCGTAGTTACATTCAGCAGGGCTGAGACGGTGAGAGAAGAACGCACAAGGGTGCACCTTCCTGTCATGGGGGGAATGCTGAGATAGAACTGTGCCAACCCCGACATCCGATGCGTCAACCTCAACAATGAACTGAAGCTCAGGATCTGGAACCAAGAGCACAGGTGCAGAGATAAAACGGGACTTTAAGGAATCAAAGGCTACCTGAGCATCTTGGTTCCACCTGAAGGACACCTTGGTGGAGGTTAATGCTGTAAGCGGTGCAGCAATCTGTCCAAAATTCCTGATGTACCGCCTATAAAAGTTGGCGAACCCCAGGAAACGCTGCAGGGCCTTACGGGAGTTGGGGATAGGCCACATAGCGACAGCCTCTATCTTAGCTGGGTCAGGTTTGATTCCCCTGGAGGAAATGATGTGGCCAAGGAACCTAACAGACTCGGCGTGGAATTCGCACTTCTCCGCCTTGACGAACAACTGGTTCTCCAACAGATGCTGGAGGAACCATCTGACGTGCTGGGTGTGTAATTGGAGAGAGGGAGAAAATATTAGAATATCATCCAAATACACAAAGACAAACTGATTGATCATGTCACCAAGAACGTCATTGACGAGTCCTTGAAAGACAGCCGGAGCATTGGTCAGACCAAAGGGGAGAACCAAGTACTCATAGTGTCCCGAGGGGGTGTTAAAGGCCGTCTTCCACTCATCCCCCTCCCGTATGTGCACCAGATGGTAGGCGTTGCGGAGGTCTAATTTAGTGAAGACCTGAGCTCCCTGAAATAATTCAAAAGCAGAAGACATTAAAGGTAGGGGATACCAGTTCTTAACAGTAATGTCATTCAAACCTCTGTAATCAATACAGGGACGCAGGGAGACGTCTTTTTTTCTGAACGAAGAAAAACCCCGCACCAGCAGGAGAGGGGGAATGTCGAATGAGCCCAGCATGCAGAGATTCACGTATATACTTGTCTATGGCCTCTCTCTCAGGACCGGAAAGGGAAAAAAGGCGACCCCTAGGCAGAGAAGTGCCCGGGAGAAGGTCTATGGCACAGTCGTAGGGGCGATGCGGAGGGAGCGTGGTGGCCCGGGACTTGCTAAAGACCGAATGGAGATCGCAGTACTCTGCCGGGACATCAGTCAGGTCCAGAAGATCCCCCTGCGGAACACAAGACACAGAAACAGGAGGAAAAGCACCCAAACAAGAAACATGACAGGACTGGCTCCAGGCTAATATAGTACTCTTGGCCCAGTCAATCTGTGGGTTATGCTGTAATAGCCACGGATGTCCTAATATTAACCCTCTGGGGCCTGAGGGTGTTTTGAGGCCCTGAAGAAGTTTGACATGCCCTGATATTTGTTGTTTTTTCAGTATCTTAAAAACATTTTAATGGCTAAAGTCTGATTACATTGTAATCAGCACATATTGGGCTACAATAATATGTAAGCAACATTAATGTACATGGTTGTGTTTTTGAGAAAACTACGTTTATGCGTGGTTAGTGAAAAACTAAAGTTTTGAAGTCACTGAAATAAGGCCATGAAGCACATATAGGACATTTCTTTACAAGACTTTTGATAATTGGATGTCGTAGGCTAGAATTTTATCAACCAAATGATGTGAAAATCATCTCGTTCACTCGTTCAGAAAAAACAATATATTGATGTAAATTTTCTAAAACATGTTTTGTGATCGAAAGGGATTATTCATAGGTGTGGCAATGGCCCATGAATATTTAGCAATTCACACCTGAAAGACAAAAGAGCCCTCCCTAATGGCCCCATCAATGACTCACTTGACTAGCAGAAGAAGAAACAATGTGAGAAGATTAAAAAAAATCGTTTTTTAGATTATTTGTATTTTATTTACAACACAGTATAATCAAAACATACATAATGAAGGTCAAAGACACAATATTGAGCTCCCTCATCTAACCACACAGATGTGCACAGACTTTGTGGCATTTCTGAAAACTTTTTCTGAATTCAGTTCAACAAATAAAACAAGTAAATCTTACCTGATATTAAAGTGTGTGCACTTTAAATATCTGTATTTGTACTGTATTTTTTCTGTATCATCTGAAGTTTGTACAGCACTCTCAGAGGAAAACAGTTTGAAGAGACTCAAGGAAAGGACAGCAAGATTCATCTGTTGAGCAGGTTTCTGAGCACTAAAAACAACAAAAGCAAAACATATGTGAGCCTATTCATATTAGGAGCATCTATAATAAATAAATACACACACATACACTGCCAGGCAAAGGGTTGGACACACTTCCCTTTACAGGGGAATAACTGGTATATAGTATATAGTCATAGATTCTAGCATTTGTACTAATGTAAAAAAGGACATGTAATATCTGAGAAACTAATAATTATCGTTTAGCACTATATTACTAATAAACGTGATGTAAACATACATTCAGTGTAAGCACACATATTACTTTTACACCCTACTGTTATACAATAAAATAAATAAATAAATAAGTATGATTCTACAGTCATAAACATATCGTCATAAATGTGAGAGATGCAATGCAATCAAACGTACTTCATAATGTTTCATTTGATAAAGTCAGGAATTTTAGTTTGGAATAAGTCTAACTAGTAAAATGTGTACACGTTTTGTCAAAGTAAATAACAGCGAAAGCTAGTAGGAAAATGAAAGTAAGACTTACTCATGTAAATGTCTCCTCCTGCTGGGTTTGCGTTGCATCGCGTCCTTCTTGTGATCGTGGTAAATATAAGTCTTATTCCTCACAGCATATCTTCATTCAGAAACAAACTGTAACCAAGATGAACTTGAAGTCATGTTGCTTTGTTTCGGTGATGTGGGAGTTTCCTCGCGTACAGATACCCCGGTCCTTGCCGTGCTTGTGGCACATGGCTAATTTGCATATCTAAAGGATTTTTCGCTAGTGGGCGCGGTCACATTAGAGATAATTAGTTGGAACTGGATAGACTAGACATCTCCTTGGTTTCATATAGATTAATTTATCACAGATTATTTGTTTTTGATCAAACTTACTTCGTTTAAAAGCATAAATCTCAAGCTTTCAGTAGATATCACTTTTCTGTTTGTGTGCTGAGTATTCACCGAGTTTGAATGATTTAAGTGACGCATTTCTAAAAGCAGTTCGCGGAGACAGAGAAAACAGAAATCACCCTGTTTGTTTTCTTTATTCTAAATAAAAAAGCACAACTTTCTGCTGTTCTTGTGAGTGTGCACAAATAAAAGTACACACTATACAGTTTCCAATGATGTATATCTCTAATTTGTATGACTAAAACCGACAGAGCATTTTTAGTGTCTTTTGCGCTGATCTAAAAAAAAATGAGCTCGTATCGCCGGCGATACAGCCGGCCTCAGGGAGTTAAAGGGGCCTTAGGGGAATCAATAATAAACAGTTCAATATCTTCATGGTGGTTACCAGAAATCAAAAGGCTTACTCGAGGTGTGACGTGAGTAATAATGGTGAGGGGATTGCCCGCCAGTGACCAAGCCGTGATGGGTTCGGCGAGGAGGATTGTAGGAATGTTCTATCTGCGAGCCAAGGCAGAGTCCAGGAAGTTCCCCTCCGCTCCTGAATCAAGAAGGGCGTTGCCAGTATGAGAATCCCCCTGGAAGGAAAGTCGAAAGGACAGCTGAGTGTGTGTAGCTGGAGAGTTTGAGCAAGGGAAGGCACCCACCAGGACTCTCCGTTCTACTAGTGGGCCTTGGCTTTTAAAGGGCACTGCAGGACAAAATGGCCTGCCTTGCCACAATAGAGGCATAATCCCTGGGTGAGACGCTCCTGTTTCTGATGAGGTGTAAGCCTGAAACGACCCAGCTGCATAAGCTCAGCATCAGCTGAAATAGAACTCGTGACATCAAGCTCGGTGGCCTCCAGGTGGCGCCACGAAGCAGTAGACTGACGGCGATTGAGACGACCCTCCACCCAGAGAGCGAAATTAATTAGATTATCCAGCTCACGGAGAAGATCTAATGCGGCCAATTCGTCGGCGATCGCATGATCCAGCCTTTCGAGAAAACGAGCGCGGAGTGCCCCCTCATTCCAGCCGCACGCAGCCGCGAGAGTCTGGAACTGAATAGCATATTCGGTGACAGAGCTCCTCCTCTGTGATAAACGAGATAACTGAGCCGCCGCTTCATCTCCCTGGGCTAAACGATCGAACAGCCTCGTCATTTCCAGACGAAAATCCTCAAAGGATGTGCAGCAGGGGGCTCGCGAGTTCCAAACGGCAATTCCCCATTCGCGTGCGCGGCCCGAGAGAAGTGTGAGAATGTAAGCCACTTTGGCTTCCTCAGTGACATAACGCCGAGGCTGGAGAGAGAATACTAAGGAGCATTGAGAGAGAAAGGCTTGGCAGGCACTCGGATCGCCATCGTAAACCGGCGGATTGTTGGTGTGCGGCTTGGGCTCGAGAGGAAAAGCAGCGCGGACAGCGGGACCCCGAATAGCAGCGTCCCGTTGCAGATCATCGACCCGCGTGAGAAGCTCAGCGATCCGGGCATTAAGAGCGGCCACTTCCTGAGCGGTGGCATTGATTTGGGAGGAATGCTGACCCAACAGAACTCCCTGTTGAGCGAGAGCAGAACGAAGCGGATCTGAACCCGGTGAATCCATAGTTGTCAGACTGTTCTGTCAGGGATGAGACAGGATTCAGTTGCGGGTTCAAATGGTGATTTTATTTAAACAAGAAGTCTGTGAAAGTGACAAGCTTCGGCGAGCAGTCAGTGCTCAAAAGGAGTTTCCAACCTCCCGGGTGAGTGGGTGACGGTGACTGACAAAGCCGCGTGAAAAGCGGCGGTGATGAAGCCGGCTAGGCAGCTCACCCGACCGAGCGTGAGGAACAATAGTCCACTTGAAGTCCGTAGAGACACTGCGTAGAAGGAGGTCGAGGAAAGCCCACGGGCACCTGGGCGCACAGAGTGCGGGTGAATGAACAGGCAGCTACGAAGCACTCGAGCCTGAGCGAGACAAGACAGGACAGGACTGAACGAAACAATTTTAGGCAGTCAGGACAAATGGCAAAACCCCAACAGTCTGACGGGGGACAGAGAGACACGAGGAGTAATATAAGGGAAATTAATGAGCAGAACAAGAACCCGGTGTGAGAGAAGATGAGCTAACAAGCAGGTAACAAGGGGGGCGGGGAGCATCCATGTAAACAAAAGCACATGGCAAGCTGTCAAAACAAAATCACGGACATAAACACAACATAGCGCAAGCACAAAAACTGCAAAGATACAGGTGATCAGACCCGAGACCTGACAATAGTACTGGCAAGACATTAGGGTAATCCAGGGACAGACGAGGATCGATCGGTGGCGAATGAAATCCAAAGGGACGAGGCAAACAGGTTATCAAACAGACAGTCCATAGATCAAACGAGGGGCGAACAGATTCCGAAACGGCAAGACGAAGGGTAGATCTAAGGCAGGCCGTGAAACAGACAAGACGATATCAACCAGGCAAGGAAATCAAGACACGAATGACTAAACTAGAACAAGACTTTAACTTTGACTTAGGAAACTAGGAAAGGCTCCGTACAGTTGCTAACACATAGAGAGTGCTAAACGCAATATCATACTCGGCCTAGAATGATTGTATGGCCTCCTATTTAAACAGATTATGATTGGCTACAACTGTGTGCGTAATGAGTGAGGTGGAGCATGGGAAGTGTAGTCAGGGGTGTAGTGCAACAGTCTGTGTAGTGTGAATGTCAATAGATTGGTGAGGTGACCTCTGGTGGCAGACATAGACAGAGTTTGTGACAGTCTGTCACTTTGACAGATTACACTGAGGGTGATTTATTGTAATTTGTAGCTGTAATTCCCACCCCTGTCCAGTTGGTGGGGAATGCGCTCCACTGTGGCAGCAGAGCAATCCAGAACAAAAAATAAAACTCACGAATCTGTGATTACGCACAGACGAGCACCCAGTTTAAGCTACGGCGATCTATCACGCCACATTAAAAAGCGCCAAAACGATATTTATTACTTGAATTTCCTAATGAAATGGACAGAATTTTGAAGGTCCCATATTGTCAAAATCGAAATCTCCTGGCTTTTTTCCATTACTGAGGTCTAGGGGCTATGTAACTACCATATGAGTTTCAAAACAGTCAATCCACAGTAAACTGCACACAGCCTGCTTAAAGTAGCTGTTCATTTTCACAAGCCACTGTGACTTACGCAAAGATGTGACGTCCGATCTACTCAGTCATCGCCTTCAGTCACCACCCCGAGCACCAATCACGTCCCACCCTCCTTTTGTCAAACCCAGACAATATCGTGTCCATAACCAGGGGTTAAATTGGGATTTGTTATGTGGGGGGGCTCTATATATGGTGGCAGGCTATATATATATATATATATATATATATATATATCATATATATATAATTTATTCTGAAGCAATATTCTCATCGGTTTACTATCAGCTGTGACATAAATCTGCATATTTTTTATATTTCATTCAAGGGAATTTTTTTTACATTTATATTCCCCCCCTAACTTCATTAATACTTCATGTTTTATTTAAAATTCTTACATTTGATCTATAAATTCTATTACATAATATGAAATATGAACAACTGAATTAAATAATGTTAGGATTGTTTTGAGAGTGTTGCTAAGATTGTTAAGTATTTTTTTTTTATATAGCCTACACAAGAAATTATGGGGGATTATACTTTTAAACCAAATTAAAACACCAGAAGGTGACGGCAAGTGTCTAATGAGTAAGTTGTTCAACGATTCATTATTGTTCGATTCAGTTCGACTAATTTATCAGATGTTTGTGCATTGGATAATGAAACTTTGACTCAACTGAGTCAAATTTGTTCAAGACAAATTACAGAACAAATTATTCAGCAATGAATCATCTAGTTGCTCTGAAATGCGCTTTGGGTTAGCGGTCTTTGAAATTATTTTTGCTGCTGAAATAGAAATGAACGCTGAATGATTCTCCGCAATCTCTCATGAAATCGTCCGGGTTTTTTTTTCAGTAGAGCCGTTTTGAACTTACTGTTTGAATGTGCGTGGGCGCATCTGGCGCAAACATATTTAAAAGGAAGCCGACGCCACATCCGCATCACATTTCCATCCATATATTTTTATGCGCATAAAAAACGTATGCGCACAACTGAGTAGGATAAACTTTTTGTCCGATAAGAATAAATGCGCATAAACTAGGATGAAAACACTTTTACCGAATAAATTCCTCCATGCGTATTAAAAAAAATCATGTGACTCTGCACTGATAGAACGGGATAACTCGACCAACCAGCAGACCCATCTTGTAGCACAGCATCAGAAATGTTGTATTGGTCATTCTGAAATGTTTCCTTCACCAGTTTCGTCACTTGCCCACCACGGCGTTTTGATTATTTTATAAAAATAAAAATAATTTAGTTCAGTTAGAGAAACACTGAACTGAACACGGCTGCTCAACAGTCGCATCACAGATCTGCGGCTGGAGTCGAGTATATTTTGGATTTTAAAAAGGCCTGTTGACTGTTGCCGTTTATCTAAAAGGTGATTTTGGAAGCTCACTGGAAGAACATTCGATTCTTATTTATTTCACTGTGTTTGCTGATTTGACCTGTTTTTTTTTTTTTTTTTAATATATATAAATACACTTTGTGTAAGTTATTTAACAGTTATTTTATTTTTGTTAATAAATTAATAATTCTGTGTTTAATATAGACTAAGTGAGTTACTCGTACTGTTTTGTTGTCGTCCATTCAATCAACTGACGCCGAATTCGAAAGTAAAAGTAAAATGCTCATGCACCGGCATTTACAAGCTATTCAAAAATGAAGAAAAGCGTGGGAATGTGGGGAAACTCTTACGAACTAACTTACCTCCATCCTTTCCCCTCGGTGATACCGGTATTGCCTGTGTTGCTTTATGCGCACATGTTTTATGTGATATTCCAGTTTTGCGCATAAGTTAAATTCACATTTTTTGGATGGAAACATAGCTAGTGTCTTTACTCTGTGTTTATAGGGAATATTTGCATTTATTCACGTGCAATTGAATTAGCTGTTTATGTGGTAGAGTGTCGTGATTTTGGTTTGCGTTTTGGTGATTGGCTGGTTATTTTTTGTTATTGATATTGTAATCTGGTTAGGGTACTTGTGTAGCGTTAATGAAGTGTTGAGTCCAGCAATCTATGTGCCGGGGCTCAGCCCCGGACGGCCCCGGCCCAATTTAATCCCTGTCCATAACATTGCTAAGCAACAACAACACGAAAACAAGTCGAGAAAATCCTGTTCAGTCGATAGATGTCGAAACTACATCATTGCACAGGCTTCAGAAAAACGTGAATATAAGAGACCACTGGCAAGTCAACTTCAGCCTCTTTCACACAGCGATTCCGGTAAATACACGGATAATGTGTCCCATGATTTGTTCCGGAGTTGTTTGATTTGGTTCATTCACAGTTGTTTTCCGGAATCTGTGTGTGCTTTACACACAACCCATAAAGACATGTGACGTTTGGATGTGAGATGTAATGCGACGCGTACGTTTCACTAAACTGAAACTAACCTGAACAAACTGTGCTTCAGCGCTGATAGTGAGGAGCAGGCTCTGCCCGATCGCCGCTTCATTCCACTTTGCACGTATTTTTTCGTTGTGAAGAGTCGCATGATAACGTGCATCATCACTACAACACTGCCTTTATGGCTCTGGCTTTTGTTCACACAGCGCTCGTTCCCGTAATTTTCCAGAATCAGCGCGCATTGTGAAAGGGGCTTTACTAAAGCAACAGTTATGTAGCTTACTGCATTCGGTATTTGAAAAAGAAAAAACATTAATGATCATTCTGAAATATCCTGTTGAGTATCAGCAGGCTAGGCTCTCTCTATGGCTCTGGGCTCGGCTAAAGCATACATGACCGTAGTTAACTGTGGTTGGCCTGGCTGTGCATCACTCAGAAAACAACAGGCCAATCAGAAGAGAGGCTCATGAATATTAATTAGATTGGCCAAAATCGACCTGTTTTTGACAGAGCTCCTAAAAAAGGAGCTGTAAAAATATATTGAGATGGATTTGGGCACTTATACCGCAAATATATATTCTTAAGGACATCAACAACTAAAATAAACCTCCAGAAATGTGTACAATATGGGACCTTTAAATCTGAGATCTTTTCATATTGAAAGCCTACTGTTTATTCATCAGCTGAAAACAGCATAGACCAAAAGATTGATTTGGATTTAAGAATAGATATTGTGTTACAAGCGGGACGACTGAGAGTGAGGATCCAAATGCAAGGCTTTATTAACAGACGTGGTCAAAAAGACAGGGTCAATCACCAGCAAACGACAACAACGAAGATAATCCAGAGAGTAATCCAATAAAACAGGCGTGGGTCAAAATCCAGGTGAGCAAACAAAGTAACAAAGAAACAAACAATGAAACAAAACAAGGAACAAGGCTAAACTAGGACTAAGACTGAAACTAGAAAACAAGACAGGAATAAACTAGGAACAAGGGAAAACGCTTGGTAAAGTCGCTAGGAGCAAAACAATACTTCGCAATGTGTGTGTGTCCTCAGCTTGCTTTTAAGGCTGACAAACAGGAAGTAACCAGCGAAGCAGCAGAGGGAGCAGCAACAGTCAGTGAGGGGCAAGGCTCCCTCTGCTGGCCTGGTGTGACATATTGGCTCATAAAAATGAGAATCTATTCAAATCGAGAAATCTTTTTGTTTGTTTTTTTACCCAGCCCTAGCATGTTTTGTTGTTTTTGTAACTGCGGAGTGTGGTGTTAAAACATGAAAAGTGACACAGTCTCTGTTCATCTGTCTATTCTTAAGTAAATGCATAAGCCTAAACAGTATGCTCGTCCTGTAGGTTCTTGATTAAAAATGAAAATGTGAACAAAAATAAAAGCAATTACATGTTTTTTTTTTCCCAGCCGGGAACCATGGTTAAACCAAAATTGGATTATGTTTAGATTTAGCAAATTTTCTCAACGTTGATATTGTGACGACATTTCACCTTGAAATTACAATGTTGTTTTACCGTCAAAATTGCAAAGTTGTGATCGTCTTACCTTTGGCATGGGTGAATTAAGGTCGTTCTGTAGATGTTGGATTAACGTTGAATTACAGTGCCCTCCACTATTATTGGCACCCTTGGTAAATATCAGCAAAAGTGGATGTGAAAATAAATCTGCATAATTTATCCTTATTCAAAAAATTCACAAAATTCTAACCTGTCATTGAAGTAAATCAATAGAACTTAGGGGTGAAATCTCATTATGAAATAAATGTTTTTCTCTAGTTCACGTTGACCACTATTATTGGCACCCAATTACTGCAACGTCCTTTTCCCAAAATAACAGTTCTGAG
This sequence comes from Garra rufa, assembly GCF_049309525.1. NCBI lineage: Eukaryota > Metazoa > Chordata > Actinopteri > Cypriniformes > Cyprinidae > Garra > Garra rufa. Next base: position 12,754,171 of record NC_133384.1, read on the forward strand.
TTTTCTTTAGCAATGTCTAATGAGTTTGGAGAACACCCAACAAGAGATCAGAGGCCATTCCTTCAAACAGAATCTCTCGATTCTCCAGAATCTCTCTCTTCCCAGCTTCATGTTGGTGCTTCTTCTCATCAGTTTCTATACAGGGTTCAGGTCAGGGAACTGGGACGGCCATGGAAGAAGCTTCATTCTGTGCTCAGTGACACAATTTTTGTGTTGATTTTGATGTTTGTTTTGGATCATCGTCCTGCTAGAAGATGCAACTATGGACCATTATAAGATTTCTAAGGCATTTTTTATCTGCTGGTATTTGGTAGAATCCATAAAGCCATGTATCTAAGCAAGATGTCCAGGACCTCCGGCAGAAAAATAGGTCCACAACATTAAAGATCCAGCAGTATTTTTAACCATGGGCATGGGGTACTTTTTTTATCCCTGTCTGCACCAAAACCATCTGAAGGGTTAGCTGCCAAAAAGCACATTTTTGTTTCATCTGACCATAGAAGCCAGTCCTGTTTGAAGTCCCAATCATGTCTGACAAGTGAATATGCTGGAGTTTGTTTTTGGGTGAGCCAGGAGGATTTTTTTCTTGAAACCCTCTGGAACAACATGTGGTGATGTAGGGACTGTTTGATCATTTTATTTTAGGCCTTCTGACCCCAAGACTTAACAATTCTCTGCAATTCTCCAACTGTGATCCTTTGGAGAGTCTTTGGCCACTCAAATTCTCCTCCTTATCGTGCATTAGGATGATATAGAGACACGTCCTCTTCTAGGCAGAATTGTAACATGTTTAGTTGATTGGAACATCTTAATTATTGCCCTGATGGTGGGAATGGGGATTCTCAATGCTTTAGCTCTTTTCTTACAGCCAATTTATCTTTTGTGAAGCTCTTCATAATGAGATCCCCCCCCCCACAAATATATATATATATATATATATATATATATATATATATATATATATATATATTTGTACTATTTAACATGTTTTCTATTTAAATAT
>NC_133384.1:12755673-12820910 GCF_049309525.1 Garra rufa
CTCAAAAACATTTATGTTGAAAACGGTTCAGTAGAATTCTTTTTGTTTTCTTTGATCAGTTGAAAGTAGAACATCATTTATCTGATATAGAAATCTTTTGTAACGTTATAAATGTCTTTTCATCACTTTTGATCACTTTAAAGCATCCTTTCTAAATAAAAGTATTAATTGCTAAAAATAGACTCTAAGCTTTTGAATAGAATGCTGTATAATGTTACAAAAGTTTTTTTATTTTAAGTAAATGCAGATATTTGGATCGTACTATTCATTAAATAATCCTGAAAAAAATTTACTCAACTGTTTAAATATTGATAATAATAAAAATGTTTCTTGAACAGCATATTAGAATGATTTCTAAAAGACCATGTGACACTTATAACTGGAGTAATGATGCTGAAAATGTAGCTTTGATCACAGGAATAAATTACATTTTAAAATATATTCAAACAGAAATAAGTTAATTTAAATAATACAGATATTTCACAATATTACTGCTTTTGCTGTATTTTGGATCAAATAAATGTAGGCTTGGTGAGCAGAAGAAAAAAACATTTTAAAACTTAAATTATACTTAATACTTATTATACTTAAACACTTTTGACTGTATGTTTTTAAGATGCTGAAAACCCCCCACAAATGTCAGGGTGTGTTAAAATTTCTCAAAATCCCTAGACCCCAGAAGGTTAAAGACTCAACGTTTTTGTACAATAACGTGCATATTTTGCACTTCACTTGCAAGAGAAACCTTTTTTGACTGTATAATGCATCACTTTCCCTTCCCTTCCGGGAACTCGAGCCGCATCAGAAACGCTATGGGGAACGCCATTGGCAGGCAGCATTCTGAGTCATTGTCTAACAACCAATAGTACAACGGGAGTGACGTCACAGGCGCTGTGATGTCAGCGACCAGGAAGTATAAAGCACGTGCGTTTGAAGCCGGCGACAGCTTTTGTCATTCAGCGAGAGCGCTCTGTGTCTGTCTGTCTAGTATCATATTGCTGTTTTTTGTGCCAGTTTGCACACATTTATTTTGAGCAATATGACAACCAGGGGAAAGAAAGTTTCTATGGCGGTTCAGCGCCCACATAGACGGTGTGTCCCTCCCTGCCAACACTTCATTGTTGGTGGGGACACACACAGTCTATGTGTGGTTTGCTTGGGAGCGGAGCACGCACAGTCAGCCCTCGAAAAGGCTGACTGTCCACAGTGTGAGCGTCTTCCACTGCGGGTGCTCCGTTCCCGGAAAGCCCTCTTTGAGGAGGGGGCTTTCACCTGCGCACCCCGCGGGTCTGGCCCCGCTTCTGCCGGCAGCTTCACTTGTGGGGTTCGCAGCTCGATCTGCAGGAGGCTATGGAGACGGGTGAAGCTCGGCGGATCGAGCAATCTCCTCTTGGATGTGGAAGCCCGCACTGCGGTTTCTTCCCCCCGAGAGTAGGTCTCAGGGCTTCTTCTATCTTCCTCCGAGGAGGTTGATGTGGAGAGCCCTGAAGAACCCCAACCGCCCCCCCCCATTCGCGTCACTATGAGGAGCTCATGGACAGGCTGACTGGTGCGGTCGCCAAGCTGAACATCTCTTGGCCCGCAGAACAACATCATGAGCCGCAGCGAAGCAGACTTGATGAACGCTTCCTGCGGACAAAGTCAGCACCCCCTAAACGGAGCCTTCCCTTCTTCCCCGATCTTCATAAAGAACTTTCTAGATCGTGGGAGAAGCCGTACTCCTACCGCCTCTTTAACCCCTCTGAAAATTATGGAAATGTGGGGGTGCAGAGGAGTACGGTTATAAGACGATGCCACAGGTAGAACAGACGCTGGCTAGCTATCTGTCCCCTGGTTCGGCATCGTCTTTGAAGGCTCCGTCCTTGCCCACCAAGCCATTAAAAGTTACATCCAGCTTGATGGGCAAGGCGTACACGGCAGCAGGTCAGGCTGGTATTGGCCTTCACACTATGGCAATCCTCCAAGCTTACCAAGCCGACCTGCGGAAAGAGTTGAGCGATGGCGAGGAAGTGAATGTCACAGACATGCGCCGCACGGCAGATCTCGCTCTCCGCGCCACCAAGGAGACTGCTCGCGCTGTTGGGCGGTCTATGGCAGCCCTGGTGGCCGCGGAGAGGCATCTGTGGCTGACCCTGTCCAACCTAAAAGAGAAGGACAGGGCCACGCTTCTGGACGCCCCCCTGCAGCCCACCGGCCTCTTCAGTGCCTCCGTCGACACAGTTGTCGCCAGGCACCAGGAGGCCCGTAAGCAGGCGACAGTGTTCAGGACGTATCTTCCTCGCCGCGTTTACTCTTCTGAGGCTGCTAGACGGGAGCAGCCTCAACCGTGTACGAACTCCTCACACAGAGAGGCACAAAAGCAGAGCGTTGCCGCCCGCGCTCCTCCGGCGAAGCCTAGAGGGCGGGGCCAGCGACGCTCTAAGTCGGGGGCCTCTAAGAAGAGGCCTGACCTGAGGGTCGTCCTCCAATCTAAGAGGTCCTCGGTTAAACGGCCCTGACGGTTGTGCCACAGGGCCGATGAGGGCAGCCCCTCTCAAGGGGGTTTGCGTTGCACCACAGCTTATGGTCACCAAACCCCCTCGGGGCCCTCAGGAGATCTGTCAGCTAACCCTGCCAGTGTTACAGGGCGCGGCAATCTCCCGCGAACATCATTCTCTAGCCGTTCCGCCCGGAAACGTAGCGGACCTGGAGAGTTCGCAACCCCTCCAGGGGTCCTCAGAGAAACGAATTCAGGTGCATCCTGCCAGTACGCTGTTACAGGTCTCAGAATCAGTTCCTCAAATATATCCAGAAACCAGTCTCTAGAGGCTGGTTCCCTTAGTAGAATTTCTGGCAGCGTGGGAACTACTGCCAAATATTTCTACTTTTACAAAGTGTGTGGATGCTGCTCTGGCTCCTCTGCGACTCCAGGGCATCCGCATACTCAATTACATAGACGACTGGCTGATCCTGGCCAGCTCGGAACAGTTAGTGTTTCAACATCGAGGTGTTGTTCTCGCTCACATGAAAGAATTGGGGTTGAGACTCAACACCAAGAAAAGTGTGCTTTCTCCACTACAGAGAACCACTTATCTAGGTGTAATTTGGGATTCGACCACGATGCAGGCACGAATGTCACCTGCTCGGATCGAGTCGATCCTTACTGCAGTCAATGCGGTCAAGCTAGACCTGTCACTCACTGTCAAACAGTTCCAAGTACTGTTAGGTCTTATGGCAGCAGCATCCAACGTGATACCTTTTGGTCTGCTGTACATGAGACCACTGCAGTGGTGGCTCAAAACCAGGGGGTTCTCCCCGAGGGGAAACCCACTCCGCAAGATCAAAGTCACGCGGCGCTGCCTACGTGCCTTGGCCATGTGGAAGAAACCCTGTTTCCTCTCTCAGGGTCCGGTGTTGGGAGCTCCTTGTCGCCGCGTCACGCTAGCAACAGATGCATCCCTCACCGGCTGGGGAGCGGTCATGAGTGGCCGCTCAGCCCAAGGCCTTTGGAGCGATCACCATCTCTCTTGGGACATAAATTGCCTAGAGATGCTGGCCGTATTCCAGGCCCTGAAGTGTTTCCTTCCAGACCTGAGAAACCGTCACGTGCTGGTCCGTACAGACAGCACTGCGGTAGTCTACTATATAAATCATCAAGGAGGTCTCCGCTCACGCCCCTTATACAAGCTGGCGTACCGGATCCTCCTGTGGTCTCAAGGAAAACTTCTCTCCCTGAGAGCAGTTCATATTCCTGGACGTCTGAATGTGGGAGCAGACGTCCTGTCGAGGCAGGGGCCGAGGCCCGGGGAATGGATGCTTCACCCACAAGTAGTGAAGCAGATCTGGAGAGTGCTTGGCTAGGCTCAGGTGGACCTCTTCGCGACGTGTCCCCTCTGGTACTCTCTAGTTCCTCCAGCTCCTCTGGGACTGGATGCTATGGTACAGACGTGGCCGAGGCTTCGTCTGTACGCTTTTCCCCCGATCGCTCTGCTCCCGGGAGTTCTGGAAAGGGTACGTCGGCATCAAGTGCGGCTGTTGCTAGTAGCCCCGTACTGGCCAGCCCGAGTATGGTTCTCGAACCTAATCGCCCTCCTCGACGGCTCTCCTTGGGAGATCCCCGTCAGGAGGGACCTCCTCTCTCAGGCTGGGGGCGTGATCTGCCACCCCCACCCAGAGAGGTGGAAGTTATGGGTATGGCCCCTGAGGGGGCGCAACTCATAGAAGCTGGTCTCTCAACCGAGGTTGTTGAGACCCTTCTCCAATCCAGAGCTCCCTCTACGAGGAAACTTTATGGCCTTAAGTGGAACCTGTTTGTTCTATGGTGTCGCGAACACAGTTTAGACCCAGTTAACTGCCCGATAGGTACAGTACTGGAGTTCCTACAAACTCGTCTTTCCGCGGGGCTAGCTCACTCCACCCTGAAGGTGTACGTGGCGGCCATATCTGCCTACCACGCCCCTCATGGTGGCCTTTCAGTGGGCAGAGACCCCCTGGTCATTCGTTTCCTCCGCGGTGCACTCAGGCTGAGGCCTCGAGTGAAACCGAGGGTTCCTACGTGGGACCTAGCCGTGGTGCTAGAAGCCCTATGTAAGCCTCCATTTGAGCCCATAGAGGAGATCTCAGATCGCATGCTTACTATAAAGACAGCGCTGCTGCTAGCTCTTACCTCTCTAAAGAGAGTTGGGGACCTACAGGCCCTATCAGTGGCCCCTTCTCATATTGACTTTGCCCCAGGGATGGCCAAAGCATTTCTCTACCCGAGAATTGGGTACGTTCCCAAGATCCCGTCCCTAGCACCACAGCCAATCACGCTTCAGGCGTTTTATCCTCCTCCATTCATGGAGCCCGACCATAGGAAGTATAACTGTATGTGGCCAGTTAGAGCGCTAGACGCATACGTCCACAGAGCTGCCGTGTGGCGTAAAACAGAGCAACTGTTTGTCTGTTTCGGCCCTCCAAAAAGGGGGTGCCCGGCCTCAAAGCCTACAATCAGTAGATGGATCATAGATGCCATTTCTACCGCTTACGAGTCCTCTGGTCTCCCATCCCTGTTGGGAGTCAAGGCTCACTCCACTCGAGGCCTATCGGCCTCCAAAACTCTAATGGCAGGTGTCCCAATCCAGGACATCTGCAGTGCTGTGGGTTGGTCCTCACCCCTGACGTTTGTCAGGTTCTATGAACTCGACCTCAGAGCCACTCCGGGCTCCTTTGTCCTCTCGCCTTAGCAAGGCTAAGCCCGAAAGAGATTCAGCCCCCTCCCTAGCCAGGAGGAGACTTCTCAAGGCTCATTCTTTTTACAAAAAAGAAGAGAAGTCCTTTCGCCATGTTTCTCCTCGAGTGCCTGAGGGCCGAGGAGTATTTCTCCCCCTGCGATTGGCCACATGGCAAGCAGTGGTAGAGAACTGCATCCTCGTGTGCCTGAGGGCCGAGGATCACACTGCCTTTTTGTCCGTGGAATACTAGACAAAGGCTCATACCTCTCGCGTCCTGGCAAAGTCACCAGGCCGAGTCATTTCCAGTCCCTCTTGTTCTGGCCCTTCCCAGACAAAGGACTAAGACTCCTCGTGCGCCCGAGGGCCGAGGAGTACTTCTTGCGCTGGCTGGCTACCAGGCAGAGGCATATCACTGTTTTTCATACTGCCCTCTTGTCCGTGAAATACTAGACAAAGGCCTATACTTCTTGCGTCCTGGCAAGGTCACCAGGCCGAGTCTTTCAGTCCCTCTTGTTCTGGTGGTACCCCAGACAAAGGACTACCACTTCTCCTCGTGGGCCTGAGGGCCGAGGAGCACTCTAGGAGGTCGAGTACCCTGTCCTCATGTGCCCAAGGGCCGAGGACCATACACACCCTCTTGTCCGTGGAACACTAGACAATGGTTTTTGCGGTCCCTCTTGTTCTGGCTCTGCCCAGACAAAGGACTAAGACTCCTCGTGTGCCTGAGGGCCGAGGAGTACCTCTTGCTCTGGCTGGCGACCAGACAGAGGTCTACTACCTTCCTTGTGTGCCCGAGGGCCGAGGATCGCATGGCCCTCTTGTCCGTGGAATACTAGACAATGGCTCATTCTACTTACGACCTGGCAATACCCCCAGGCCGAGTCTCTTCCTGTGCTCTGGCAAGGTCCACCAGACACAACTTTCTTCCACCCTTGTCCTAGCAGACACTAGGCAGGGCTTTGGAAATTATGGGGGCGTTGACATCTCGTTCCCCATAGCGTTTCTGACGCGGCTTGAGTTCCCGGAAGGGAACGTCTCGGGTTACGTATGTAACCTTAGTTCCCTGAGGGAACGAGACGCCGTGTCACGGACCATAATTCCCGCACCCTGCGGCGCTCGCTTCATTCCTAAAAGAGTTGCCGCCGGCTTCAAACGCACGTGCTTTATACTTCCTGGTCGCTGATGTCACCGCGCCTGTGACGTCACTCCCGTCGTACTATTGGTTGTTAGACAATGACTCAGAATGCTGCCCGCCAATGGCGTTCACCATAGCGTTTCTGACGCGGCGTCTCCTTCCCTCAGGGAACTAAGGTTACATACGTAACCCGAGACGTTCTCCAATAAAGGAGCCTTGAGTGAAATGCACTATTAGTGTGTGGTTATTCTTGGTCCAGGTCTTCTGTTCTATATTGCTCAACCCAAATCGAATCTCGATAATCACAGAATACTTTTATTCTAACAGACTGAAACCACTTGATCTTTAATTTTGGTGGATAACTATAGTTGTGTAAAAACAGGTTTACTAATATGTCTCATTACAAGAGATTTGTACATTTTTGCAGAGAAAATGGGTAGAAGAGTTTGAGAATGGAACCTGCAACAGAAACCATGTCGGTGGTGAAGGGGTATAAAAGCAGTCGCCTTAAAATTCTTTATGCAGGAAAAACCCTGCCTTAAATGAAATGCATTTAATATTTTAAGCAGATTTTTTTCTTCAAATTCTGATAAAACGTTAGAGCTAACAGCCTTGTGCATATAGCATGATTGTACTTCAAGTGAACCTTTAAAGAGTCCCAGCTCTAGGTCCTTTCTAATGCCGCCCCCTCCTCTCTCTCCCACTTGTGTGCTTTCTCTACTGTCCTGAAACAAAAACACCAAAAATAAAAACTCATAAAATACCAACCTTGATACTGTTAAATATCTTTAACTGAAAACACTGAATACAAAACAATTCACGTACAATATTTTCGCTTTACAGTCCAATAACAGTGGAGTTGGAAACAAAGTGCACAACACTTGATGTATTCAGATTAAAGTTTACAATATTAGCCAATTATTCACAAGCAGTTTTTCAGAGCCCCCAGTTACACAGTTTTATTCAGAATCCTAACTATACAGTGTATTTTGTAAAACAAGTAAAATCAAATTAAGCACATTTTTATTAAATTAAGACAAATCAAAACCTATAACAAAAGATCAGTGAATCTCTAACCAGAACTGACAGTGCAAAGTAGCAGATGAATTCCTTACCAAAAAGCCAATAAACTGGATCCTTAATGACTCTACAAGGGGAAAGAATAAATGGTTTACAGAAAATTTCTTAAAAAGCTGTTCCCTTCCGGAGGGAACTCTACGCTGCGTCCTGGTTCAGGACACTATGGGAACTGCCTTCAGCGTGACCGGTTCTGAAGCTCTAGTAAAACAACGACAATGAACTTGACATTGGCCGGCGCCAGCCCATGACGTCATTAACAAGGTGCCTACCAGTATAAAAGGGGCGCTTGTGAATACATCAACCATCTTTTTGTTCTTCAGATCACCTTGTTCTAAGCGTGAGTATGATGGCAATGCCCGGAGTTAAACTGTTTAGGAAGTGTGCTGATCCGTGTCCGAGGAGTCTGACACCGGATGATTCACACAGCCTGTGCGTTATTTGTTTGGGTGAAGAGCACGCGCGCTCTGTTCTTGAGGGGACAGAGTGCGTGCATTGTGAGGGCTTTTCACTTAAAAAGCTCCGCTCTCGTTTGTCCCTTTTCTCGAGGGAATTGGGACATTCATCTGCCCCACGCGGCTCTGGTCCCGCGGCAGCCGAGGCTGCCCGGCGGCTGAGATCGTGGGGTTCGCAGGTGGAGCTCGCTGACGAGTTTGAGAGAGGTGTGTGTCTCTCGCGCCCGTCAGCGAGGGACGAGAGCGCGCTGCTGGAGGAGGATGTGTTATCTCTCACATCCTCGGATCCAGTGGTGAGTGCTCTTTTGGCTGCTAGCCAGGGCGAGCAGGAAGTGGTTGAGATGGGCGAAGATGAGTCTTCTGAGTCTGTCCAGCCCTCCTGCCCCGCGTATGAGGAGCTGATGGCCGTCATCGAACGCGCCGCCGCGAGATTAGATCTGCCGTGGCAGCGCACGCAGGAAGAGATCCTTCACGGCAGACTGGATGAGAGGTATCTTCCTGGCCATTTCAGGCCACCTCCTTTGAGCCTCCCATTCCTTTCCGACCTCCATGCTGAGGTCAAGAAGGCATGGGACAAACCATACTCGGCCCGTATTCACAGGCATCAGCATGTCAACTATGCTGATGTCGAGGGAATGCGCGAGCACGGGTATGTGTCGATGCCCCCTGTGGAAGATACCTTGGCTGCTTATCTTTCATCAGGGGTGACGTCGACACTTAAGGCTCCAACCCTGCCATCCAAGCCGCTAAAAGAGACATCGCGGCTGAATGGCAGGGCATACGCGGCAGTGGGTCAGGCTGGTGCCGCCCTGCACACAGTGGCGGTGTTGCAGGCGTACCAGGCTGATCTGCTCAAAGATCTGGACCAGGGCCTGGGACTTTCCCCAGAGGAGGTGACTGAGCTGCGCCGCACCACCGATCTCTCTCTGAGGGCCACCAAACAGACGGCAACCGCGGTTGGTCGCGCTATGTCTGCTTTGGTGGCCACAGAGAGACACCTGTGGGTGAACCTGACGGACATCGGGGAGAAAGATAAGCGCTTTCTCCTCGATGCCCCGGTTTCGCCTTCCGAATTGTTCGGCAAGTCTATAGAAACGGTGGTCGACAAATTCAGGGAGGCGAAGGCGCGCTCAGCGGCTTTTAAATACTTTATCCCTCGCCGATCCGCGCCCTCACCCAAACGCCGTGGAAAGCCTGGCACATCCTGGTCCGAGGACCAGAGACAGGGCCAGGTGGCTAGTGTGGCCACTCGAGGCCCTCCTCCACCACGGAGCAGGTCTCAGAGGAGACGTGACGCGCGGCATAGGAAGCAGGATCTCAGGGAAACGATCTAGCGCAGGCGTAGAGGCAGGCTGGAATCAGCTACCTGAGGTCCCCTCTCCCTTTCTCCCCTCACGATCATTCGGCCGCCTGCCTTCCCCGTCCTCATAGACTCCGGGACCGGGCCTATGATGAAGTTACTAACGCAATCTGACGGCCCGGTATATGAAACTGACATATTGGGTGTTTATATGTGTATGTATGTGTTTGTCTACCAGCTCCGCTTGGGTGAGACTTAGTTTGGACTCCGTAATCTGAGCCCTACTGTCCCTGAGTGTTAAGTGTAGCCAGGTCTCCCCTCGTTCATGAGATAGTGTCTAGACCTCCACTTGTTGTTAACTCCTGTGGGGTTAAAAGCGTTGTTAGGCTTCCTCTCACGTATGAGAGTTTTTCTTGAGGCCTCCGCTGTTTGAGCTCGACTTTGGCATTTCACTACCTGCATATACCTACCTACCCCCCCCCCCCCTGAGGATTTATTCAGGCCTCCTCTCTCTGAGAGTTGTGCTGACAAGATTCCCCTCTCTGGTGGTTCTTGTTTAGGCTGATTTCTCACAGTTCTATCAAGCGTATTGTGGTAGGTCTTCCCTTGGCGAAAGCCCTGTATTGGACCTCCAGAGTTCACTCCTGAACCCTGTATAGGCGCTTAGAGCTCTGTCCAGATGGTCTCCCCTCATTGTTAGTGAGTTGTGTTGTTAAGACCTCCACTCCTAGATTTTCCTGCCACGGTGAGCGTTGTCAGGGTGTTGTAGGCTTCCTCTCGATTGAGAGTCTTTCTGTAGAGGCCTCCGCTCTTGGCTGCTGCTGAGCAGACCTCCTTTCGCCTAGTGGCGTTATGATGTCGATCGTGCTCTTGGTCTTCCCTATGGTTCAGACTTAGAGCTGTTAGATGTGTTCTCTCTCTGTGAGAACCGTCCAGTTGCAGCCTTCGCTCCCCTTAGTGCTCCGCTTATAGTACATCCTCACGGTATATAGCTGGTAGGCCTGTTTAGGCCTCGCTAACTACTTTGTTCTATGCTTTGAGCCCCTCTGCCAAAGCTGAGTGTTGTTAAGGCTTTCTCTTTCAGAGACCTTTTGAAGCCTCCACTCTAAGAATCCTGTGTGTGGGTTCTAGGGTGAGTTCATGTACTTGTAGCATTGAGTGTAGTCAGGTCTCCCCTCAGTAGGATTTCTATTTGAGACCTCCACTCTCGAGCATCTCTCGCTAGGGACTCTACCACTCACCAAGACTGAGTGTTGTCAGGTTTTTTTTTTCTCTCTTTAGAGATTCGTTTCAAAGCCTCCACTCTACAGAGCCCTGCTTTCAGAATTTGGGCCCTGCTGTGAGTCCTGGTATTCTCTAAAGCGTTGAGTGTAGTCAGGTCTCCCCTCACTGAGAGCATGTTGGGTGAGATCTCCACTCTTATGAGCTTCCCTTAGGTTCGAGCGCTGTTAGGCTTCCTCTCATTATAAGAGTCTTGGTGAAGCCTCCGTTCTCCAGAAGCTCCGCTTCCAGTGCTTTGGAGTGTGAGTGTAGTTAGGTCTCCCCTCATTGAAATGTATGGGTGTGAAGACCTCCATTCCTGAGAGCTAGGGGTGTGAACATTGTCAGGCATTCCTCTCATTTTAGAGAGTCCTCTGTAGCCTCCGTTCCCCGGAAGCTCCGCTTCTAGCACTTTCCAAGCGTGAGTGTAGCTAGGTCTCCCCTCACTGAAATAATTTGGTGTGAGATCTCCACTCCTTAGAGCTAGGAGATTGAGCGTTGTCAGGCTTTCCTCTCATTTTTGAGAGTCTCTGTGAAGCCTCCGTTCCCCGGAAGCTCCGCTTCTAGTACTTCCAGACTTGAGTGTAGCTAGGTCTCCCCTCACTGAAATATATTGGTGTGAGATCTCCACTCCTTAGAGCTGGGAGATTGAGCGTTGTCAGGCTTTCCTCTCATTTTGGAGAGTCTCTGTGAAGCCTCCGTTCCCCGGAAGCTCCGCTTCTAGTACTTCCAAGCGTGAGTGTAGCCAGGTCTCTCCTCACTTAAGAGTTTCTGAGACCTCCACTCTTAAAGAGCTGGCGGATTGAGCATTGTTGGGCTTCCCCTCATCTAGAGCAGTGTTTTTCAACCTTTTTTGAGCCAAGGTACATTTTTTAATAGAAAAAAATCACAAGGCACACCAACAATCGAAACTGTAAAAAAATGTAACTCTGTAGCCTATATTAACAATATACAGCCATTCTTATCGAAGTGTCTTGAACAGGAATCAAATAAACACAAAGAAAAAAGTATTTTATGATCTTTCATATTCAGGGCTCGAAATGAACTTTTTTACTTGGTAGCACTCAAAAAGTAAGGAGCACCAAAAAATTTTTAGAAGCACCCACTGAATATTAGGGAGCACCACAACTGCCAATTGAGCAGATCAGCCAGCACTCATCCTGGCATTTCTTTTTAGTAATGCAACAAACTTAATTCTTCATGGCTGATTCTGATTGCTGATGCTTTACAAGCAAATGGGCTGACTCTAGATTCTAAAAGGCTTTTTTAAAAATATTTATTTTAAACCTTAAGCAGGGACAAGAATATATTAAAATATGAGTACATGAACAAGATGTTTATTCTCTCTATTATAGGTAGAGCCATTTAAATTAGAGGCAACCACTGCATTTTTAAACAATCTATGGTTGAAATAACAAAAAATAAACTACACAATTCTTTCTTAATCCTATTAAGTGCAAACAATAAATGCAGCCATAATCAAAGTAGGCTACTCTCTCAATTTCAAAGTGCAAATAGGGACCAATTTTTTCAAGCATGATACAGAGCTATTGACAAATACACAACCTATGAAGCTATTATAACCCACATATACTAATAACAGCCTAGATATGTTATGTAGCGTAATTTGCGTACATTGGGGGGTCGCTCTCTAAACCCGATGTATCAAAATTGCCTTTGAATGCGCGTGCGTGTTTTGCTTTCGGTTTCGTTTTGACGATCGCACGAAACTCTCGGCGGTGCTGAGCATGCATCAACGCATTAATTTAACAAAAGAATTAGAAAGTGGGGGACCACAAACGGGATTTCGAAAAGTCTGATGTGAATGTATGCCTTGTACATTATATACTGAGGCGGAGGCGCCAGAATTGCATCTGAGAGAATGTGCACGATACTATATTTCTTCATAAGCATATTGTGAAGAGATTTTAATGGTCCACAATCAAAAATCACAATCAAGTCACATCACACACCCTTCGAAACGGAGGTTGAGAGAGAGGGAGAGAGAGAGAGAGAGAGAGAGAGAGAGAGAGAGAGAGAGAGAGAGAGAAAACATTTGGAGCAAAAAAACATTCGGTTTCAGCGGAGCAGAGCGCAGTGTCAGTGACGGAGTGATTGACAGGTAATATCTCAAATCTGAATTTAAGATAAGAATGAAAGATTACGTTTAATTGGTTATGTAATATTGGAGAGAGAACGGCGAGGCTGTCACTGCATCAGCTCACAGCAGTCTGTGTAACAGTTATGCTAGCGAAAGTTTTGTAAATAAATGAAAACAAGTCGCACCAAAACAATTTCTCGCACTCGCACAAATGCTCCCAAATATATTTAGAGGTCGCGCAGATTAAATTTTGGGAGCATATGCGACCAAAATGGTCGCAATTTCGAGCCCTGATATTCCTTCTTCTGTCAAATAAAAAGTGCAATTAACAATATATAGTCATTCTTATCAAAGTGTCTTGAATAGGAATCAAACAAACACAATGAAAACAGTCTTTTTTGATCTTTCATATTTCTACCTACTCAATGTGAAACCTGGGCCTGTTTAGGTGAAATTGAATAATTTCCCACGGCACACCTGACGATCTCTCACGGCACACTAGTGTACCGCGGCACAGTGGTTGAAAAACACTGATCTAGAGAGTCTTTGGTGAAGCCTCCGTTCTCCAGAAGCTCCGCTTCTGCACTTGCAACCGTGAGTGTAGTCAGGTCTCCCCTCACAAATAGGGGTTATGTTTAAGACCTCCACTCTTAAGAGCTGATGGATTGAGCGTTGTCAGGTTTCCTCTCATTTTAGAGAGTCTTCTATGAAGCCTCCGTTCTCCAGAAGCTTCGCTTCTTACTTACAAGCGTGAGTGTAGTCAGGTCTCCCCTCAAAAGGGTTTATGTTTGAGACCTCCACTCTTAAGAGCTGATGGATTGAGTGTTGTCAGGTTCCCTCTCATTCAGAGAGTTTTCTTGAAGCCTCCGTTCTCCGAAAAGCTCCATTTCCAGGCTTCGCTGCCGCCTGATATGATCTAGGGTGTTTCCCTCGCTATGCTCTGGGCACCTTTTCAAGTCCACAGTAGTGGCGAGTGCTCACAGGAAGCTTTGAGCAATCCCTAAAGTCCATGTAGGGTGGTAAGTGCACACACACGGTTCTTTGGGAACTTTCAGGAATCCACCTGAAATGGTAAAGATCCCCCTCTAAAGAGTAGGGCTCTTTTCTAAAAACCTGTAAGGTGTGGGTTACGCAGTATTTCTCCGTTCCCATTCTAGAGTTGGTTCTAAAAACCCCTGGGTTTTTCCAACTCCACTCCAGACAGCACTATTTTTTAGGACTGAGTTTCGCTAGGCTTCCTCTCATTTGAGAGTCTTCCTGCAGAAGCCTCCACTCTCCTGAAACTCCACTTAGGTGGTTCTATTGCTTAGGCTCTTGAAGCCTCATGAATCACCTCCAGTGTTGAGTGTAGATAGGTCTCTGACCTCCACTCCCAGAGTTCCCCGCAAGCACAGAGTGTTGCCAGGCTTCCTCTCGTTTACAGAATCTTTCTGGAGCCTCCGCTCTTCAGAACCCCCGCTCAGTATGAAGGTTTAATGGCAAGCTTCACTACTTTCTGTAGCGGTGAGTGTAGTTAGGCCTACTCTCGCTTAGAAGTATCATAAATTATAAAGACATTTGCCATTATATGATATTCAGAAAACAAAAACAGAGTATGTCATCTTTAAGACTATTATTATAGAATAAAACATTTAAACACACCTACAGTAATGCATGGCATTCATATCAGAAAAATATGAATCTCTAAAAGAAAAACGTTAACAAATACCAGCAACACACAACAACACCAGATAAGCTAATTTCGCTAGTGCGCTAATACACTAATTGCGATTACCATTTAACTTTTGCCGTCTGTGATAAAGCAGCACACACACACACAAGTATTTAACTCCAGGTTACAGTACATGTCCTTCACACATTTGTAAACTATTTTTGAAAGGTAATAAAGATTTATTTTCTTACCTGATTTAGCCAGTACTGTATGTTTGCAGGACCTCGCAGATCGACTTCCTCTGTGTTCCGGTTTTTGTAATCTGTTGACATTTCACAACTCAAATTCGCTCAAAATAAAAATTTAACAGACAAATATAAAATATATTGGGACCGACCGAATAATTTCAGTGAGCAGCAGCTCCTATTCAATGAGCAGCTTACAGCCTCACTCGAAAATGCGATATAACAGTCATATTTTCAAATTTAAAAAGTCACAATTTCACCTGTCAGTTTCCTGGATGACAGCCAGATTAACCAATCATGATCAAAGCAGTAAGGTAAAACAACCAATAAAAATTGTTTCATTGTTTATGAAAGTCTTTGTTAACCTTTTTCAACCATTTAGCGTTAAAAATGACTTAAACATTGTTTTAACTGTGAAACAGCAACTGACATTTTTTCAACCACATTTCAACATTGAAGGTTGGTCATGTGCAGGCTGGGTGAGCATATAATTTATTGACATTTATCAATATCGACGTAGCAACAAACTGACTCAGAAGTGGCAAAATTAGGTCTGACCCGACACATTTTTATATACATTATACATAATACATATTATATTATTGTTATTATTATAATTACTATTATTATTATTATTATTATTATTATTATTATTATTATTTGGGTTATACACTTGCTTTTGAAGGTATACAAGCTTATTTCAGCACTGATGAAACATCAACTGACGTTACTTCAACCATATTTCAACACTGAATTTATGTCATGTGTTGACTGGGCTTCAACCGTTTAGCATTCAACATTATATCAAAATTGTTTCACCGTAGAAACAACAACTGACCTTATTTTAACCACATAAAAGAGAATTAACCACTCAATATATTTAGTCTTTTTGCAGCAGTAAGGCAGAATGATGTATACAATGTATATACTAGGCAGATAAACAAGACAAAGTCTTAAAACATGCACTTATCCTTCAGCAACATGCTTGCTGTTCAAATGTTCTGGTACTTACTGGTAATTGCCTTTGGTTGTGAAAAAAAAAATCAAGGAAGAGCTGTTTTTTACTGACAGAAAATACAACTTATTCCTAAGTCAACTAAAAAAAAAACAGACTTGCATTAATGGAGTTTACACACAACATTGTATATTATCCTGAAGAGTTAAAATACCATTTTAAAGCCACAAAGTCACATGGATAAATTGTACTTCATTATTCCGTAGAGTCAAAGACTAATGTTCTATAATGTGGTGGCCTAAGTGCTTTCATACTTTTACTGTATGTTAAAAGCATGGCTGGGATGGGCTACTTTTTAACGTGTTTTCTGATTATATCGTAGAACAGGATAAATTGACACATTATCACACAAACAACATGTATTACTAAAGATGGACCGGTTGCTACATTACTTAACATGCACTTTAGTTTTGAAGAAAAAAATGTTATGTTTCTATCTTTTGCAAACATGGGATGGGATCATGTTTTATGTTACAATATATATCATTAATATCACAAAAGCAAGAGAGCTGTTTTTACAAATATGAGCATGATTGCAAATGCAATATCGATTTTATACTAAAGTTCAACAAACAAGAAGTTAATAGTACATTTTAGACACAATTGTAATCACAAGTTTTTGCTCCTTTGACAATGAAAACCGTTCCAAACAAATACATTCAGAACTGTTGTGTATTGGTATTTTATTACTGAATATATCAGCTGCTTTGAACGAATCGTTGAATAAGTCAAAAATAAAACTCAATTTTCCTACTTCTGATTTCCTGCCATTTAGCCTATTACCGGTTTTAGTTTCATATTTAAAAGTATCATTTAATTTTTTTTTCATCATATTTGTTTATTGAAAATTTTAAAACATTAATCTCAACAATATTCATGCAATTGTAATTATACCAATTCAGATGCAATGTCTTGTGCTGCCTCTGCAGTGCAAAGATGAATTTTGTTGTTAATGATTTCGTTTGATTGGTAACAGCTTTATGAAGTGTCTTATTATTGAAATGGTGTTTATTGATTAAGTATAAGATATTTCTCAGGCAGTAAATGTGGCTTTTTAGATGATTTTGTCTGGTTTTGCGGTCTTGACTACAACACTAGCTGAATGAAAATGTAAATCCACTTTCAGCCAGTAGATGGCGCTTATAGAACACCAGAAACAGAGTTACTTCTCCGGTAAAAACTGTAAACAAAGCAGTGATGTGCTTATAAACTGTATTGCAGTATTTGGAGGTAAGATTAAAAGAAAATGACATGGGAACTTTTCTCAAGACAGTCGGTTCCCTTCAGAGATACATTCATATGATACATATACTTTAATTTGTATAATTTCCATCTGTAAAACATTTTCACACAAAACAAAACCTAGCCTGAATGCCGCACCTGTGTGAGACAAATACAGTTAAAATACAGTTTTAATGATACATATTAAAAAACAATATTGTCAGGAATTTTGTGGATTATCGTCAAGCTGTAACCCTTTAATCCTATTTGTTAACCCTCAAACTAAAGCAAGGTTAGTGACCACATGTCAATTATTAGCAACCCCTAGTGGGGGTGACCCCTGGGTTGGCAACCACTGGTTTACGGTATGTTTTGTCTGTCACCCACATCTAAAGAGAATGGCAGAACGATCAATCTGTGGTATGGAAAAATAGCTTGTTACGCCAGAATTGTTATATGTTAAGAAAGCTATTAAAGTTTATTAGCATTAGTGTTGTTACTTAATGATTAGCATTGTGTTGTTACTTAAAATGGCATTTTCTATCATTTGACCAATTAATTATAGTGTGGCAGTATTGTTTATTGTTTATGCATACAGTATGGCATGAGCTTTTCCTCCATTATAACTGTATATAATAATAAGAATCCTGGTAATATGTGACTTTCTTTGCATTAGCAGATGTAATAATTTTGTGGACAAATGAAAAATTGGTGACTTTCTTTCCTCAGAACACTAAAGTAGAACTTTAAAACTATTTAAAAAAAACAGCTGCTTCTAATAATATATTTAGATCTTATGAAGCAAAACAATCAGTCTGTGCAAGAAACTAAACATTATTTACAATATTACCTGTACTCCACAGCCTTAGGCAAATGGTCTTGGAGCTCCAGCTCTTTGGTACATGATATATGCTGTAACGTTGCTGGAAGATACAAGGCGAAAGAGGATCTAGATGCAGTAGTTTATTGGGAATCCGTGACAAAACAATAAAATCCAGAGGGAACAGGAACTCAGACAAGGGCAGAGACAACCATTACACATTTAACAACCGACAAGGCACAGAGAAAACACAAGGACTATTTATACACAGGGCAGAGGGAGAGATCTAATTGGAAACCGGTGGTAACTAACGAGGAAGTGGGTGTGGTCAAATGAGTGTCCATGGTGATAAACAAGGGAGCAGAGTGGCAGAGAGACAGTCAACAATGAGACAAAAACTACAAAATAAAAGTCTTTAAACACAGACACAGAAACACAGACCAGAATCGTGACATAGCCCCTCCTCAAAGGAGCGGCTTCCAGACGCTCTAAATACTAGTCCGGGGGGAGGAGCTTGGGTAGAACAGGGGGCGGGCTGGGGGGGCTAGGTCCATGAAGTAAGAGAAACAGGGGACTGAAGCAGAGTGAGAGACCAGGGTGGAGTCGGCCAGATGGGAGTAGCTGAGGACCACCATAGCAGGGCAGATGGCACCAACGGTCCCCACGGTGGAGCAGAGGACCACCAGATCATGACGGGCGATCTCCATGGCGGAACAGGCAGAACAGGAACCCTCAAAGGTGGAGCAGAAGCCCACCAGGGCGGAGCAGACGGACCAGGAGCCCACCAGGGCGGACCAGGAGGCGCAGAAGCCCTCCAGGGCGGAACAGGAGGCCCAAAAGCCCTCCAGGGCGGAACAGGAGGCGCAGGAGCCCTCCAGGGCGGAACAGGAGGCGCAGGAGCCCTCCAGGGCGGAACAGGAGGCGCAGGAGCCCTCCAGGGCGGAACAGGAGGCCGCGTCATGGACTGGGACCTGGGGAAAGCAGAGACAGAGGAGGCAGACAGAGCAAGGAGAGAAGCAGAGAGTTCATGGGAGCACGCTGCCTCCATAGCCGTGACAGGGCAGACAGGGAGCCTAGGCGGAGCAGGCAGATCAGGGAGCCTAGGCGGAGCAGGCAGATCAGGGAGCCTAGGCGGAGCAGGCAGATCAGGGAGCCTAGGCGGAGCTGGCAGAGCAGGGAGCCCTGGCAGTGCTGGCAGACCAGGGAGCCTTGGCGGTGCTGGCAGAGCAGGGAGCCTTGGCGGAGCTGGCAGAGCAGGGAGCCTTGATGGAGCTGGCAGAGCAGGGAACTCCGCTATGCACGCCACCTCCAAAGGAGGTATAGGCGCAGCGGACATGTGGACAGATGAGGCCTCTGAGACGCAGTGTGCAGCCCACACACTCAGAATGGCGATGGCCATCGTGGGCAATACGATGGTTAATGGAAGGCCCATCGGGTTTGTGGGCATGTGGCTTGGGAGCGTTGGCTCTGCGTGGCTTGGGAGCGTTGGCTCTGCGTGGCTTGGGAGTGAAGGAACAGCTGTGACTTGATTGGCCGTGACTGGTATAGTTGCTGGCTTGGCTGACGTAGTTTTGGCAGATGCTGGTTTGGCTGATGTAGCATTACCAGTCACTGGCTTGGCTGGTGCTGATAGTAAGAGACCGACTGATCGAGCTGACAGCAGTGGTGGGTCCTCCAAGCTTGATATTAGCCTCTGATAAGTCACGAGAATGTGAGGGTGTGATGTAGCAACCACCATTTCATTAGTAATTTCAGGCATGGCGGTCATCTTGGGTGCACGCTCTGGCGTGGCGGCGGCCATCTTTGTGACAGGCTCTGGCGTGGCGGCCATCTTTGCAGCAGGCTCTGGCGTGGCGGCCATCTTGACCAGGAACTCAGGAACGGAAGCCATCTTATGAACGGGCTTTGGGACGGCGGACATCTTGTGAACAGACTCGGGAAGGGCGGCCATCTTGGGAACTGTCTCTGGAAGGGCGGCCATCTTGTGAACAGGCTCAGGAAGGGCGGCCATCTTGTGAACGGGCTTTGGGATGGTAGCCATCTTGTGAAGGGGCTCTGGGCTAGCAGACATCTTGTGAGGAGACACGGGAAGGACGACCATCTTGTGAACAGGCTCTGGAGGGGCTGCCATACCCACAGTAAACCGAGATTTACAATGTGACATGACGAAGTTGATGAATTGTGTGAGAGTCCAACTGGGGTCTTCTTCAGGTAAGTTGAAACTGATTTCTGGGTCGAGTCCACTCCAGAAACACTCCTTCAGCATAGTATCATCACACGGTGCCAGATGGCTATATCTGACAAACTCCCTCACATAATATTCGATGGGTCGGCCGTCTTGAAATATGCTGCAGAGCACACTTACGGGGTTGATCAAACTTCCTGCTAGATCCATTTTTGGTCGGTTTTTCTCTAACGTTGCTGGAAGATACAAGGCGAAAGAGGATCTAGATGCAGTAGTTTATTGGGAATCCGTGACAAAACAATAAAATCCAGAGGGAACAGGAACTCAGACAAGGGCAGAGACAACCATTACACATTTAACAACCGACAAGGCACAGAGAAAACACAAGGACTATTTATACACAGGGCAGAGGGAGAGATCTAATTGGAAACCGGTGGTAACTAACGAGGAAGTGGGTGTGGTCAAATGAGTGTCCATGGTGATAAACAAGGGAGCAGAGTGGCAGAGAGACAGTCAACAATGAGAGACAAAAACTACAAAATAAAAGTCTTTAAACACAGACACAGAAACACAGACCAGAATCGTGACATATGCATTGTAGCAAAATCACCTGTGAACTGACACCATTGTTGTTTACAACAAAGAGCGAGGGTACATTTGTTGACCAAATACCTTCACCAGCAGTTAAACACTAGCAGTCCGCAGTTTAAAAGAACGCTTACATTAGTGTTTTACTGAAGAAATAAAGTCACCTACATCTTGGATGACCTGACAGTGAGTAAATTAACAGCAAATTAATATTTTTTCATTGTGCTAATTTCGTCACTGCACAGTCTCATTCTTCTCACATAATAAAATAATTTAAAATCAATCCAGCAATCAAAGTGATGATTTACTTGGTAAGCAACTGTGTAGATCATTGTGATAAATTAACTGTTCAGATTGTGATTTGTGGATTCTAATGTGTTGCACTTTAAATGTGTTGGGCTCTTTAAGAGCATGCTTTCCCTCATTGGGTCTATGTATCAGAAACACACGAGCGCTGTGTTAATGTGTCGTGTTTGTGACTAATAAATTTTGCGTTCACATGTGGATGTCATGGTGTTAATTCCTGGGATTTACAACATGGTGTCAGAAGACAGCACAGACTTTTTACCTTCGAGTGAACTGTTTTTGAGTGACTATGGTGGATTGTTTTCGGAGACTTGACCAGCTCTCTTTCAAAGGGAATGTTGCAGACAACTGGTGAATCTTCGAGCAGGAGAATGACATTTTCATTGCGGCTGCCCACCACAAGCTTGCCTAATGTTGTTAAACTAACTAAAGGTTTAGTTACACTGCTGTGTAGTTTAAAAGGACAAAGTCACTCACTCCCATTTTTCTTGGTGGATCAATGTCCAACCTCTGTTAGGATTTTGTGCATGTTTAGACAGGGGGATTGTCACAATGAGCCCACATGTGCACCTGGTCAGTATAGAGAGCAGTACTGAACAAATCCTCAAAGAATACAAGGACTTGTTCATTGATGAACTTGGGGAAATCCCAATCACATACTCCATGACAGCAGACCCAAGCATGCAGTCTGTAGTTCGCCCTGCACATCGCATTGCACTGGCAATGCAGGACTATGTTAAAGCAGAGCTGGACTGCATGCAGAGTTTGGGTGTCATAACACCAGTCACCGAGCCAACAGACTGGGTTTTGTCTATAGCCGTGACACATAAAAAGGAAAGACAAGAAATTAAAACTGTGCATAAATCCTAAATATCCCAACACTGCCTTAAAAATACCCCATCACCCAATGTGCAGCATAGAGGAAGTAGCATCCCAGATGTCAAGGGCAACTTTTCTGTGCTGGACGCAAAGAACTCTTTCTGGCAGATACATCTTGACCGCAAGTTTTCTATGATGACTACGTTCAGCACTCCATTTGGGTGCTATGGATTTCTTCGTATGCCCTTTGGCATAAACTCAAAGCAAAGTGTTCCAGCGCTCAATGGAGCAGCTATTGTCAGGATACCCCTGTGCTATCATTGTCGACGACATCATCATCGGAGGCCGTGATTCCGCAGAACATGACATCAATTTGAAAAGAGTGCTTAATCGAGCATGCGAGGTCAAGCTCAAACTAAACTCTACCAAATGCAAATTCCGTCTGGACCAAGTTAGGCCATATCTGGTATCATGCTGGTACCAACAGCACCAACATGCATTTGATACTCTCAAAGCATGTTAGGCCACTCCACCTGTCTTGTCATACTATGATGTAAAAAAGCCAGTTACATTATCCTGTGATACCTCATGTTCGGGACTCTGTGCTGCATGTATGCAGGATGGCAAACCGGTTGCGTGCGCACAGATTAAAAAGGAGCTGCTTGCTGTTGTATTTGCCTGTACCAAATTCAGGGATTATGTGTACAGGAAATCGTCTAAGGTTACGTATGTAACCCTGGTTCCCTGAGGACAGGGAACGAGACGCTGCGTCCTGGTGGACACTTGGGAACTGCCTCCAGCGTGACCGGTTCTGAAGCAAGCTATAGAACAACGACAATGAACTTGACATTGGCCGGCACCAGCCCATGACGTCATTAACAAGGTGCCAAACAGTATAAATGGGCGCCTGTGAATACATCAACCAACTTTTTGTCTGACGGAGACGTAAGCGGGCCTGAAGCATGGCAACGAGACGCAGAGTCTCGTTCCCTGTCCTCAGGGAACCAGGGTTACATACGTAACCTATAGACGTTCCCTTCCGGAGGGAACTCAACGCTGCGTCCTGGTGGACACTTTGGGAACGTCTATACCAACGCCGCCATGCTGAGGGATAAGTGATCAACTGACTGATTGAGGAGTCAAGAAGGAACATCACCCCTGCTTCCAGCGAAAAAATCGCTTGGGCCAGAGCCTGAGCTCAACCTCACAGGTCAGCTCAGAGCTTCGTCACATCAGAGCTAGTGTTATGACCCGGCTCAAGATCACAACATAAAGAGGACGCATACCACAGTTGGTATTCAAAAAGATAAAGTATTTATTTAAAACAAAACAAATCTAGGGAAAACAATACAAAATCAAATCAATAAATGATTGGAAATGGGATTCTCCAAAAGGTTGTGGAAGTGTGGAAGCAAAATGAGAACACAAAAACCCCAATCTCACTCTTCAAACCGGGAAACAAAAATGAGAGAGACTGAGGCTGTATCCGAAATCGCCCCCTATACCCTCAAATAGGGCACTATTTGAGGGGACAGCCATTTTTAGTGGTGTTCGAAACCATAGTTGACGTTCCCGAGTGCACTCATTCAATCCCACAATGCACCGCAAAAACGAGTGTACAACCGATGTACACTCAACAGCTAGAGATAACCCATAATGCACTGAGAGAGTCGCGCGCCGACTGAATTCCCGCGTCTCGCCAGACGATGGCGCCCGCAGCTGAATCATCCATCCATTAATTTTACAACGCGCTCTTCCACTGCGTAATACAGCGTACAACACAGGTACAAATTCATTGTAAATTGATTATTAAATTGTTTAACCAGGTTTTATACGTAAACTCCTTGACATAGTTCAAAATAAATCCTTTAATCTTACTACTCGAACTGTCCGTTTTAAATGATTGTTAAACAGTAAGCAATAGCCTACTATGCAAAAGCTGCAGTCCTTCCAGTGCACTTAGTGTCCGAATTCACTCACTCATTTTCATTCACTCCTTCAAGTGAACTGTACGAGTGGACTAATGTAGGGAATAGTGAATAGGGTATAGGGGGCGATTTCGGATACAGCCTGAGACAAAAACCAGGAACTCCTTAAATAGGGTGCCACAGGTGTTGCTCCTTCTCAGCAGAACAGGCCCGCCCACCAAGGAGGAGTCTCCGGCCTAGAACTCTCACCAAAAACAAACACAAAAACACAACCAGGCAGGGGTGTAACACCTCCGCCCACAAAATATTAAATACATTATTTAATAAACCAATAATGTTAAATACAATTAGCCCCCCCCCCCCCCAAAATAAAAAAAATAAATCCTTATACATTCAAAGAAAAAAAAAAAGACTGCTTCCAAGGTGCTACTATTAATACCTGATCCACAACTAGAAGTTAACCAAAAGCCGCAAATGGTAACATGGGCGCTACACACGAGACAGGGCATCAGCTAACACATTCTCCTTTCCCTTTATGTGACAAATTACTAAAGGATAAGACTGCAAGAACAAACTCCACCTCATTAAGCGCTGGTTGGTGTTGCAACTCCGTTGTAGAAAAATCAAAGGATTGTGGTCAGTTAGTACTCTAATCGGATGGCCACTACTTAAACCTCAAAATGCTGGATTGCCAGAATCAGGGCCAATGCTTCCTTCTCAATTACAGAGTAGTTTCTTTGATGGGAATTAAACTTCTTAGAGAAGAAAGAAACTGGGTGTTCAATACCTCTATAATCATCTTGCATGAGAACGGCCCCAACCCCGCTATCACTAGCATCAACTGTCAGCTTAAAAGGAGCCTCAAAATTCGGTGCTGCCAAAACAGGAGCATTCATTAAAAGTGTCTTTGCACTATCAAATGCCTGCTGACAGCGATCGGAAAACACAAACTCGATTTTTGGACTTAACAAATCCGTAAGAGGACTCACTACAGTCGCAAAATTGGGACAAAAGCCACGATAATATCCCGTCATTCCCAAAAACCGTCTGAGATCTTTTCGCGTAAGAGGGACTGGGAAACGATCTATGGCCTCAACTTTTGCCCTAATTGTCCGAACGTGACCCTGCCCCACAACTTTGCCCAAATAGGTAATGGTGGCCTTGGCAAAATTACATTTGGCTAAATTAACCGTCAGATTAGCGGCCAACAAGCGATCCAAAAGAGCTTTAAGTTGGGTGACATGACTACCCCAGTCAGAACTATACACGACAAAATCGTCTAGATATGCTGCACAATTATCTAACCCTGATATCACTCGATTGACCAATCTCTGAAACGTAGAAGCGGCGTTTTGCATCCCAAAAGCCATGACCTGATATTCCCATAACCCATCTGGGGTCACGAATACAGAGATCTCCTTGGCTCTGTCGGACAGGGGAACCTGCCAGTAACCTTTCAAGAGATCTAATTTGGTTACATACCTGGCAGGCCCCACACAGTCGATGCAGTCATCCAATCTAGGCAAAGGATAAGAATCTACTTTAGTTAAAGCATTAACTTTACGAAAATCTGTACAGAACCTCATAGACCCATCAGACTTGGGCACCAGAATGCAAGGAGAACTCCAGGCACTTTGGCTTGGTACAGCAATGCCATTCCTGATCATATAATCCACTTCTTTTCTCAAAAGTGCCCGCTTTACAGGATTAACCCGATATGGATGTTGCTTCACTGGAACAGCACCTGCAACATCAATATCATGCACCATGAGTTTAGTTTTGTTAGGCACATCTGGGAACAAAGGTACATAAGCGCGAACTAGCTCGACTAGGGCAGACCTTTCAACCTGAGGTAAATGAGAAAAATAAGCCTCAAGATTCATAAGAATTTCAGAGTTATTCAATCGAGGTACAGGAACGGTCACTTCACTTGCATTCTCGAAATTGGCTGGAACACAAGTTAACACAGTTGGATTAATGTCCCTAGCCTCAGGTTTTTCCTCTCTGACAAAGTATTTCTTCAACATATTGATATGACACAAACGACTTTGTTTACGTCTGCCTGGTGTAGAAATGACATAGTCAAGATCGCCCACCTTACGCTCAATGGTGTAAGGCCCTGAAAAACGGGCTTGCAGTGAAGAACCATTGACAGGAAGCAAAGCCAAAACTTGATCTCCCACACAAAAAGATCGCTTCTTAGCCCGCTTATCGTACCAAGACTTCATCTTTTTTTGTGACATAGCAAGATTAGAATGAGCAATTTCACAGGCCTTCATAAGCCGGCAGCGAAAATGGCTGACATAATCCAGCAAATTAGGAAGTTCTGATACACTGTCCAGCCATTTTTCCTTCAACAATTTCATAGGTCCACGAACCTGATGTCCGAACACCAAGTGAGCAGGACTAAAGCCCAAAGACTCCTGCACAGCTTCTCTGGCAGCAAAAAGCAAAAAGTGCACACCTTCATCCCAGTCCTTCTGAAATTCAAGACAATAAGTTTTTAACATAGTTTTCAGAGTCTGATGAAACCTCTCAAGAGCTCCCTGGGACTCTGGATGGAAAGCACTAGAATAACAATGTGAAACATCAGTGTCTAACTGATCCAAAACCTGCTTGAAAACTCTAGACATAAAATTGGACCCTTGATCGGACTGAACAGTTTTAGGAAGTCCAAACACTGAAAAAAACCTCAGCAAGGCTTGCACTATCACAGGGGCAGTTATTTTCCTTAAAGGAATGGCCTCGGCGAAGCGAGTTGAAGCACACATGATAGTTAATAGACATTGGTTGCCACACTTGGTTTTAGATAGAGGGCCAACACAATCCACCAAAACTCTACTGAATGGCTCCTCAAAAGCTGGAATAGGATGCAATGGAGCAACAGGTGGGGTTTGGTTTGGCTTACCAACTATCTGACAAATATGGCAAGACCTACAATAAGCCACAACATCCTTCTTAAGACCGGGCCAATAGAAATTTTGCAATATTAGATTATAGGTTTTATTTACTCCAAGATGTCCTGCCATGCAACAATCATGTGCTAGCTTAAGAATCTCTCCACGATAAAGCTGAGGAACCACAATCTGAAAAACATCACTCCAATCATCTTGCCTAGACAAAGAAGGAGGACGCCACTTTCGCATCAAGACCCCTTCTTTCAGAAAATATGCAGAAGCCAACTCCTTCAACCCCTGTTCCGTGCTCAATTCATCAAACAAAGTTGTTAAAGTAGGATCTTTACTCTGCTCCACAATGAGTTGATCCCTTGTAATCGGGATCTCAACAGAAAGATTCTCCTTAGATGTTTCTAACTCTCCCTTAACTGCCGCTACCGAAGATTCAACAACCCCCTTGAGATCTGAATCCCTCCCCTCAGACCCCACTAAAAAGGTATCTGCTAGGGTAAAACCCACACATTCTTCTTCATCTGTGGACTTGGAAGTCTGTTTAGCCATTGCACGAGTCATAGCACATACCGGGAAGACATCAGGAAAAAACTGAGCCAATTCATCAAAGCTCTCACTAGGCCTAGGCACTTCAGTCACTTGAAGGTTGGGTATAACGTTGTCCCCAGCTAAATCATTGCCCAAAATGATAGAAACACCCTCAATCGGTAAACGGGGCCGTACTCCTACCACTACCTGACCAGAGACCAACGGTGAGTTTATCATAATGCAATGTAGTGGCACAGAGGTACAACCCATTTCAACACCTCTTACCAACACTTGGGCTCCTGTAGCCGTCTGGTCAGACAAAGGTAGAACCCCCTCGAGGAGTAAAGATTGTGCAGCTCCCGTGTCCCTAAGAATACGCACCGGAACAAAGCTGTTTTCACCAGGGAGAGAAACCATCCCAGTTGTAAGAAAAGGGGCATAATGTGTTGAACTACCGCTACTCTCCACGCTTACATGCTTAGATAACTCAACATGTTCATTACTTTTCATTCTGGGAAAGTGATACGCAGTGGTCAACCCAACTGGTTTGGTAATTTTTGCTTTCTTGCTGAGAACAAAGCACTCAGACAATTTATGCCCTGGCTTCTTACAATAAAAACAAATAATATTTGCCTTAGCCGGTACAGTACTAGGTTTACCAGAGGAGGCTGAGACAGAACTAGTTTCCGCTACAGCCAGCTTACTTCGGCCCTGACAAGAACTTCTTCTTGACCCACTGTTTACAAATAATCCTTTATGAGTCAAAACAAACTCATCAGCCATAACAGCTGCCATTGATAGCTTGGTAACCTTTTGTTCATTCAAATAAGTGGCCAAAGCTTCTGGAACACAATTTTTAAATTCCTCTAGAAGCATCAGGTCTTTAAGTTGCTCTCTAGTCTCAACCTGCTTAGAAGCACACCACCTATCAAACATGCTCTCCTTTTCCCTAGCAAACTCTACAAACGTCTGCTTATCGCTCTTAAAATAGCTTCTAAAGCGCTGACGGTATGCCTCCGGCACTAACTCATAAGCATGAAGAATGGAAGTTTTAACTGTATCATAAACAACACTCTGCTCTAAACTAAGTGAGGAGTAAACCTCTTGAGCCTTACCTGCTGTTATGAAGCAGACGGGACAACAAGGTAAGAATGATACAAGTGATGTTTATTAATGTTAGCAGCAGTGCCGGAGGTGAACGGAGATCCTGTGATGGTGAGTACGTGATAGTAGGAAGGTTTCAGAGCCGGTTTGGAACTTGAAGGGAATAACAGATCCTTTTCCTTGTAGGAGGTGAGACGGGAGGATTCCAAGAACGATCGAAGGAGGTATACTTGAGGGTCCGTGAGTCCACCAACCTCCGCTGACGTGGAAGTCAGCTTATGGCCACCCACCACTGACGACTGGAACTGAGAAGACACAGAAGACTGGAACTGGAACGAGACAGAGTTCAGGTAAGTACAGTAGGGTAAGTATTTAGATAGTGAGACTCGTAGAGAAGCACTAGCAGTCCGCTTTCGCAAGAACGAGCCCGGACAATGAGTGGTATGTGGAGAGTGGCTTTATGTGCTGGTGATGATTGCGTGCAGGTGTTCATTAATCAATATTCAGGTGACGGTGATCTGGGAGTGATTGTGGGTGCAGAACCTGACCAATCCGTGACACCTGCCAGCACACATTGCAAAAGAAGTGTCCAAACCTCCTTTGGCCACTTTAATGAAGTAGCAACTCTCTCAAAATGTGAGAAATACTTCTCTACCTCCTTTTCAGAGAAAGGGGGAACCATTTTAATATGTCTGCCAATGTCAAAAACTTGTTCCACCCTTTGAGAGGACTACACTACAGGTGGCATAGGTTGCTGGCGCTCTAACTCCATTTTCCTAAGAACAAAAGCATGTTCACGCTCCCTCTCCTTCCCTTCCATTCTCTTCATCTCAAGCTCCTTTTGCAACTCTTTCTCCTTTAGAGCCATTCTTTCTCGTTCTAAATGACACTTGGCTGCCTCTAAATCTAACTGTTTTTCTTGTAACACCAACTCCTTTAACTTTACTTCACTGCCAACACCCATAGCTGCTTCTTCTGGCTTAGCACAAAAAACTCCTTTCTCTTCCAAAAAACCCTTTAAACTCTTTAATACAGACTCTTTAAGTTTTTTATCATGACTAGTGAGCTCTATATTATAATGAGCAGCAACTAACAACAGCTGCTCCTTAGTGCACTTTTCAAGTGCATCCTCAGAAGGTTCTTTAAGAAAATCTTCCACACTGGAAGCCATTGCTAAACCCTTGCTCTCCAAAACAGTAGCCACCCTAAGAGTTAACAGAATAGCATATTATCCTTATAAACCTTAAAAGGATTTAAGTTTATACAGAACTCCATTACCACAAAGCTACTTAAACTAACTCAAAAAGGTTTAACAAAACCTACTCTACAGACAGTGTACCAATGCAGCATTCATGCAAATTGCAGATACGCCAACATTAGTCACCCAATCGCAACCAAATTGCTGACACTCAACAACCTAGCATGCTACACACAATCTGCACATTGCCTGCACTTTTAACCCAACTACTTCAATTACTGGTGTAAACAACAAAAACTACAAACTTACCAAACTTGAAGATGAGAAAGGGGAAAAAAAACTTGCTCCCTCAAAAACAAACAAACTTCACAAGTTCCCACACCAACAAGAACAAATATATTAGAGAACAACCCTGGTACAAAAAGAAAATAAAACAACCTATCTAATCTTCAAAGGGTTACCAGGCTCGGGGCCACTTTAAACGCCAACTTCATGTCACCTGGCATAAACCAGGCCCTGAATAGCGTACCCCCAACAGAGATTAAATCTCCACCCAGGATACCTTCAAAAATAACAAACTAACAAAACAAACAGTGCTCCGTTGGAAGGATTGACTAGCAACCCAGCTGGATCACTCTACCTAACCAGGGGTTCTCTAATAACTTGATAGTTGTAAACTTCTTCCACACTCCAAAAAAAAAAAAAAACATAAATAAAATCCCAACTCCAAAACCAGGACGAGACCCCAATTTATGTTATGACCCGGCTCAAGATCACAACATAAAGAGGACGCATACCACAGTTGGTATTCAAAAAGATAAAGTATTTATTTAAAACAAAACAAATCTAGGGAAAACAATACAAAATCAAATCAATAAATGATTGGAAATGGGATTCTCCAAAAGGTTGTGGAAGTGTGGAAGCAAAATGAGAACACAAAAACCCCAATCTCAGTCTTCAAACCCGGGAAACAAAAAATGAGAGAGACTGAGACAAAAACCAGGAACTCCTTAAATAGGGTGCCACAGGTGTTGCTCCTTCTCAGCAGAACAGGCCCGCCCACCAAGGAGGAGTCTCCGGCCTAGAACTCTCACCAAAAACAAACACAAAAACACAACCAGGCAGGGGTGTAACAGCTAGCTCGGCTATTCAAGCACGGAACTCTCAAGAGTGGAGGCCCTCTAAGCGAGAGAAGACCTAACTACACTCAATGCTAGATGAAGCTTAAAACTAAGCTTTCATACTGAGCGGAGCTCTGAAGAGCGGAAGCTTCAGCAAAAGACTCACAAACGAGAGGTAGCCTGGCAACACTCTGTGCTTGCAGAAAACAACTCTAAGAGTGGAGGTCTCATGACCTAGCTACACTCAACACTGGAGGTAATCAGTGAGGCTCAATAGCCTAAACAACAGAACTACCTGCATGGAGTTTCTGGAGAGTGGAGGCTTCCACAAGTAGACTCTCAAAACGAGAGGGAGCCTAGCGACACTCAACCCTAGTAACAGTGTTACCTGGATTGGGGTTGGAAAAAAACAGAGGTTTTTAGAACAACCCAAAAATGGGAACGAAGGAACCGCGTAACCCATACCGTGAAGGTTTTTCGGAAAGAACCCGACACTCAAGAGGGAACTTTACCACTTGCATGGATTTCAAGAAGTGCTCAAAGACTTGCGTGTGCACTTACCACTCATGTGGATTTGAAGGAGTGCTCAAAGACTTTGCATGAGTGCTCACCACTAATGTGGATTTGAAGAGGTGCCCAGAGCATAGCGAGGGATCACCATGTTACTATCTTAGGCGGTAGTAAGCCGGGAAGCAGAGCTTTTGGAGAGCTCTCAGGAGTGGAGGTCTCAATGTGACAGCCCTCTAGGTGAGGGGAGACCTAGCTACACTCAACGCTTGGAGGTAACAAGACTCACAGCAGAGCTCACATGCTGGAAGCAGAGCTCTGTAGAGTGGAGGCTTCAAAACTGAATCTCTAAAGAGAGAAAAAAGCCTAACAACACCCAGCCAGCAAGGCTCCAAGGAGCCTCCGGCTGATATGACTGTGAGAATGGGCCTATGTAAGTGAGCTTCTTTTGAAGTGACGGTCTCAGAAATGACTCTCAACCGAGAGGAGACCTGATACACTATGCTACACCATGCTACCAGACATGGAGTTGGAAAAACCCAGGGGTTTTTAGAACCAACTCAAAAATGGGAACGGAGGAACTGCGTAACCCATACCGTGAAGGTTTTTCAGAAAGAATCCGACACTCAGGAGGGAACTTTATCACTTGCGTGGATTTCAAAAAGTGCTCAAAGACTTGCGTGTGCAATTACCACTCATGTGGGTTTGAAGGAGTGCTCAAAGACTTCGCATGAGTACTCACCACTAATGTGGGTTTGAAAAGGTGCCCAAGCACAGCGTGGGAACCTATGTTTTGAATGGTAGCAGAAGCTCACAAGAGGCCTGTATTTCTGGAGAGCAGAGGCTTCAGCAGAAATGCTCAAGAGAGGGAGCCTGGCGATGCTCGATCCAAATGAAAAAGCTCTAAGAGTGGAGGTCTCAACATGATTACCCTCAGTTGAGGGGAGACCTGGCTACACTCAACGCTTAAGAAGTACCGAACTCACATAGGAGTCTACCTGAAAGACTCAGTAGAGTGGAGGCTTTAAGAAATGAATCTCTAAAGAGAGAAAAAACCTAACAACACTCAGCCTTGGCAGAGGGGCTTTAGCACAATACCAAGAATAGTTAGTGAGGCCTAAATAGGGGCCTACCAGCTTTTACATTGTGAGAGTGGGTCTAAAAGCGGAGCTATGGAGAGTGGAGGCTTCCGACACTCTGTCTCCGGAAGAGAACTCTCATGAGTGGAGGTCTTACAACACGACTCTCAAATGAGAGGAGACCTAACTACACTCAATGCTAAGAAGTAATGAGGCTCAAAACAGGCCTTCATACTGAGCGGAGTTCGAAGAACAGAGGCTTTTAGCAGAAAAGATTCTCTGAGAGGAAGCCTGGCGACACTTAATCCTAGGTGGAGAGCTCTCACGAGTGGAGGTCTCTGAAACGACTCTCAATGAGAGGAGACTTAGCTACACTCAACACTAAAGCAGTTAGTGAAGCTAAAAACAGCCTACATGAACTACCTGAGTGGAGCTCTACAGAGCGAAGGCTGCAGCTAGACGGTTCTCAAACGAGAAATAAGTCCAACAGCTCTCAGTCTAGGCTTGTAAGAAAGACTGTGAGAGCAAAAAGGTCTCAGATAAAGACTCTCAGGCGAGAGGTGACCTATACAGCAGCATTTAAGAGTGGAGGCTTTGGCAGACAGACTCTCTAAATCGAGAGGGGGCCTAACAACACTCCGTCCAAATCGCTCTGAAAGGGGAAACTCCTAAGAGTGGAGGTCTCACATGTATGTGTACACAAAGGGAAGGGACCTGACTACACTCACACCTAGAGGCAGTTAATTATGCTCAGCAAAAATAAACCGCCTTAGTGGAGTTACGGAGAGCGGAGGCTTCAGCAGCGTGAATCTCAACTTGAAGAGGCCTGACCTCGCTCTATCATGGCAGGAATTCTATGGAGTGGAGGTCTTAACAGCACACTCACTACAATGAGGGGAGACCTAACTACACTAAGCCCCAGCGAGGCTCAACTTTTCTTAGGAGAGCCTGCATACCATCTGAACAGAACCCATAGCGTATACACAGAGTTTTTTTTTTTTTTTTAAGACTCTGATGAGTGGAGGTCTAACACAGGGTTCTCTGACCAAGGGAAGACCTAGCTACACTCACTCTATGCTTAAAATAGTTAGCGAGGCTCAGAAAGCCTACAACCTACTAAGGACTGCTGAAGATGGAACTATGAGAAATTTCGTAGCCCAGGACGGGCCCGGCTTTCCCCTGCGTTCGGGTGGAGGCGTAGACCAGCGAGGTATAAACGACCTGAAAGCCGCTGAGCACGCCTTCGCCTCCCTGAATTTGTCGACCACCGTCTCGACGGATGTGCCGAACAATTCGGAAGGCGAAACCGGCACATCGAGGAGAAAGCGCTTTTCTTTCTCCCCAATGTCAGCCAGGTTCACCCACAGATGTCTCTCCGTGGCCACCAACGCAGACATAGACCTGCCCACCGTGGTCGCTGTCTGTCTGGTGGCCCTCAGAGACAGATCCGTGGTGAAAGGATTTGACCACCTTGGCACAGTAAAGGTGGTGAACAAGGAGCCTCATACTATCAGCCTATACTATCCAATGCAATGGGAGAACATACAGGAGGAACCGACTAAATTAATTTTAATTAACTAAACTAAATAATCTCATTTTTGAGTTTGACAATGAATACATTCCAACCATGCTTGGGATTGCCCTGATTACAACAAACAGATGCAGTATAGTTCAAAACAATGAGCGCAAATGAAGAAACACATTCAAACATTCAGAAAAACACAGACATACACTCCCCTTCCTCCACAGACAGCTGTAATAGAACACGATACACATAAACGAGCCAAAATGCTTACCTTTCCTGAAATACTAGTGTCTGAACATTAGACAGCAATTGTCTTTATTCATCTGTTTCTCGTGGTTTCTCATTAAAATCCATTAAAGTAAATGGTGTAAATTGCATCACTAATGTTATAGAATAGCATAGTTTATTAGCGGGGAACATTGTAACCATTAGCGAAGCATTACAAAATCTAAACTGATAAATTATAGCAGATTTGTCTCATTTTAAATGAATGCTAAAAACTGAGATTAAAAATAATAAAAAAAAATGATAACCAACTACACTTACATTGTCTTTTACTTTGTTTATTTTGTAACACAGTTGTGGGTGGTGAATGCTTTTCTTGTTTCCTATTTAGCCCTATCACTAGCTTGAAGTTGTATTTTGAAAAATACAAACCACCTTTGATCTGAAAAAGTTCCTATGGATTTCTTTCTTTCCATCTTTGGAAGCAGACAAGAATAAAACAAGGGCCAGTGTAGAGATTGTATAACATCTTGGTTCATTATCTTCTCCAGTCAGAGTGTGTTTGACTGAGGGCTGAGCTGTGATAACAGAAGGACCACTATTCCCCTATTTCAGTTGCTAAAAGACTCCTATTTATGTAAAATGCTTCCCTTCAATGTTGTGGAAATCAGTGAAACATTATATGTGGAAGTAGAAGCAGTTAAGTGAGTCATTTTTGTGATGATGAATTGCTCTTTTTCTTTAAGTGTTTTTGAATGAGTATTAAAAAGGGAAAAAATTTATAAGGCGGGTATGTTCTGTTGTAAAATATTCAGGGCAAATTTATTTAACAGTTGCAGACTGTATTTCAGCACAACATCTTGTTTCGTATACACAAAATAACCACAGTTCAGCTTAACCAGGAGCTATACACACTGGTAAGTCAATTATATATTTTTTTTCACACTGACATCCCTCTTTTATGCAAATTAGGTTCATTAAAGGATGTGGCAGATTTACAAACATCAGCTATATTTGTCTGACGAAACTAATGTTGTGCTATTACTGCCTATGGAAAGCTGGTGCTAAACATAATTTGCTTTAAAATGAGATGTTTTGTACATTTGGGGTCATGACAGAAATAATTCATCAAATTGTGTTTTGGCCCACTGGCACATGTCCACCCTTTATTAGACCAAAACAACCTTTGGAAGAACATCCTGTTTGTGTTTCGAAGCTATATGGTTATAACAGTAATGGGCATCTCTGCACCCATCTCTTGTTTTGTGCTGAAATTGTCTCTGGTTAAGAGTTTGATTAATGTGGAAATGGAAGCAGAACTGATGCTGTATGGTGCACTGTTGTCCTCTGCATGGAGAGATGTGTAATTAAACAAAGTTTTTAATCTCTTTATTTTCAGCAGCCATTACTCCAGTCTTCAGTGCCACATGATCCATCTAAAATCATTCTAATATGCTGATTTGGTGCTTTGAGAACATTTATTCCTATTATCAATGTTAAAAACTGATACACTTTAATGAATAGAAAGTTCAAAAGAACAAACATTATTTGAAATAGAAATCTCATGCATTATATATGTTTAATAGGGCTGTCAATCGATTTTTTTTTTAATCGCGATTAATCGCATGGTTGTCATGAGTTAACTCGCGATTAATCGCACATTTTTATCTGTCCTGAATGTACCTTAAATTAATACTTTTTAAAGTTTTTAATACTCTAATCAACATTGGCATGGACAAATATGGATGCTTTAAGCAAATATGTGTTTATTATTAGTGAAAACATAGAGCACCTGGACATAGAGCATGAAGACTAGACATGTTTCAAAGGCCATAGATGTTTTTCAAATAACTTGTTCATGTCTATTCCCCACATGAAAAAAAAGAACATAGAAATACCAGGTTCCCATTACTTCTCTTTCTTTGCACTGAGCAATTCACTTACACAAGCCTGTTTATATTATTTGCCGGACAGGGCAGCTCACTTCTTCTGAACATGCAAAATGTACATTTATTATTACATTTGTTTGCCTCTTGGTGCCCACATACTGTAATTTGATGCAGCCAAGTTCTCAACAAAACTGTCTCCATTGTTATAATTTAGTATTTGTGACCCTGGACCACAAAACCAGTCTTAAGTCGCTGGGGTATATTTGTAGCAGTAGCCAAAAATACATTGTATGGGTCAAAATTATAGATTTTTTTTTTATGCCAAAAATCATTAGCAAATTAAGTAAAGATCATGTTCCATAAAGATTTTTGTAAAATTCCTACTGTAAATATATCAAAATGTAATTTTTGATTAGTAATATGCATTGTTAAGAACCTAATTTGGACAACTTTAAAGGCGATTTTCTCAGTATTTAGATTTTTTTGCACCCTCAGATTCCTCATTTTCAAATAGATGTAACTCGGCCAAATATTGTCCTATCCTAACAAACCATACATCAATAGAAAGCTTATTTATTGAGCTTTCATGTGATGCATACATCTCAGTTTTGTCAAATTTAACCTTATGACTGGTTTTGTGGTCCAGGATCACATTTGTTATCAGACAACCAAAGTAATATGAAATAATA
Organism: Garra rufa; assembly: GCF_049309525.1. NCBI lineage: Eukaryota > Metazoa > Chordata > Actinopteri > Cypriniformes > Cyprinidae > Garra > Garra rufa. The sequence continues at coordinate 12,791,746 of NC_133384.1, forward strand.
ACTGAAAAAAATCCTGAATTATGATCATGATTCAATCGCTGAAAAGAAAAATTTCCAGGCATCTGGACATAAGTCACTATTCCCTGCATTATTTTCTGTTTCTATTTGGCGTGCTATTAATAAGCTGAAATTAACTTTGGCGTGCATATGATATGCAATTATGCATGTGTTTGACGTGCATTTAATACGCCGTTTTCGCTTGCATACTCGTATGTGGCTTTACGCATCAACCCCACAGCACCAATACCGTAGACCGACTCCGCTTGCATTCATTAAATATGGCAGAAGTGCCGGTACACAAGTACGCAAAAGGATAAAATACAGACGTGCCTGCGTACCGGCCCACTTTAAGCATTGGAAGCAACATAATATCTGGTGTAACTGAAAGCGCTGCTCCTCTGCCGCTTGCTGAACAGAGCAGACGCAGATATAAAGAGAGGGAGGTGCGCGGCTGCGTGCGCATTGGGATACCTCGCGCTCGTTCGGCAAAACCGGAGAGCCTCAGAAACTATATTAGGTTTGTCCAATTATGTGTTTATGTATTGTTGCTAGACACTTTTCGCTAGGTTGGCAACATTGTTTATCCATTTCTTTAACTGCTAGGTAGTGGGTCAAACAGAAAATGCGTGCTGCGTTAATTGCGCGTTAATAAAATTAGTGCCGTTAAAATGAATTTGCGTTAACAAGTTATTAACATGTTAATTTTGACAGCCCTAATGTTTAAATATCATTTTGTATTCTATTTCATTTTATTTTATTTTATTTTTACTTTTTAAAAGACCCATAGCAAACCCCTTAAAGATCTTTGAGGGTACCCAGACCCCAGTCTGCAACTGGGCCATGGTGCAGGCTTGAGTCTAGGTAAAGGGGTCATGGCATGGATTTTTTATTATTATTATTTTAATATGTTCCTTGAGGTTAATGACTAAAGTTTTTTGTTGACTAAAGTTTATTGTACAAAAAAAAAAAAATAAATATGTGAAAAAAATTATTTTCAACCCTTATTCTAAAGTCTCAGAAACAAACTGTTTTTAAGGGGCGTGTCCTTTAAGACTGTAATTGGCCACTGTTATGCTTGGCTAATGTCATTGCATAGGAAACAGTATTAACGCCCCCTCGCTATTGCATGCTTTGAACGTAGGGTTGCACAATTAATCAAATTTCCAATCGCGATCACGATTACAGATGCTTAAGAGGCATCTTTAGAGCATGCCATGTTGACAGAGAATTATTATTTATAACAAATTATTCAGAATTTTCAGTGCATTTTATATTACTTTACTTTAAATTTTCCCATCAACTAGTCACAATGCACAACACCCCTGTATGCTGCGTCAAAGACGTGTGTGCACTCTGATGTAAACAAGCACGAATGAGAAGCGCATGACGGAGCATGTGAGAGACGCTCTAGATGAAAGCGCACTTTCATTCTCTGACAGCAGATGGTGCTAAACATCATGCAGCCGTTACCCTGGAAATCCGTGAACAAAACACTTCACTTTCACTTCAATTTCACTTTCTGAAAAGTGTTTAAATGATTTAAATAGCCATTCATATTTATTTGTATTTGCTGTAGTGTTTATTACACTATTATTGTTTATTTTCAAAAATGACCTTTCATGCGGTGTTTCATGTAGCTGTAGGTGAACATAAACTACCTGCAAAGTTGTGAAGCCAAAAGTGCACGATAAATAAAGTTATTGTCTATCAAAAAAAAAAAGAGTCGGCTCACTATTGCTGAAACGAGTCGTCAGGAATTCTAATTCACAAAATAACACATTTGCATAATGTCAGCCCACATTCTATGTTGCGAACAACTTGCCCGCACACAAACATTGTATTCTATGCTGTGAGAGTAAATTTGTTTTATAATCACTTGCAAAAGATAAATCTACAAATAATCAGTGGTAAACAACACATTCTTTCAACAACACCTCAGCAGTACAATTCCAATCTTGTGTTTCCCTTATTTTACTGAGGACTGCTTTTACAAACTCGGGTAGTACAACACGGATTCACCAAATGCTTGCTCTTAAAAGATGGATCCGTGCCCAGTTTATCAGAGGCTTGCTTCTCTGAACCTCTATCTGCAAGTATGATTAATAATTGATGATTGTGTTTTCTAGCGATCAATCAAAATATGTAGTTGTGTATGTTATTTTGTGTCTTGCTGCAGTGTCTTGCTAACCGGCTAACTCACGCTTCTATAGTTATGTTGTTCAGCTGTGGGCCCACTGTAGTCTAAAAATGTATCGATTGATGCAGCTTGACTGTCTGTCTTATTAGTTGGAGTAATTATAAAGGATGGTGCACAACTTTACACAGTGTAATGCCTTGTATAATGTTGAAGTTTACAACATAGAGGTGTGCCCGGTTCGCTTACATAAGCAAATTGCGAGCACTTTCCACGGTAGTGACGTGCTTGCGAATCACACCGCATCTACACCGGACATGACATTTGTCGCACCGCGCCACAACAGCTAAAGTCTGTCTACACTGGATGTGCCAAGAAGACCGTTGCAAATCGTCTGAACTTTGTGTGAGCACATCATAAATAGAATGCAGCAGCAGTTTAGGGAATTGTCGTGTCGCACCGCGCCACATCCAGTGTAGACAGCATATTAGGTTCTATTGTATTTTGTCGCGTCACGCCACTCATGTCTGGTATAGACACGGTGTCAATTTCTTGTCGATCAGCCGCTTCAACCTTTTCATCATCAGACTCTGGCTCGAATTAGTAAGGTACAATCAATACCATCTTTTCTATGTACTGACTATGACTGTCATTCAGTTATGGCAATGTGCTTTTTGTTTCCTACACACACGGTACTCACTGTGGTAGACCAATCATAAAGGACTGCGCTGTCTGACCAATCACGGCAGTGAGGGCTCACGGAAAGGAGGGGTTTAGAGGGTGCTTCGCACGAGTTGTTTACAAATCATTTAGAAATGAGGTAAAATTAGATCTGTTTTTGGAGAAAACTAAAGTGTTTTTTGACCTTGCATACATTTTTTACATTTTAATCTTATTGTTTGAAAGTGTTTTGATTCTTTATTGTTCGGTTAAACTTTACATTAGGGCTTCATTAATTACATTAGTTAATTCACTAGTTAACAAACTGCCAATGAAAAATAATTCTAAACATTCATTAATATTAGATAATTCCAGTATTTAATAACAAATTGTTAAAATCTAAAGTTGTAACTGTGTTATCTAATGAGCTAACATGAACTTGAAAGAGTTGTATTTTTTTTAACAAAGATTAATAACTTATGTATCAAATGTAGCTATTGTTAATTGTGAATATTAAGGTATTAAGGTATATAAACCTATTTGTCTTTATAATTCTTTTGCACTTTAATCTGTGTACATATTTGTTTATTGCTTTATTGTATTTAAATGTTCAGTAATGTTTGTTATAAGAAAATAGTTATTAAACTTGTTATACTGTATGACACCACTTTTTTGCAAATAAATTTCAATATCGTGATAATACTGTATACTGTGATAAAAGCATTATCAATTAATCACAGCATAAAAATTGATACCGGCATATCCCTATGCATATTGCTGTAACAAACGGGGTCTGGAGACTGACGTGTGGATCCATATGCGAGCTTTATTAAAGACGTGGTCAAGACAGGCAGGGTCGAAATCACCAGCAAACAAGAAACAACAAGGGAAATCCGAAAGAGTAATCCAGTTATACAGGCGAGGGTCAAAATCCAGGGGGAGCAGTCCAATGTAGAAATGAAACAAAACTAAGAAACTAGGGGAAACTATGACTATGAAACGGGCAGAACTGGAACAAGGCTAGGAAAAACACGGGAAACAAGATAAACGCTAATGATAAATGCTAAACACGAAACAACGATCCGTCCAGACAGAGGGGGAAGGGAAGGCTTTATACCAGGGGTTTTCAAACCTGTCCTGGAGCCTCCCCTGCCCTGCACATTTTGCTTGTCTCTCTCATCTAATACACCTGATTCAAATCATCAGCTCATTAGTAGAGACTGCAAGACCTGAATTGGGTGTGCCTAATAAGGGAGACATACAAAATGTGCAGGGCAGGGGAGGCTCCAGGACAGGTTTGAAAACCCCTGCTTTATACCAAACACTAGGGGTCACATGACAAGACTAACCAATGGGAAGGGGGCACATGGAACAGGGGAACCAGTCAGAACAAGACACATACAGACAAGAGTAAAGCATGGTGGGTTGAGATGACACAGCATAAACAGAGTCCGGGATGGGGTGCCCTCTAATGGAGATGACGGGCACTCCAGTTGGTGATTGTGACAATTGCATATTTTTACTTTTTTTATTTAAAGAAACTAAACCAATGGATCGTTGACATTTGTGGCAACGAGAAAAGCAATAAAAGTTTTTCAGGAAGAGTGTTTTTAGCTTGTTTTTTTAATATAAAATTATGGCATGCAGTTGCTTCAAACAATGGTATAAAGCTATTTAAAACATCAATCGATGTAAATTGTGATAATCCTAATTAATAAATCGCTATTACAATTTCAAGGGAATAATCAACAATTATGATTTGTCATAATCGTGCAGCCATATTTGAACAAATATTTTGATAAAATAAACCAGACAAAGCAATATGAAATCATTTACTTTTTTGAATTCCGATGTTTGCAGCTGCAGTCTAATTGTCAGGGTGCTGTGCAGGACGAGACGAGACGAAAGACAAGATTAACAATTAACAATCTATTTAATATAATACTTCAAAGGATCAATGCAGGAACAGGCAGGTACAGGCAGGAACACACATCACAAAACTTTAAAGACCGACATGAACTGAAGATACAAACAGACTTTTAAAGGGTGACTAGATGATTAAACACAGGTGACACAGATGACTAATAATTAAACACAGGTGATGGGGATGACAGGCTGATGAGGGTGAAACCAAAAATGACAACATGACAGGGGGAGACCAGATGAACAGACAGGACTGTGACATTACACCCCCCTCCGAAAAGGCGCGTCCTCGCGCCGTGGGGAACAACAAAAAAAAAAAAAAAAAAAAAAAGAGAAGGGGAGCGAAAAAACAGAGTCCATGTGGGAGGAGGCTTTGGCGGAGGACGGCACCCCTGGAGGGGGACAACAAACAAAGTCAACAGAGTCCAGGGGGGCGACGAAGGTGGGAGGAGCCAGGGAAGAAACAGGAGGGACCCGGAGCAGGAGGCACAGAGCAAGACCCAGGCCACAGCCATGAAGATCCATGGTGGAGCCGACGGAGGGAGGAGCCATGGTGGAGGATGGGCTGACGACTCCAGGGGTCCGACCGACAGAGGCAGAGCAGGTGAAGGATGAGCCCGAGGCGGAGACGGAGAGCCGAAGATCCTGGGCGACACCGAGGATCCGGAGGGCCAAGGCGGAGCCAGAGGCTCTGGCGACCAAGGCGGAGGCGGAGATCCAGAGGGCCGCGGTGGAGCCGGAGCGACAGAGGACTGAGGTGGAGCCGGGGGGAGGGAGGAGCCCAACGGAGCCGATGGGACGGAGCGACGAGGCGTAGCCAGAGGAGTAGAGTCCGTAGGCGATGGCGGGACGACAACCGACCAAGGCGGAGCCGGAGGGACGAGGAAGCCCGGTGGAGCTGGTGGGCCGACGGGCGACGCTGAAGATGAGGGAGCTGAGAGCCGTGGTGGAGCCGCAGGGTCGGAGGGCCGAGGCGGAGTTCTGGACTCTGAGGCTTGAGGTGGAGATGAGGGATCCTCCAGCCGAGACGCCGATGGAAGCTGGCAGACCTGCGGCGAGCCCACTGCACAGATGGAGGACTGAGGGTGAGCAGGGGGACTGACAGGTGACAGCGGGGTTTCTGGAAGGCTGGATGGAACCAGCAGAGATTCAGGATGGCTGGACGGAACCAGCGGAGATTCAGGATGACTGGACGGAACCAGCGGAGACTCAGGAGGGCTGGACGGAACCAGCGGAGATTCAGGATGGCTGGACGGAACCAGCGGGGATCCAGGATTAGGCAGAAGAGGGCGGGTGGGTGGGAAGTTCAGGCAGGCCAGTGTTTCTGAGAAGAAGTCTATTAAATCCCCAGAGTGTTGCTCAAGCTCACCCCCAGTGGTGGTGCAGTGGGCAGGGCTCTCAACCGCCCTCTCTTGCTCCACGCAGCACTCCACCGTCGCAGATGTAGAGGTCGGCTCACGCTCTTGGTCGGAGGTTTTGATCCCATCGGCAGTCCATACTGTGGCCGCTCCGGGCTCAGGCTCTCCGTCCGCGGTGAATGCGGGCTCATACTCTGCATGTCGGGGTGATGTTTGGCTGGGCTCTGGGTCTGGAGTGGGGCTGGTGTCATCCTTCGCGGTCAACGAAGCTCTGCTGGACACCAGCACCCACTCGATGTAACCGGCGAGGCTCTCTCGAGGACCCTCCCCGGACAGCTGCGCTTTAGTGGCGATGTTAAGTCCTGCACGGAAGAACGTGCACAGGCAGCGGTCCGGGTAATGCGTCATCGGCGCGAGGTACATAAAGTCACTTATGTGGTCCTCGAGAGAGCGGTTCCCCTGCTCCAGCAGGATGATGCGGACAGCAGGGATATTCATAAGGGAAAAAAAAAAATAAAACAAACACTGATTCAAAAAACGGAAAAGAAACGCAGGGGAAGACGCCGTGAACTGTTTTGGGTCGGTCTGTCAGGGTGCTGTGCAGGACGAGACGAGACGAAAGACAAGATTAACAATTAACAATCTATTTAATATAATACTTCAAAGGATCAATGCAGGAACAGGCAGGTACAGGCAGGAACACACATCACAAAACTTTAAAGACCGACATGAACTGAAGATACAAACAGACTTTTAAAGGGTGACTAGATGATTAAACACAGGTGACACAGATGACTAATAATTAAACACAGGTGATGGGGATGACAGGCTGATGAGGGTGAAACCAAAAATGACAACATGACAGGGGGAGACCAGATGAACAGACAGGACTGTGACACTAATACAGTGCCGCTTTGTCTTTCAACAAATGTCTCTTCCTTGTGACATCATGACCCTTTTAGAGAGTTCACAAAGACAGTGATGAAGTGCAAACAAACAGGAGTTTTATTTGTCAAGTTTGTAAAGATAATGTGCTGATGTAGGTTTAGCAATAAATATGCTTATCTAAAAGAGAGTAAATGGTTGTATTGAGTCCGTGGGGTGAATATGAAGAGCAGTCCAGAGGAAAAAACACAGAGAGGTCTGGAGCTAACATCAGGGTGTGAATGGTAGACCAGACAAAGGTGTTCTAAGACCATGAGTCTTTTATAGGGCGGGGCTGAGTGAATGCAGGTGATCAGAATTCCGCTGACTTGCTTCGGGTGACGTGGTTGGTGTAGGTGGCTGTGGTGAATGCCTGACATTAGCCCCTCCTCCAACATGATGCAGAGAGCGACCACAACTGTGAGGGGAGCAGAGTAGGATCAAGCACGTCCTCTCGGGCAATCCAGGATCTTTCTTCGGGCATGTACCCCTCCCAGTCGATGAGATATTCCAACCGGAATCCAGAATCCATGAATCCAGGAAACAAGGAGGGAAACATGGAACGTGGGATGAATGCGGTACCTGGGTGGGAGCTGAAGCTGATGTGTCACATCGTTTATCTGTCTCAATGTAGGACAATGAAATGAAAGGACCAATGTAGCGGGGACACATTCCGTGCGTACTCGGCCCACAGGAGGAACCAAATGAGCTGTTTAACCTCCTGTCGAAGGGGACACCGGCGTCGCAAGTTGCATGTTTTAAAGAGAGAAGCAAAAAGAACCTAAAATGCTCTGTAATTTCTGATCGATCATATAAGAGTAATCAGTGGTGGAATGAGTACTGAAAATTTATACTCAATTACAAGTACTGTTACATTGGTGAAATTATATTAAATTACAAGTAAAAGTACTGGTGTTAAAAAGTGCTTTAGTAAAAGTACAAATTACTCTTCATAAAAACTACTCGGAGTACTAATTACTTTTTAGCTGGTGGTATTTATTGAATTATCCATAATTGCTAAATCAGACAAGATCCAGACAATAAAACACATTTTACAAAACACATTTAAAGATACTATAAACACTTTTGAAACTTTGTAAACAGCATTAACTAAACTGTCAGGTGTGGTTTATATACAAATCACAAAACAACACCCCTAAACATATATATATATATATATATATATATATATATATATATATATATATATATATAATAAAAATAAATAAAACAATGTCACAAAAATAAAGTTGTAAGTCTTCTTACCATTGTGTTGTGTGTTTTATAATAAAAACACTTTTATTCACTTTGTAAACAGTATTAACTTATCCCAGTGCCGTGGGATAACAAACAGCTGGGCAAGGTCCTTACTACACGGACCTTACATACTAACATATCATATCATAACAGTTTACCTTCTGAACTTTTTTGTTCAGTTTCAGCAGAAGTTGAAAAGACGATTTAATTAGAAAAACAAAATGCAGCAAATGCGCCAACGCCTTTGCCGACTTGAGGGGATTAAAATTACTTGCAAATTATAAAGAAAACTATGCTATTAACCTAATCACGCGAACCGAACCGTCAGAAACCACAGAACAACACTGCTTAGTGCCTAAACATATTAATTAATAAATAATCCATAATCCATGTGTCAATCAATAATTTATCAATCAATACCAGCTTAAGCAAATCTGCAGTAGCCGGAACTTGTTTTTCGGTTCAAATAACGTACCAGGCTTTTCATTGGTTCGTTAAGATGAGATATTTTTATTGGTTACCGAAATGCCGGTCAGTGGTTGAAATATTAATTCAAATTACAGTACTCCGTAACAAATTATGATTTTAAAAATAACGAAATAAATTAATTAGCTTAATTTGTACTCAAGTACAAGTAAAATTACAAACTTAATATTATACTCATGAAAGTACAAATACCCCAAAAATGTACTTAATTACAGGTGAGTAGTTGTAATTCCTTACCTCCACCACTGAGAGTAATACATCATTTAAATCTGTAAAGGGTCTACTTTTGTGTACATTCACAATATCAGCAAAACATGCTTTTGCAAAACAAAGAAAATAAACAAGGTTCGCATTCAGCAGTCTCCACACATAACTTTTTGAAATGCGTCTTTTAAATGAACTAATACTCGTCGATTACGTGACACACACACATTATTAACATACCTATGGAAAGCCTGATTTTTTTCTACTTTTAGATGAAGTAACTCTGGACGAAAACAAATATTCTCTGATGAAGTAATCCTTATGAAACCAACATGATGTCCAGTCTCTCCTGTCTGCTTTATTATATTTAATTATATCACGCCCACAAGCTACTTTCGCTTTTCATATTATAATCGTCCACGTGAGGGCGCTGCGCCAAAAGTAGACGCCCACATCATGCTAAACAAAGGAGAAAGACTTTTCTTCCAAGTTCATCTGGGCTACATATCCTTTCTGGATGCGCTGTCAGAAATAAAAGTACTTCAGAAGATGAACATGATGTGAGACACGGCAAGATCCAGCAGAGGAGATATTTACATGAGTAAGTCTTTCTTTTATTAGCCTACTTGTTAGTTGTTATTGTGACAGAACGTGTACACATTTTACCAGTTAAGACTTTTTGCAAACTATACAGCAAGTGAAACATGAAGAAGTATGTTTCATTTCATTGCATCTAAATGTCTCAGGATGCCAGGATGTTTTTAATAGTCTATACAATAGAGAACGATGCGATATGCGACCATATGTATTATATATATATATATATTAATATTATATATATATATATTACAGATTCTCCTGACATTAACATGCTCACAGATGTTTTGTTTTTGTTGTTTTTTAGTGATTAAATCTTGCTCAATAGATGAATACTGCTGTCTTTCACTTGAGTCTCTTCAAACTGTTTTCCACTGAGAGCGCTTTACCAACTTCAGATGTTCAACTACACTGATATTCTAGTGTAAAACAAGTTCCTTGACTACTGATGATGAGTTTTGCAAGCACTTAAATATCAGGTATGATTACTTGTTTCACTTGTTGAACAGAATTCAGAAAATGTGTTGTAAATAAACTACAAATAATCTAAAACTCCATTGTTTGAATCTTCTCACATTTTTTTACCTGACATTCTCATATTAATGGGCCATTAGGGGAGGGCTCTTTGTCTCTCAGGTGTAAATTGCTAAATATTCATAGGTCATTGCCACTCCTATGCATATTCCCTTTTGATCACAAAATGTGTTTTAGAAAATCATATATTGTTTTATATATATATATATATATATATATATATATATATATATATATATATATATACACATATTGTTTTCTCTGAACGAGTGAACAAGATGATTTTCACATCATTTGGTTGAAAACATTCTAGCTTACTCCATCCAATTGTCAAAAGTCTTGTGAACAAATGTTCTGTATGAATGTCAGGGCATGTCAAAACTTCTTCAGGGCCCCAAAACACCTTCGGACCACAGAAGGTTAAACCAAATGCGTCCAAGTGAGCGTTCTTGCACTTTATTTGTCCTGATGATAGACTGAAGCACGTGTACTATGTCATAAAAGTGAACGCGCATCTGTATACTGTATCCAGTGTAGACAAGATGGTGGCAAGGTGGCAGTGATTTTAATTTCTATTTGTTTTTAACGTACCAGGACACTCGCATTCAGCTTAATCAAGTGTCAGCCGTTAGCGGCTGGATGCCAGTGGGTGGGGCCTATGTAGTGTGTTGCTCTGGAGGAGGTGTTTATGCAAATGACTGTGTCTGGGTGTTGCCATCTTGTCCCACTGGATCCAAACGAGGCGTTTTCTGAGGGTTATTACATAAATTTATTTATTGATAATGAGGACATTTTAAGTTATGCAATTTGCAGGATGTATTAAGCATACAAAGACCTCTTCTGTATCAAAAGATTAAGGGAAATTTGGTTCTTAATAATTAATTTTGTCAACACCCCTTTAAATTGTAGTCTCTCAAGTTATTCTGAGATTTTCTTATAATATGCTGAGCTAAATTTATTAGTTTCAACTTAAAAGTTACATTTATATTGAATAAACACTCATTACATGCTCTCATATCATGTGCATATTTCTGCATTTTAACCAGGCCTTTAATCAGAGAGGCAGCAATAAGTGTGAGAGTTTGAGTCACTTTGATTGACCTCATTTCTTCATGATGGATATGTGTACATTAGTAGAATCTGAATATTTAACTAGCTGAGGTTCAAAATAATTGACATTCCAGAAGTTATAATGCAGAGTTTTGCAATCAAGTTTCAAATTTTACTGTAATATCAGAGGAGGTGTCTAAAGTGAAGTTATATGGGATTAGTGTGTGTGTGAGAGTGTCAGAGAGAGAGAGAGAGAGAGAGAGAGAGAGAGAGAGAGTGAGAGAGAGAGGAAAGTTAAAAGTCGAAAGAAAGACAAAAAGAGAGAGAGGTATAAAGTAAAAAGGAGGAAGTATTGGGTAATTTGATCATGGGAAATGGGCTGGAAGGGATGTGTCTGTTTCCCTCCAACTTAAGCAATTTTCTTACTCATGGTTTATATGATTTCCTCGCCTCAAAGACAGCCTTACCCATGCAGTAAAAAATGGGGGTGCATATCTTTGTAAATATACTGTTACGGCCGGCTCTCAACTGCAAAAAATAAGGGAGGCAACAAACAAAGAACAAAGCAGATCAAAGAAATATATATTAACTAAAATAAACTTTACAAGACATAACAAAAATAAGAAAGCACAAATAAAGAATACTCAGAGGTGTAAAATACTTGAGTAATTTTACTTGATACTGTACTTAAGTATTATTTTTGGGGATTTGTACTTTAATCAAGTACAATTTAAACTGACTACGTGTACTTTTACTTGATTACATTTTTGAAGAAAAAACTGTACTTTTTACTCCTTACAATTTTATTTTATCATAGAAAGTACATTACATTTTTATTTTATCTTATGCACATTAAATATGGTAAACAGAAGAGCATTAATCAAATTAGTCGCAAATAATTATCAATATTTGCTTAGAAAAAAAATCTAAGTGTCCCAAATAAACAATTAAAAGATTAATTATCCTTTTAGACAGTGACGTTTAATAGACACCACAAAAAGTGGCCTTTCAAAGCGTTGTTAATGTTGTTTGTTTAATTCTATGACTCTTCTCAATAATTTAACACATTGTATTCTGTCTGGAACATGTTTTATGTCTCTGCATCAAATCTTGCTCTTCAAAGGGATAGTTCACCCAAAAATGAAAATTCCCTCATTAATAACTTAACCTCTGTCACCTCTTTCGTTTTTTTTTTTTTCTTACATATCTTACATCATTTCACTTAAGGAGACCCTGATTCATTACCAGTGGTTGCCTGAGTAACTGTCATATTCACTTGTGTATAGTTTTTGAAGTGTCATTTTTAGATGTTCCATACACTTGCATTATATGGATTTTTTTTTTTTTTTTTTTTTTTTCCGGAAAACTCTTAGTTTGTGTTCATCTGATAAATGAAAGTCATATGGGATGGCATGAGAGTGGAAAGGATGGAGTTTCCTTTTAATACCTTTCCCTGTTGTTTTTTTTTTTTTTTTGTTTTTTTCGGTGTTCTGCTGTGCTTCATTTTAATTGTTGTTGTGGCACTAAATATACGTGTTTGACCTTTGCCATTGCATTTTGCATCTTTCTCTCCCTTTAACCATACTTCTGTATGTCTGTCAGTACTTTTACTTTTTTAATACTTGAGTACAATTTTAAGTTGTACTTTTTTACTTTTACTCAAGTATGTTTTTGGCCAGATACTTGTACTTTTAATTGAGTAAGATTTTCACTGAGTATCTGTACTTTCACTTGAGTAAAATTTTTGAGTACTTTTTACACCTCTGAGAATACTTAACATAAACATGAAACAATAAAGTCAACTTGCAACATAATTGTACAGGCCTGCCCGCAACATAAATTCCAAACTAAACTGAAAGAACAACGAAGAACAACTAAAGATAACAACAAACCAAAAGGGATAACAGAAGGGGGCTAACCAAAAAAAACCAAGCAATTATTTTATAGTTCTTGGCAGGTGTTCAGAATTAAACAACTCCCAAAGACCCGCCAATAGCCGGCTAAAGTGAACGGGCCCAGAGGCACGTCAAATTACAGACAAACAGCAGGTCACTTTGAAATGTAACACTATAGTCAACAGCAAGCTGGGCATCAGTGGGGGATATTCAGGCCAATTCTTAAAGTGGAGAGAAAGTTAAAGAGATACAAGAGAAAGGGTCATCTATCCCTGTGTAAATCAGCATGTATTATACTTCTGTAGACCTCACTTGATTGAAATGCTTGAAAGGGACGATGAGAGAGAAAACTGAGGTCAATTCTCTCATTCTCTCTCTCTCTCTCTCTCTCTCTCTCTCTCTCTCTCTCTCTCTCTCTCTCTCTCTCTCTCTCTGTGTGCAGTTGAGCAGTGATGTAAAACCCGAATGGAGATCCTTGTATAAACCACCATTGTCAAAGAGAGTAGGTGATATACAATGGAGGGTTTTGCATGGTGCCATTGCTGTTAATTCTTTTATTTCAGTGATGAACCCAGGAGTGGGTCCTGAATGCCCTTTCTGTCCTCAAAGAGAAACTGTTTTTCACGCTTTCATGGACTGTTTTAGGCTAAAACCTCTGTTTGTGAAGCTAAATGAACTCTTTTGTAGGTTTAATGAAACCTTCTTAAGTGAAAATTTTATTCTAGGTTTTAAGTATTCCAGGAAGAAACGTGCCATCTGTCATTTGTTAAATTTTATTTTAGGACAAGCAAAGTTGGCTGTTTACATTAGCCGGAAAAACAGAATTGAACAAAGCTCTAGTGATGATGTTCTCTTGTGTTTCCTGGCTTTTGTTAAGTCCAGGGTATTGGTTGATTTTCACTTTTATAAAGCTATGAACGATCTTGTGGCTTTTGAACAAATCTGGTGCATTCATGGGGCTTTGTGCACTTTGTCTGAAGATGCTCTAGTGTTTTGTTTGTAGGTTTGTTGTGTACTGTTTTTTGTTTTAGTAATTGTTATTGTGGCTTGTAATAAAATTTTTTTGCAAATTCAAATTCTCTCTCTGTGTGGATTGCATGCTGGGAGCGGAAATGTGGTGTAGGTGTGAGAGCGGCACGCTTGAATTGGTTTGAAGGTTTTTCTTCTTTTTTTCATTTAGTTTTTTGGTTTTCTAATTTATCACGTTTTATTATTTAGTATAAAAAAAAAAAAAAAAAAAAAAAAAAAAAAAAAGCACCGGTGTGCGTCCTTTATTGATAAGAGAAGCCATGGCGTCTCTCTCAGGAGATGGAACGCCGGTTTTCTCAGTCAAGAATGGATGTAAAGTTTTTTCAGATCAAGCGTGTACGGTAGAAAATGTGCTTCTAGCAATGGGCGAGATTGTAGGGCACGAAAATATAGTATCGGCTTCCAGAATGAACAAGGCTGTGGTGGTGTTTCTTAAAGATGAGAAACTTGTAAACAGCCTTGTTGAAAAAGGAATTGTTGTTTCCGACACCTTGTTGCAAGTAATACCTTTGCGTGCACCGGCTACTAGGGTCACCATTTCAAACGCGCCTCCTTTCATTTCTAGTGAGCAAATTTTGAAAGAATTGAGTCGCTTTGGAAAGTTTGCTGGATCCATAAAAATGGTTCCGCTCGGATGTAAAAATGCCGCATTAAAACATGTGCTGTCTTTTCGAAGACAAGTTTTCATGTTTTTAAACGCACAATCTGAGTCTTTGGACATTTCGTTTCGCATTAAACATGGAGACAGCTCCTATATGATTTTTGCAACGACAGATAGTTTACGCTGTTTTGAATGCGGTGATTTGGGACACAAGAAGTTCACGTGTCCACATAAGAAACAATCAGAAAATGAACAGAACGCCAGAAATACTGATGAGCACAATGGAAAAAGCGAAAACAACGAGAGTATAGTTGTAAAAGATGCAATGATTCCAGAAAAGCAAAGGAAACGTGGGGCTGATGAAAGGGATTCGGGGGCTTTAGCAGATGCAGCCAGCGTTATTCCCCAGGCCGGTCATTCAGGTGAGCAAAGTGTTATAGATCCAGGCTCAAAGTCAGAGGTGAGTGAGCTTATTTCATCTACTATGCGAACTGGTGTTAATGCTGTTGGCTCGAATGTTTTGGAGAATGATGTTGTTGCTGGTAAGGATAATGAACGTGTTCATGGTAGTGTGTTTTCGAGTGTAACTGAGTCACAGTTTAATGTGTCTGTGGAGGATGAAAATAGCGATGGAGAAACAATGGAGGATTGTGATAATTGCTCGGAGTTTTCGGAGGTAGACTGCAGTCAGTCTCTGGATAACGTTTATTCTGTTGAGGAATTAAATGAGTTTCTGGATTTAACTAAAGGGAAAAAAATTGATGTTGTTAATTTTTTTCCTGATGTTAATAAGTTTATTAAATCAGTGATGGTGGCTCAGAAGACAGTTGGCTATGACGTTATTTCAAAACAAAAAAGATTTCGGCTGAGAAAGTTTTTAACAACTGTGCGTAAAGCCCAAAAACGTCATGTAAATTCGTTAAACCGGAAAAAGTAAAGCACATGGGTGTGGCATCTATCTTTATTTTTGTTTCACTTTTCTGTAATTTTTTATGTCTCCTTTCTCTCTCCCCTGTAATGCAGATTCTTAGATTAGGATCTTTAAATGTAAATGGGTTTAGGGATGGGGGGAAAAGAGCTTTGTTAACTGAATTTCTTAAACTTAAAGATACTCAAGTAACTTTTTTACAAGAAACTCATAGCGACATAAAAAATGAATCCGAGCTAAA
This sequence comes from Garra rufa, assembly GCF_049309525.1. Lineage (NCBI taxonomy): Eukaryota > Metazoa > Chordata > Actinopteri > Cypriniformes > Cyprinidae > Garra > Garra rufa. The sequence continues at coordinate 12,807,567 of NC_133384.1, forward strand.
CATGTGGTGGAAAGGAAACATTTGTTTAAGCCATGGCACAAATGTTAGTGCAGGTGTAGCAATTTTATTTTCAACTCACCTTAATGTTAATATTGTATCCGAAATAGAAATAGAGAAAGGACGTATCTTAATGGTGAAAGTTAAAATTGATAATCAATTATTTGTTTTTATAAATATTTATGCTCCAAATAAAGGATCAGATAGAATCTCCATGTTTAAAAAATTAGAAGATTTTTTAAGAAGTTATACTTTAGAAGGATTTTTAATTGTTGGTGGGGATTGGAACTGTACTTTAAATTTTCTCTTAGACAGGAATAATGAAGAACCACATCCTGTATCAGCTTCTTTCTTAAAAAGTATTATAAGTCAGAATGATTTGGTAGACGTATGGAGAGATATAAATAAAGAGATAAAACAATATACATGGACAAAAGTTTCACAGGGAATGATAAGTGTAGCAAGACTTGACAGGTTTTATGTCAAGCGGGCTGAAAATAATAGAATAATGGGGTGTAATATTTTTCCATGTTGCCTGTCAGATCATCATTTTATTACAGTCAATATTGTTTTAACACAATCTAAATTCAAAAGCCCTTATTGGAAATTTAATGTTGCATTGTTGAAGGAGAAAGATTTTCATGAGAAGTTTAAATTGTTCTGGGATGAATGGGTTTTAAAAAAAAATGATTTTGATAATTTGATACAATGGTGGGAAATAGGAAAGACACAAATAAAAAATTTTTGTCAGCAGTATACATGTTTTTCAACTAAAAAAATAAAACAGAAAATTACTGAAATAGAACATGAGATCTCATATATTACATCTGGTATGATTCAGAATTCTGGTTTGTCTTCAGCTGGCATTCTATGTGAAAAGAAACAAGATCTAGAATCTTTGTTGCAAGTGCGGGCTAAAGGCGCCCTGATAAGATCTCGGTTTATGTCTGTAAATGAGATGGATGCTCCCACAGCCTATTTTTTTAATTTAGAAAAAGTGTCAAAACAACAAAATGAAATGTATTGTTTGACAACACCTGATGGACTAAAGACATCTGATTTAAGACAAATGAGAAAGATTGCAGTGGATTTTTATTCAGACTTGTATAGAAAAGAAGAAACTGAGACTGAATGTGTTTTACAGCTATTGCAACAACTGCCTACTCTTACTAATATGCAGAGTAAGAATTTGGACAGTTCTGTTTCGTTTGAGGAGTTGACTGATGCCGTTAAACAGATGAAGCCGGGTAGAGCACCTGGAATTGATGGAATTGTCTTGGAAAAGACTTTTATGAAGTGATTCAAGAGTGTTTTAAAGAAAAATGCCTTCCCATAAGCTGTCAAAGGGCAGTATTAACACTCTTACCGAAGAAGGGTGATTTGAGCATGCTTAAGAACTGGAGGCCTGTGTCACTTTTAACAACTGATTATAAGCTAATAGCCAAAGTTTTGGCAAACAGACTGAAAACCGTACTGGGTGACTTAATACTAGGGATGCACCGATCCGGATCGGCCGATCTTGCTTGCGCGTTTTGTCAGTAAAGCCGGTTCTGTAATCAGCGGTAAATGCCATCAGGTGCGTGATTTCACGTTGAGCCATATATACTACACACAGCCGTTGTTTACCGACGAGCTGCGCACATTCACACTGATAATGAACATGGATTTGCGCATCTTGTCTGTGAACAACGGCTGTGTGTAGTATATATGGCTCAACGTGAAATCACGCACCTGACGGCATTTACCGCTGATTACAGAACCGGCTTTATTGACAAAACGCGCAAGCGGATCGGCCGATCCGGATCGGTGCATCCCTACTTAATACATCATGATCAATCCTACTGCATTCCAGGAAGAACAATATATGATAACATTTTTATGATCAGAGACATTCTCGATTATTCTAAACTGTATGAAGTGGATGTTGGCTTTTTGTTCTTGGATCAAGAAAAAGCCTTCGACAGAGTTGACCATGATTTTCTGTTTGAAACAATGAGTGCTTTTGGGTTTGGAGATGTTTTTATTGCTTGGATCAAACTTTTATACATGAATGCCTCTTGTGTTCTAAAAATAGGTGATGGGTTAAGTAAACCAATAAGTTTACTTAAAGGTATAAGACAAGGATGCCCATTATCTGGTCAACTATACGCTTTAGCAGTGGAACCACTACTGTCTTTATTGAGGAAAGATCTGACTGGTTTAAAGGTTGATGGTAACTGCGATGTGTTTAAGTTAACAGCATATGCAGACGATATTACTGTAATTGTGAAAGATCAAAGAGACATTGATATTGTTAATTACAGTATCTCTTTATATGAGAAAGCATCATCTGCTAAACTAAACTGGAGTAAAACAGAAGCATTTTGGTGCAAAGATAAAAGAACAATGCTTTTACCTGTTATTCCTGGAAATGTAAAGTGGGAAAAAGATGGTTTTAAGTTTTTAGGCATTTTTTTGGGTTCAGAAGTGTATCAAAGGAAAAACTGGGAAGGTGTTAAAGATAAAATTTTTAATAGATTATCAAAATGGAACTGGATTTTACCTCAACTATCTTACAGAGGAAGAGTGTTGGTTATAAATAATCTTGCTGCCTCTGTCCTATGGCATAAACTAATTGTATTAAATCCTCCAGATGAATTTTTAAGGGAAATTCAAAGAGAGGTTGTTAATTTTTTTTGGAATGGACAACACTGGTTGAGAGAGGCAGTATTGTATTTGCAGCTAAGTGAAGGTGGTCAAGGTCTCATGGACATTAAGTCCAAAGTAGCTGCTTTTAGATTGCAGACTGCACAAAGACTCCTATATCACCAGTCTCAGAATTGGACAAAAATAGCTTGTGTTTTATTAAATAGAGTGGGGAGGATGAAGTTGGATAGGCACCTCTTTTTAATGAATTTGAAGGAAGTGGACCTAAATGAACTTCCTTCTTTTTATGCATCAGTATTAAATGCATGGCAAATATTTATTGTTAAAAGAGAACAGTCTGAGATAACTAATGAGTGGGTTCTTGAAGAACCTTTAATTTCTAATCCTCATTTATCCAGTGTGATCTTAAAATCTAAGGGTGTCTGCACAAGCCTTGTTAGAGCAGGAATATGCAAAATTTGTCATCTTAGGTCAATGGATCAATGGATTTCTGCAGAAAACCTGGCCAAGAAAATTGGTATCCATTCTGTTCGGATTGTTGAAAAATTATTATCTGAGATACAAAAGTCCTTTCCTGTAATACCATTGCAAGAAGAGATCGTTAAGAATGAATTCCCTAGCATCAGTGTGGATGTAAATGTAGGAGATTGGCAAGAGGTTGATGGAGGATTACTCTCTTTCAAAACACCAGAACTTGGCCTCTTTGCCACTATATCTAAGAAGTCCCTTTATCTCATTTGTGTCAAATATTTGAATTTAAGAGCACTGAAAGATCTTCCAGAGACCAAATGGGCTAATTTTGTTGAAGTAGGTACTTCTCCAAAAGGATGTTGGAGGTCACTGTATAAGAAACCAATTGAAAAAAGAAGTGGGGATTTGCAGTGGCGGATTTCTCATTGGATTTTGGCAACAAACCGTTATAAAGTTCACCTAAATCCTTTACAGGGAGATGAATGTTTGTTTTGTGGTCTTTCAGAAACAGTTTTTCATATATTCATTGGATGTTCAAGGTTATCAGGAATTCTTGGTGTGTTAAGAGACTTGAGCAACAATTTTGGTTTTATTTTCACAAATAGTTTGTTTATTTTTGGACCAAAATATAGTGTCTTAAACAAGAATAAAATAGTTTTGATGAATTTTCTATTTGGAAAAGCAAAAATGGCAATTTGGTTGACGAGAAAGAGCAAAATGCTGCTTAATAGTGATACTGACCCTTTGAACATGTTTAAAGCTCTGGTAAAAAGTAGGCTGGTTATGGAGTATAAGTATTATGAATTGGTGAATGATATTGAGTCTTTCTTTTTTTCATGGGGTGTTGGAAACATTTTATGTCAACCCAATGAAGAGGAAGGTTGTGATTTTTTTGTTGTAAAAGAAGCTGTTTTTTATTTTTTAAATATTTTTTTATAAGAGTATGTATTTATGAAGTAATGTTTTTGGTTTTAATGTTGTAAATTCTTTGTGTTAATGGATTGTAATTAAAGAGATGTTGAAAGGTCTCTCTCTCTCTCTCTCTCTCTCTCTCTCTCTCTCTCTCTCTCTCTCTCTCTCTCTCTCTCTCTCTCTCTCTCTCTCTCTCTCTCTCTCTCTCTCTCTCTCTCTTATTGCCATGTTTAGAAAAGGCTTTAAATTGCCAAAGCATTACTAAATAAATATAATGTGGTCAAAAATGAAAGTAAACATGCTTCTATTTTCTTTCATTAATTTTTAGCGTTTTTATAATGTAATTTTTATTTATAATACATTTTATTTATTAAAATATTTTTATTTTGTGTGCTTTTTTTTTTTTTTTTTTTTTTTTTTTTTTACATTATTATTATTAACTTATTTTCCCTATTCCATTAACTGTTTGAGAGTTTTGCAAAAATGTGTATTTGATTAAAGTTACATACTGTGTTTTTCAATTATATTAAAATAAATTAAATGTTGAATCTCACATCATTAGTGTTAAATTAAATTATATTTTGTGGTAATTTCACTTGCTGTATTTATCATTTCTAGTAAAACTACTTCTTATAAAAAATAAGGTGAGATGAAACCTATTAGTCATCATTTCAATCAGCTAAAATTGTGGTGTTAGATTAGAATAAATATTAGAATACAAATTATATCACAGCGTTCACGCAGCATCAATTTTTATTTTTATTTTTACATTTTAAAAGCACAGGTCCTCTTTGCTTTTAGTGCCCTTAAGTCTTCTGTTTGAGAGATGTGAGTGATAAACAACCCCTACAAAGGCCAACACTAATATAATGAAAAAGGATACAAAGGTTTAATAAGTTTCTGATCAGATGATCTGAGATCTAATATGTGCAGTTCTGTTTAAATGTCACAGCCTGGTGTTATCAATTATTCTCTCTTTATTTCTAAATGAGATGTGCACAGTATAATGATAGTCTCTCAAACAATGAAAGTTTGTTTTACTGGGGTTCTTAATCAATACTATAGGCACTATGTATATACATAATGGATTGTTTTCAATTCACAGTATTACACAAAGATGAAACAGCCTGTTGCCTATTGTTTTAATTAACTCCATTTTACCAGTACTTTTCTACTTTTTGTTTGTAATAATTGAAGCTCTTTAAAGAAAAGCTATGAGCAGTGAGACACTATACCTGCTGTATAATGCCAAAGCAAAAACAGATCATTACAGAGCATTATGAAAAGCTTAGGGTACGTCAAACTGATTTGAGTTGACTGGATTTTAGGCTTTTTCCAATCCTGCAGAGGTATGATAACTCCAGAACTTGTTGGATTATACAGACACACACTCTTCTTGTTCATAAAGTGTCTAAATCTGTCATTTTTCAAAGGATGATTTCCATTTGCTTAAGAAATCGTTTCAGCTCAGTTGCTCCGTATATCCTTCCATCACCCCATTTTTCTGTATTTCATTCACATATTTTATGCTACGAGAGATGTCAAGCCATAACTGCACCTAAATATTCCTCTCACCTTCACTCTGCCTACCTGCCTGTCAGTTCGCTGTCTCTAGCTTCTTTCTGTTAAGTGTGCTTGATCTGTCACATTCTGTCACATTCTGATCTGATTCTGTTGTGGAGATAATGCCTTTCAACTTTTCTACTTGTACTACTGTGTTTTGGAAAAAAAAAATGCAGTCTTGGTAAGCATATAAGATTTCTTTCAAAAACATAAAAAAAAATCTATTTAATATTTATAATTATAGCATTCTGCTACATACCTTAATGTTTTGACTTTCATTAGAGGCGTTCACGTTTCAATAAAACACTATATCGAAGTAAGAGTCCTTTTTAATGTGCTGCAGGTGTCAGCATAACCCGCAGGTATGCCTGTCGCTCCCTCTTTCTCACCTTCTCTCTTTCTTTCTCCTAGGTGAGATCCAGCATTACACATTCTGTACCACAGCATCTGAACTCACAATGCAAGTGTAGTGAAGAATATCAAAAAGTAAGAAAGGAAAGATCAGAGAAAGAGAGGGCAGGAGAGCCAAAGACATAAGGAAGGTGAGAAAATATGAATGAACAGTGAAGGCTGGGTGTTTGTAACTGTGCGTGAATGGTTTTACAGTAAAATGATGAGGAGTTAAAATGGCAGTTGAGTCCCTATTTTGATTTCGGGCACAGACAGGCCATTTGTGGTTTGAAATATTGCAGGTTGTCTAAATAATACTCAGCAAATGTGTAATGTATTTAATGTACTTACTCTTTAACAGCTTTCTCTTTCAAGTCAAGTCAAGTCAAGCTTTATTGTCATTCTGTTACATGTGTGGACATACAGTGGAATGAAATGTTGTGTCTCGCAGGACCACGGTGCTACATAAATAAACATAAATATAAACATACAACACTAGACGTAAGAGCAATTTTTAAACCTACATATAGCTGACTTACTGAAGCGGTAATCTAACTATGCATATACTATAAATGGTTGACTATACACATTACCTAAGACAGATTATACAAGTACTTTACATAATACAATATTGTGCAAGATATTGTGCAAAACAGGTATTTAAGGTTAAAAAGCAAGTAGTGCAATATGACTTGTGGTGCATTCACAAGTAAACATTTGTGTTATCTTGTTGAGTCCTTGTAACATGGAGTGTTTATAAGAAAGTGTCTGGTGCATATAGAGAGAAAAGTTTATTTCTGCAGGTGGTTTGTCCAGCCCACTCACCTGTGTGTAGTTTCCCCTTGTTGCAAAGTTCACATGTTGGTAGAACTTTGGTAACAGTCTTTAAGTTTGCGTTGTTGAAGTTGCTGGCTATGATGAAAAGCCGTCAGGGTTATTTGTTTGTTGTTTGCTGATGGTGCTGTACAGTTTGCAAAGCACGGCCTTAGTGTTTGAACATGGGGGAATGTAAACCACGACAATAACAATGGCCGTGAATCCGGCAGCAGATAGATCACACCACTTGTGACACCGCCTTGTGCTTTTGAACTTTTGAATTTTTCAAAAGTTTTCAATCTCTCTAATAATATAGGTGACTGTAGGCGAGGCGAGGTCTTGAGGTCCGGCTTCAGCAGTAAGCAAAGGACTTGTAGCTTCTCAGTAGTCACTGGCAAAAGTTGGTATTTGTATGCGTTAGCGATTGTAGATGCGTTTTTGAATGATTCCTGTATGAATTAGCGGTAAATCAACACTATTTGGAGACAAACAGACGTATTATTTTTTTGATGCATACATTTATTTGTTAACCTACAAAATCCTAGTCAAGGCATGTTTAAGAACAAAGATATCAAATTAAATAAATGGAAAAAGTTCATTTTAGATGTTCAGTGTGAATAATTGTTCCCTAAAATTTGTTTTCATATGCAGATCAAATCTGCAAACGGCATTCAAGTCAAGCGCAAAAGTTCATGGTGCTAGAATTGATGCTTCTTATATTTCTTGTAGTATGTTTATATATCAATTTTGGAAAGAAACTTTGCAGGACAGTGGGTCCCCAGGAGCAGGAAAGATGACCTATGTGCTAGAATATTTGGGCTGGATGCTCCGGTACAGTGGTTTTAGCCTCACAGCCTGCAAGCTTGAAGCAGTTATTAAGATTTTCCTGGAGCTGGATAACATCACAGTCACAAAGTCTATGCATACGACACAGTCCATTGCAGTGCCTGAAGCAGACCTGAACCTGATAGATCTGTGGCCTGCAGATCCAAGTCCCCACCCTCAAAAAATAAGATCTTCCTATTCTGTTGCTCCTGCCTGATTTCCTGGTCCGATCTCTTTCGCTGGTTGCGCCTAGTTCTTTGGATCTGTGCATATTGCTCAACTCAGTGTGAGTCCTCGTTGGCACCTCAGGCCTTCAGGCCCATATCTCCACCTCTGCCTGTCAACTAGTTGGCTCTGCGCTCCTACCATCTGCCCTAGGACTCCTCTGAGCTCTCTTATTCATCCGGACAAACCTCTGTCAGCTTCTGCCACAAACTTCCAGATCTCCGCCTGTGCCTCGACCCTCTGCCCCTTTGGCTCCACTGGGCCCCTTTCTCTTCCTCTAGTTTCCCCATCGTCTTTGCTTACTCCATCGTCACCCCGGTCTTACTTAGTCAGAGGGTGCAAGGTTCACTTATACCTTTAAGCCAGTCACCCACTGCTTGTTTTGAATTCTTCAAAAATTTTAATAATATAGGTGACTGCTTTAAAATTAAGACCAATCGCACACCTTTACAGTGATACTAAACATGAAAAGTTTAAAATCATGAATTCTTAAGATATTGTGACGGGTGTCTCCGGGCTCATCAGCGTTGCCCTAGCAACGGATTCAACACACAGGTTGCATCTTCCATCAGAGCGTGCCACCAGAAGCCCCTGAAGAGGAGGTTTCAATCAACGGAAAGCCCTTCCGGGCTCTGCTGGATTTGGGCAGTGCGGTCACCCTCATCTAAACTCGGTTGTGCCAACTACATGTTAACACCAAGAGCTTTCTTCCAATCACCTGCGTGCACAGGGACACCCGCCAAGTGCCGGCACGAAGAGTAACCATCGCTACCGCCCATGGCTCCTGGCCCGTCGAAGCTGGGTTGGTAAAGGACCTGCTCGTTCTAGCGAGTGAGTATAACGATGCCTAGAGGTAAACTATTTAGGAAGTGCGCGGATCCGTGTCAGAGAAATCTGACACCTGATGACGCGCACGACCTCTGTGTAATGTGTTTGGGTGTTGAGCACGCGCGCTCCGTTCTTGAGGGAACGGAGTGCGTCCATTGTGAGGGTTTCTCCATGAAGAAACTCCGCTCTCGTCTGGCCCTTTTTTCGAGGGAATCGGGCCATCCATCCGCCCCACGCGGCTCCGGCCCCGCGGCAGCTGAGGTCCTGGGGATCTCAGGTGGAGCTGGCTGACGAGTTTGAGAGAGGAGTTAGTCTCTCGCGCCCGTCAGCCAGAGATGAGGAGGCGCTGCTAGCGGAAGATGTGTTGTCTCTCACATCTTCCGATCCTGCAGCGAGTGCTCTGCTGGCTTCAAGCCAGGGCGAGCAGGAGGCTGAGATGGAACAAGATGATATCTCTGAGTCCATACAGCCTCCTTGCCCCGCATATGAGGAGCTGATGTCTGTCATGGACCGCGCGGCTACCCGTTTGGAACTCCAGTGGAAGCCCGCTAGGGAAGAGGCCGCTCTGGGCAGACTGGACGAGCTGTTTCTTCCCGGCTATGACAAGCCAGCTCCCGTGAGCCTCCCATTCCTTCCCGATCTGCATAAAGAGATCGAGAAGGCATGGGACAGGCCATATTCGGCCCGCATTCACCGACATCAGCATGTGAATTATGCTGATGTCGAGGGAATGCTGGAGCACGGATATGCGTCGATGCCCCCCATTGAGCAGACGTTCGTGAACTATCTCTCGGGGGGAGGGACATCGACCCTGAAGGCTCCGACCCTGCCTTCTAAACCGCTTAAAGAAACATCGCGGTTGAATGGCAGGGCATATGCGGCAGCGGGCCAGGCTGGTGCTGCTCTGCACACTGTAGTGGTGTTGCAGGCGTACCAGGCTGACCTGCTGAGAGATTTGGACTGTGGTCTGGGGCTTTCCCCGGAGGAGGTGGCCGAGCTGCGCCGCACCACAGATCTCTCTCTGAGGGCCACCAAGCAGACAGCGACCGCGATGGGCAGGTCCATGTCGGCTATGGTGGCCACAGAGAGACATCTGTGGGTGAACCTGGCGGACATCGAGGACAAAGAAAAACGTTTTCTCCTCGATGCTCCGGTTTCGCCCTCTGAGTTATTCGGCACATCCGTCGAGGTGGTAGTCGAGAGATTCAGAAAGGCGAAGGCCTTTCTGGTATTGTGACTAAAACCCAATCTGCCAGATCTGAGTGTAGCAGGCCTAGAAGGCCTCCTCTCTGTGAAATCCTCTATATGAGAGACATATAAAGATAAATACTTCTTAGCGCTGAATGTAGCCAGGTCATTCTTAGACCTCCATTCATGAGAGCTTTTTTACTGGGTCGAGTGTTGCTAGGCTCCCTCTATGTGAGGTATAGCCTCCACTTCCCAGAAATGCAGGCCGAAAAACACAAGGTTAAGGCAGCTTGTGAACCCTTTTTCGTGGACCTGTCACTACAAGCGTTGAGTGAAGTAAGGCCTCCCTTCCTTGAGAGGGCGTGTATACCAAGGCCTCCACTCGATAGAGCTTCCTCAGTTGAGCGTCGTCAGGCTTGTTACGTTCGAGAGAGCTTGTAACCATTAAAGCCTCCCTCACTGAAAGCTCCGCTTCCGGGTTCTGCTATCGCCCGGGAATGATACAGGTGTCTTCCTCGCGAAATGCTTAGAGCACCTTCTCAAAACCACGTTAGTGGTGTCTGCTCACACAACTGTTTTGAGCATTCCCTAAAATCCACACGAGTGGTAAGTGCACTACTAGGCACTTTACTAAAATCCATATTTATGGTAAGGATCCCTCCCGTAAAGGCAGGGTCCTTCTTCAAATCCCTCACGGGTTGGACCACGCAGGATAATCCTCCGTGCCCATTTTTCGAGTTGGTTCCAAAACCTTTAAGTTTTTTCAACTCCTTTGATAAGCACAGTGTAATAGGTCTCCCCTCTGTCACAGCCAACAGTACTGAGACCTTCACTCTCACAGTTATAGCAGCTAGCAGGCCCATGAGTGCCTCGCTGACTATTTTTTGGGGGAGTGCAGTATTCCACTTACCAAAAACTAGTGTTGTAGGCTTCTCTCCTCAGAGATGCAGTCTCGGAGCCTCCACTACACAGAGCTAGATGATAAATGAGAATTTTTCATTATTTGCTCTACTGTGAGTATCTGCCTTTTTCTTGAGCGTCGAGTGTAGTCAGGCCTCCCCTCGCCTAGAGCGTTTCACCTGAGGCCTCCACTCTGAAGAGTTTCCCTAGGGAGAGCGTCGTAGGCCTCCTCTCGCTTTAGAGAGTCTTTCTGCTGAAGCCTCCCCTCTCCAGAAGCTCCGCTTTCAGGCTCTGCTATCGCCTAGAGACTGCAGTCTGGTGATCCTCTCGCTATGCTCTGGGCACCTACTTAAAACCACTTTGGTGGTGTTTGCTCACGCAAGTCCTTGAGCACTCCCTAAAATCCACATATGTGGTAAATGCGTTTACGCATTTTCCTCAAATCCACTTTGGTGGTAAAGGTCTTCCCCCACTGGCGGGTCCTTTTCTAAAATCCTTCACGGTGTGGGTCACGCAGGTAAACCTCCGTCCCATTGTTTGAGTTGGTTTCGTTCAAAACCTTTAGTTTTTTCAACTCCAATCCAGATAGCACTGCTAGCAGGATTGAGTGTCGACGCCTCTTCAGGCCTCCACTCTCCAGAAGAGCTCCAAAAACAAAGGCTAGTCAGCCTCGCGGATGACCTTCAGGATTAGAGTGTAGATAGGTCATGAGACCTCCACTCTCAGAGTTCTTCTTTGCTAAGCACGGAGGTGTGTTAGGCTCCCTCCTTGAAAGCCTCCACTCTCCAGACTCCACTCAGGTAGTACTGTCGCATAGGCTATTCAGCCTCGATGAACACCTGCAGTGTTGAAGTGTATTAAGTGAAGTATAGCCCTCCACTATTAGAGTCTAGAGCCCTTCGTTGCCTCCAGAGATTCACTAGAAATAGGCGGTCCGACTGCACAGGCTATTCAGCCTCGCGGACCACCTCTAGTATTGGGTGTAGATAGGTCACAGACCTCCATCCTTAGAGTCGTCCTCTGCTGGGTGCAGAGTGGTACCAGGCTTCTTCTTACCAAAGCCGCCACTTTGCAGAAACTCCACTCAGGTAGTTCTGCTGCACAGGCTATTCAGCCTCACTGACTACCCTCAGTGTTGAAGTGAAGTGGGTCACGAGACCCCCACTTTTAGAGTTTTCCTTTGCAAGACACAGAGTGCTTTTTTGGCTTCCTTTGAAGCAGTCACTCCTCTGAACTCCCTGTAGGTAGTTCTGCTGCACAGGCTACTCAGCCTCACTGACTACCCCCAGGTTTTGAGTGTAGAGGTGCCACAGCACCTCCATTCTTAGAGTTGCACTCTGGAAGGCACAGAGTGTTGCCAGGCTTCCTTTCGGAGAAGCCTCCACTCCTCAGAAAATCTCCACTTAGACAGGCCTGCTGCACAGGCTATTCAGCCTCACAGACCATTGTCAGTGTCAAGTGTAGTTAGGTCATGAGACCTCCACTTTGTAGATTCCCTCTGAGCAGAAGCTCCACTCGGGTAGTTCTGGTTGCACAGGCTATTCAGCCTCACTGAATACCCTCAATGTTGAGTATACATAGGTAGCCGAGCTAGCCGTGGCAGGTCACTGGGCCCCAGCGACTCTCGCTGAAGCAGGGGTGATTTTCCTTCTTGACTCCTCATTCAGTCAGTTTGATCACTTATCCCTCGGCATGGCGGCGTTGGTATAAACGTTCCCATAGTGTCCGCCAGGACACAGCGTAGAGTTGCCTCCGGAAGGGAACGTCTAGGTTACGTATGTAACCCCTGTTCCCTGAGGACAGGGAACGAGACGCTGCGTCTCGGTGCCATGCCTCGGGCCCTGCTCAGACCTCCGTCCGACAAAAAGATGGTGTTGTGCTCTCAGGCACCTGCTTTTATACTAAGCAGGCACCTGCTGATGACGTCACGGGCTGGCGCCGGCCAGTGTCAAGTTCACTGTCGTTATTCTATACCTTGTTTCAGAACCGGTCACGCTGAAGGCAGTTCCCATAGTGTCCGCCAGGACGCAGCGTCTCGTTCCCTGTCCTCAGGGAACAGGGGTTACATACGTAACCTAGACGTTTACTAAGGGGTAACTAGATATAGTTAAGTGGCTGCTAGAGATAGATACTAATAGTTCTGTGAATATACTAAATACTTACATTCCAAGTCTTGAAGAACTGTGGGTCCTCCTCACGCAGGTATACCGGGAGGGCACGAAGGGCTAGAGTACGCTTCATAGTGATATCGAGCACTTCCTGGAAAAACAAGCAAAAATGTATATAACAGATATCATTCTTCTTTCAGTATGGTTGTGCTGACCACATTTCATGGCATTTGGCAAAGTGTTAGACAGACAATGACACCCTGAGGCCCTGCTGTCCAGTGGGACCTAAAGCTCAAAGTTCACTTTTACCTGGAGTTCATAAATCTGTAATATGTCACGCAGTGCCTCTGATATTTTTCCAGTTCGTGCTGCCTTCTGCCTATACAAGGCCACCAGTCCAGGCGCATGTTCGTCAAGTACAGCATAGAACTGGTTCCGTAGGTTGACATTTGTGATCCGTTGGAACTCCGCACAA